>NC_133534.1:54915341-55258466 GCF_048544455.1 Silene latifolia | reverse complement strand
ACTCCGTTTCTGCATTGACGTAGTGTAATTAGTTTACATATTAGCTAACTATTAGCCGTAATATCACGCTAATTCCTGTTCGTTAATTTACTTTCTTTCTTTCTTTCTTTCTTTTATTCGTTTTCTCAAATTATCCGTTTTAAAGGTATTTTCGACATAAATCGCCTATTCCGATGTAATTATTGTAATTCATAATTATTGTATTTCTTTTATCATTTGTATGTTTTCACATGTAATCAACCATAAATCCCTACTTCGACCCAATTGTATGCTAATTAACTGTTCACCGACTTAGTATTAATTCTCACATGCTAGGATTAAAAATTGGATGTTGCATTGCATGCATATAGCCGACGATATATCAAGTACGAATAACTTCCCTAATCATTAGTAGAGGCTGCTATCGAGGCGGGCGGGATTAGGTGTTCGATCAAAAGAGCTTCCTAATACGTACCCTCACCCCTTACTCCAGATATCTGTGAACACCCGTGTTCATTGGCATCCACGAGAGTCATTCTAGACATAGAATGCTAAGGGTAACGATTGCTTAGTGTTCATGTCTCTACTTTGTGTCTTGACATGACACGAGGTATTCGAACGGTTCCAATTTCCCATAAAAATTGGTGGCGACTCCATACAAAAATGCAAACGCTTGTTTCTCTTTTCCTCCCAAGCGCCCCCGTGGGCCCCCGCTGTCCACAGCGAGAGTTAGTATTAGTGAGACCTAGGGACCAGTAGCATAGGCTGAGAGGCGCCACTAGTTAAGAATGGACCGAGAGGACTTCTTATTTGCCCACCTATCGTGATTAATCAGACTTACTTAGATACCGTCGTCGCAGCTGCAGTGAACCAATCGTCTTAGCTTCCCTTTTATTATTTTCTACACCTTTTTATTTAATTGCTTTAGTTATAGTTTTTATTTTGTTTTCGCATTTAGAATTAGTTATAATCCAATCCAAAACCCTCACAACTATTACCCTTAGACTAGAATTAATAACAACTATCATCCCCCTACCTCCCTGCGGATCGACTCTTACTACCGCTTGCTAGTAGTAGTTTGGTTTTATAAATTTTATTTTTGGTACTCACATCGACAGGTATCACTTTCTAATGGCCCGGTTGCGATGGTCAAAGTGACTAGCCCAGCGACCTTGCGACGAGTGCCGTCGTAGGCGCGTACTCCTTGATTCGTTGGGATTAAATCAGATTCCTTGATACCCAGCCTGTGGGCAGTTTTGAGAGGAATGACATTCACGGCGGAACCGTCATCCACGAGGACCATTGGTATATTCTTTTGGAGGCAATGTACGGTGATGTACAGGGCCAGGTTATGATTGGCTCCGAACAGGGGAATATCCTCGTCGAAGAAGACGACCGGGTTACTCAGATCAGGGGCGTCTCTCATCATGTGTGCCACTATTTCTTCCGGGGAAGAGGTGGAGAGCACGGTTAACTTTCCCAAGGCCTGTAGCAAGGCCTGTCGATGCTCAAAAGACGTTGCGATCAGTTGCCAAATTGAGATTTCGGCTTTTGCTTTCTGGAGCTGTTTCAGGATTGAGTTCTCGGGAGCCTTTGGTTGAGTGTCCACCTCTGGGACGATTTGGTCATTCGTTGTTGGAACGACCGTTGAGTTGCTCGGATTCTGATAGGGACGTCTGGACCGGGTGAGATGTCCGATTTCCTTCGTCCGCTTTTCCTTCCCCGGGAGGATATAGACATCCTCAACATCATCCCGCCATATGCCATTAATTTCAGGGTCTCGAGGATACCTTGGAGGGGTATTCTTCGGTGGGCAGTTCTTGTGGGGGACATTTTTGTGAGGGCGATTTTTATGGGGGTAGTTATTTTGAGGGTAGTTATTTTGAGCGTAGTTATTTTTGTGAGGTCTGTGCCAGAATGGTCGCGGGAGCAATCCATCTTGGGTTGGGTAGTTTTGAATACTTGGGGAATTCTCCCTCGGACGCGGTGTTGGGGGATTGAAGATGAGTCGATGGTAGGCGTCGTCGAGTCGGGTGATTCTCTCAGAGAGGCTGGCTATGGCCTCTTCCACTTACTGAAACATAGTGAGCATGGTGGCAGCACTGAACACGAACACTCCGTCTGAAGGATCCTTTTCTAGAACATTCACCTCGTCGTCAATCGGCAAGATGAGATGAGAGCAGTCTTGGGCTGGCTCATCGTCGGAGATGGCGTGAATTCCCAGGGGATTCGTTTTGTTGTTCGGTTTAGTTGGTGGGGGTATAGGCAAATCTCCCATCTCAATCATGTCTTGAATGAGGTGCTTGAGTTTGAAGCAATTTTCGGTATCATGCCCTTTCCTTCGATGATACTGACAGTAGGCGTTGGGGTTCCAAAATCAGGATTTCTTGGCGTAGGCCGGGTCCGGGGTGGGCCCGATCGGTTGTAACTTCCCTTGGTCCATGAGCCTTTTCAAGGAGATTGCATAAGTCGACCCTATGTTGGTAAACAATCTCTGGGGGCGTTCAGTTTTCTTGGCAGATGGATCGACGAGGTTAACCTCATCAATCTTATTTGTCTGACCGTAAGGACGAGATCCGGTTGAGGTGGATCCTTGATAACCCCTGCCAGTGATCTTTGCTAAGACACCCTTTCGGAGGTCGTCCTCAATACGTGTCCTCAGAATCTGCAGATCTTGAAAAGTTTTGATATTCTGATACCTTAGTAGGTTGGCATAAACCGGGCGAAGGTTGTTGACAAACTTCTCCACCAGAGTTGATTCACTCGGCTTACTGACCAACTGAGTGCTCACCCTCCTCCAACGGGTTAGAAACTCAGTGAACCCTTCCTTGTCGTTTTGGGTTAGCACTTCGAGAGTACGGGTGTTGGCCTGGATCTCGACATTGTCGGCATACTGTTTGGTAAACTTAACTGCGATCTCATCCCAAGTAGTAAGGTTTTTCGGATCCAAGGAGTAGTACCATTGGCGAGGAATCGGCTCCAGAGAGGATGGGAAGATCCGGGTAAAGAGCTCCTGTTTGACCCCTTTAATGGCCATGTAGTCTTTGAAAGCACAGATGTGGTTGAGTGGGTCCTCCACTCCCTTGAACTTAGGCACATCGGTCAGGGTGAAGTTGTCAGGTAACTGGTCCCCAACAGGTTCGAACCTTCGGTTGTTTTCAAGATGGATATTGTTACCCCGGGCTGGAGAGTGTTCTTCCAAGAGTTTCACCTCTTCTCGCTTTCGATCGAGGTGGGGTATTATGTTCCCCAATTTCCTTGTTCTCCAGGGCGTCGATACGGGTCTCGACGCGATCCAGAGTGACCTTAAGAGCGGTAAGCAGGCTGGCTAGCTGATCAGTTGTGACATCTCTGTTGTTATCATTGTCGTTGTGGTTGACATACGAAGTTGAAGACGGGGCCATGGCTCTGAGGCAGAAAAACATATCACATTACAACTCAATCCGACATGGTTCCAAGACTGAACGCAGACAACACAGAGTACAAGACAAAGATCGACTCAACAAGACGGCGTGACCGTGTGTGGTCCCTCGGTGCTGACTCGATTTATGACGTGACGGTGTTTGACCGAACCTTTGACATGAGTCCAACATGACGGCGTGACGCCATTGGACGGGTCTCGTGATGAGATGACTCATAAGTAAAGACCCATAAGTACGCTTGCTTTGACTCGATAGACACGAGGCGGCATAAGAACGGTGGACTGAAGTTTTTGAAAATAGAAATTTTCAAAAAGATTCATTTGTCGCTTTAATGGGCGGCTTCCAAAGATAGAAATCTCCGCAAGTCAATCAGTTGAAAAGGGTTGTCTTAAGTTTATTTGCAAAAGACAGTTTGAGTTTGAGTCAGCTCGGAAAACAGTGTGTTGCTTCCCAAGACGGTTTTGAAATTCAAAATTGTATGTTTTGAAAATCGAGTTTGAAATGTTTGAAAAGGTCTCGGGGATGGTGTATGGTCCTCGGGGTCCGAAAGTGTCTCGAGAAAAGGGTGTGTGCTTTTCTCGGGTTTTGAAAGAAAGCCATTGTCAGCGCGAAACGGGTTAAAATCCGTGTCTAGACGCGGCGATTATAACGGCGTAAAAAGGTGATTTGAAATGGTTATACAAAACCGGGTGATGCCTGTCGTTGTGTGCAACAAAAATAATATTTATAATACCTATTAAAACTAACAGAAGTTAGTGGTAACAGGGTCGAACCACAAAGAGGCGGGGGAGTTTATAGTTGCTTTCAATTTTAGTCAAATGGGTAACAATGAGGGGGATTTTGATATGATTAATAACTAAACTAGATGCAAATAAAAATAAATAAGGCAATAAAAATAAGCAATAAAAGATGATGTAAACAAATAATAGAAAGGAGCTAGGACGATCGGGTCACTACAGCTACGATGGCACATAAGTCTAGGTAAGTCTCGAAATACGGTCGCGAAGGATGGGAAAACAAGTCCTCTCGGTCCATGTTAAATAGTAACTACCTCTCGGCCTATGCTACTAATCCCTAAGTCTCATTAATACTAACTCTCGTTCTTGATTAATGATTCCTAATGCAAACTAAATTACATTATCTATCGATCTAGCAATCTAGCCTTCTTAAATCGTTAATCTAAGTCCTTCCCTTGTCTTTCGATCTATGGGTTGGTCAAAACTAAGCATCTAACAAGTCTCCGCTAGGTCTCATTGATACATATTGCACTTAATGATTCAAACGAAGCTAATCAAACACGAAGTCAGTCGATCGACCAGCTACCCCAGTCGATCGACCAAGCGACCCAGTCGACCGACCAGATAAGCCAGTCGGTCGACCAAGCCCTAATCCGAGGGTACCTATTCTAATGCCATCTACGCTAATAGCTCGCCTACATCCTAGCAAGGGTGATTTAGCTACACATACTAACAACGATAACAACAATGTAATTTGCGATTAAAGGAATAGAAGTCATAATTAAACTAGAAGAACAATTAAATTGCATAAAACATTAATGACGGCTTCGGGATATCTATACTAGCAATTCTAAATTAAAAGGTAAATAAAGTAAACTGTAAATTAAAAGGAATAATACCGAAATAGCAAAGCAGAAGATCCGAAGCAAAGCTTTATTGAAAAATAAAGGATGAAGAACAATCTAATGTATTGAATTATTATTTGTAAGCTAATGATAACCTAATGGAAAACTAAAGGCCACAATACAAGAGAGGAGTATTACATTATATAGCAAAGTCACGTAATACTCTCCCAAAACCTAATTACATATGGGCTTCAATGAAAATCCTTTAATTTTCGTTCTTTTAAATCTCTCGTCAGAGTCGTGATGTGGTCGATCGACCACATAGACCAGTCGATCGACCAAGGGTGCTGTACAGTATGCTTTCTGACGAATTCTGCAGCGCGCACCAATCTTAAAACAGCTTCCATTTCTTCGTTACTTGGTCAAATCAGGCGTTGTACACGGCGTTTGAAAGAGAAGAGGATAAGCTTTCACCTACAATTGGAATCACTAGATTATCTGCTCTAGAACTCGAGATATAGCCATTTTAAGCAGCCTGCAATGTCGAGAAGCACTTCTTCGCTTGTTTAAGCTTTGCAACTTGTACGCAACCATGCTTTTGCTATCTTTTAGGCCTTGAAACGCGCACCAAGTTTGTTCCTCGAGCTTTCCCTTCATGTCAAATGCTATGCTAAACATTTAGGGACGAATTTGGCTCATTTTCCGCTGAAATCTTCACATTCCTACAAAATCACACGAAAAGGAAGAAATACACGAAACAAGGGAAATAGCCGCATTAACTACTCAATTGAGCTCTGAAATGCGTGTGAAATGAGGTGCAAAACATCATATATTAGACACGCGTCAAACTTCCCAAAACCAAACCCTTGCTTGTCCCCAAGCAAGAACTAGACTCGATCTTAGAACCTAAGGGAACGAGTTCAATCTCAGAGCGAAATGCAACATGTAAAGCCTAAACTAATTTAATGCTAAAATCAACAATCAATTAGTAATATGAATCATGCAAATGAGTTAGAAGTCGTTAAAAACTGCTGAACCGTCAACTATAGAGACTTATCAATTCGCACTCTCATGTGTCGCTCATAACACACAATGAAAACGGGTGAGTATATGTAAAAGATAGAAAGTAGTAATATTGTAATGAATCTCACCTAACTACGACCTATCAGAACATGTCTGCAATCTAATATGAAAATGATCTCTTCAACCGTACATACGCATTCCAACCATACAAATGACTATGACACATGCCGAGGTAAATATGGATATGTGAGGTAATGGGTAAGAAGAGGCAAAAACAATTATGGGAGTGTGGAGGTATAGGCGGCCAAGCTAGTACCCAAACAAAACCATATGACAACATCCACTTCCTTACTCAAAATAATCAATAAAACCGGTGCTAATAGCAAGCACAAATCTCGCAACTTCCATAAAAGTCAACTCCCAAATGATGATAATAAAGCATGGGAATAAAATCACCGACTAATCAAAACTCAAACCATGTGATTTTTTAGAACTTTCTTTTTCTCGGGCTGCAGTCGATCGACCAATGAGTCCAGTCGATCGACCATGTATCGAACTTGTTTCTCTTTAATTTTTTTTCGAACCATTTTTCTTCTCTTTTATTTTTTCTATTTTTTTTCTTTTCAACTTTCTCAATTCTTTTTCCTCCTTCATTCTTTCATCCAACATCATCTCAATAAGAGCATAATAACCAAACCGCAATAAACACATTCCCAAAAACTAATACTACTAGCTTGACAAAGGCATGCTGAATATAGGATGTAGTTTATGGGACAAAAAGGCAATTTGGCTTTGAGGGGCTCATGGGTCAAAAGAATAAAGGGGAACCTCTTCCACATGTGTCAACAAACCACAAACCGAATGCATACAGGTATTAAGTAGATTAAATTCATATTTATGCATATTAATGTAACATGTCTTAAAAGGGAGTACTACTCACATTCTAAATGAACTGGTCATGAATGTCACCAGTTATAGGCTCTAAACCTCAGAAAATGATGTAGTTTGCCAAAAATCTAAGTCAAGTCTCAAGTTCAGCAAGAAATTTAACGAAAACTCGTAGACTATGCATATATGATTCTACTAATAACATGTTAATTAGCAAGGCTTAGGCGTAAACAGCTGCAAATGCAATGTCATCATTGAAATACTACCGTTACGAATCGACCTATATGCTAAAATAAACGTGCATTTTTTTGAATTTTTGAAATTCTTCAATTTTTTGAATTTCCTGTATATATAAGAGAAAATAAACAACAATGCAAGACAAAATGTAAACGTGAGTGCAAGCAAATGAAATGCAACGCAAAGCCCTTCCCCAAACCAAATCGCACAATGTCCCCATTGTGAAAAATCATGTAATGAAATAAAAGGAAAAACGGGAATTTCCGTGAAATTAACTAAACAAAACATGAAGTAAGAACTCGGAAACTCACAAGACTTTAAGCGCAGCAAAAGGAAACCTCCCCAAACCAGTGTGAGCTAGAAGGTTTCAGTAGCCAGCAGTGCTACCAATAAGTACCTGAAAAGACAAACAAAAGTGCCGCGCATAATTTCCGAGAAAGCAATTTATGAAACGCAAAATTATGTGCACAATAAGGAAATGGAAGAAAACAGAAATAAATCGGAGAATAAAGTGGAGAAAAGACTCCCTCAACTCCGCAAATCGACCAAACACAGCAGGGGAATGATCGAAAACGATTCTGGAATGGACAATGGTCGATCGACCACCTTACCCAGTCGATCGACCAAGATGACGGAAACAAAGCTCCTGAATCGAGCACTCGATCGATCAACTAAGATGGCCAGTCGATCGACTGAAATAGCTGTTGTAACTTCCTGATTTCTTCGAATTAGCTCAATAAATTGAGCTAACAAGGTCTATAAACCTGAAAATACACATAATAATGCGCCCAAAATTGCGCAAAACCAAAAGTAACAGTCTAAAGTTTATAAAAATCCTAAGCAAACTTAATAAAGCGAAGTCTCGCGCACAAAAAAAACGATAAATAGTATAAGAGAAATAAAATAGTCTTAAAAAGGGTCTAAGAAACGCATAGATCAACGGAAACTGCGGAAAATCTCCGACCAAGGCTTCTGTCTACATGAAGTAGCTTCCGCAGTGCTCATCTCCAAAGCTGGACTCCACTCTACTCCAACTGGGATACTCAATGGATCATCTCTAGCATCTTCCCAAGCATGGCCATCATCTTCTAGCTCCTCACAATCAAGATCTGACTCCGAAATTTTGATTGGCTCCTTCTTCTTGGGTTCCTCATCCGGCTCCTCGTCAGTTGCATAGCTCAGACATCCCAAACCGCCTCTCTGAACAATGGGCTCCTTCACAGCTGGAGCATTGAGCGGCTCCTCCTTCCCCAAACCATTTCCTACAATATCCAAAACAGAAGAATCTTCCTCCAATTTGCTCCCAATCTGGGGCGGAGGTGTCATAACAGGAATAGGTACATGCAAGGGAGTTGGAGTGTCAGTAATGACAACATAAGACTTACTAATAGAAATCGCATTACAAGTCACAGGACACATAACATCTTTCTTCCTATAAGTCTGGGCAAAACTAATGGACTGCTTCCCTACTTTAAAGGTCAATGTCCCTGAGCCAACATCTATAATCGCACCAAAGAAGCAGGTGTGCGAAATGGTCTACCCAAAATGATAGGAATATGAGCATCCTCGGGTATATCCAAAGACTACAAAATCAACAGGAAGAAAAACTTTCCTATTTGCACAGAATTTCTTCTAAGACTCCTATAGGTTTGGACCGCGAACGATCGGCCATCTCAGACTTTGTCATGCTAGTAACTGCAAACCTAGTCAATTTCAATTTTCTAGCTAGACTCAAAGGCATAACGCTAATGCTGGCTCCTAGGTCACATTGATACGTGCCTAATGTATAGTCTTTTTGGCCTATTTCAGCACGTATTTCTATGCATTTCTATACTGTTTTTTATAGTATTTTGCCCCGAATTGGCTACTTTGGTGTATTTTGTCCTTTTTGTAGGAATGATCGCGGAAGTAGCGGAACCATACTTCTTTTCGTCCTTTTTGCATGCATTTAGAGGAGACGGGATTGTCCCAGAGTGAGATGTCGCACTTGGAGGTGTCGTTGCACGCATTACGAAGCATTTGGGTGATGACGTGAGCTGAATTGAAGACCCAAGTGGTCTATCGAGCTGTTTGGTGGTCGATCGAGTGGTCCCTAAGCTCCCCAAGGCTCGATCGAGCTATTCCTTCCTCGATCGAGTAAGCTGCATTTGACCAAGCCCTCGATCGAGTACCCTGATGGTCGATCGAGGAGTTTCTGCAGAGATCTTGCTCGATCGAGTGGTTTAACCCACTCGATCGAGAGGCTTCCGACTCTATGGGCTTTAATCAGTCCGTGTTTTAATATTTTCCGCATAAACACTTTGTGTTTGGCTATTTAACCTATGTTTTTTACTAGGTTATTAGTCATTCTTTTTATCATCTCTTTTACTCTCTAAGTTTGACATTAGACACTGTTACTTTCTACGTTGCTTCAACCTTCGACTGCTACTCTTGTTTCCGGAATTGCTTCACTCGGATTTCGAGTTCTTTACGCCGGAATTTGCTGGATTGTAATTCCCTTTCTTCTTTCAATAATAATTAACCTTTCGTTGCATTAATTTCTTGTTGTCCTTATTTATTCTTCTGCCCTAGTTTATTTATTATTGAATTTTATTATTATTTCGTTATGTTTTCTGCTGGGAAATTATCTGCTATTAGATTAATTATGAGTATGAGTAGCTAAACCCCTTCATGTTGGGATTAGGGGATCTACGGTAGAATAATGACGACGCAGTGAATGAATTAGACGAATTGATTAAAGAGACTCTGTCACTATAGCAATATAACTGTAATTCTCGACCTAGTTGAGTGCACGCTTCTATGTCACCCATTAATCTGCTACAATTAATCCTGGATCGAAAGATTGGACTAAATAGGCTGCTATAAAAACAAGAGACTACCCTAATGAGGACGAAAATTATGTTAGTGGTATTTTAGGGTGGGAAGTGGACCGAAAGGACCTTCTAATATCCGTCTCGCATTAGTTCGTCTGAGTCATTTACTGCTAAGTTGTTGAACTACCGTAGTGAACCGAATTCCCGACATGTCTTCCTCTCATTGATAGTTTTAATTCACTTTCTGCTTTACTGCTCTTACTTATTTCTCTTCCTTTCAACTCCGTAGTTAGAACCAAAAATTTAATCAACCCCAATTGTTACCATAGGATTAGAAATAGATAGCTGTAGTTGCATTACCTCCCTGAGGATTCGATACTCGACTGCCTCTACTACATTTTTAGTTGAGACCGTTAGGTTTATTTTTGACAGTGCGTGCGCGACGACGTGTCAAATTTTGGCGCCGTTCTTGGGAGGCAATTGTTCAAATTACTAGCTATTTTATTTTTAATTCTTCTTTTAGTTTAAGGAACATCGTTCCTTAGACTATTCTCATATCTTGTCTGTAGTTTCCTCTTATGCGCAGGTCGCAAGGTGGTCCACTACTACCTTTTGATCCCGAGATTGAGAGATCTCTGCACGTAAAAAGGAGACTATTTCAAGAGCAACAGGCAGAGGAAGAGCCTAGTTCTCGTGGTAGCTTTTACGAGAACGAGCTTTTCAAGACAATCCACCGTCTTCTCCGCCTTTCCAATTCATCGGTTGAGTCTCATTACTTTCCCGAATTTCCCGAAATGGCTGAGGAAGCAACCATTGCTAGTCACTCCGAGCCCACGGCCGACAATCTCTATAAAGGGTTCGAATCTGCCGGAGATGCTAGGAAGTTCGAGCCAAAGCCTCGCATACATCAATATGGTCGAGAAAAATCGGTTCGGGGAGCTGCAATCAAGACGCAGCTCAAAGATATGGAGACTTTCATTGATTATCGCTGCTCCCATACCTCCTCCCACCGGCGTGACAGCTGATCAGATCAAAGAAACTATGTTCATCTTCTCACTCCGCGATGCTGCAAGGGAGTGGTATAGGGATTTGGACCGAGCTGCTCACGGCATAGTAGATTGGAATTCGCTAGCATTGGCGTTTTATAAGAAGTACTTCTCCGCTTCGAGAACCATCGCCATCAGAGCTCAGATAACAAGTTTCAAACAAGGGCCTGACGAGAACTTCCACGAGGCATGGCTTCGGTTTAAGAAACTGGTGCGGACCATACCGCATCACGGTTTCGAAAAGTGGAGCCTGTGTAACCATTTTTACAATGGTTTATATGATGATCAGAGGGCTATATTAGATGCTGCAGCCAATGGTCGATTTGCTGACAACTTGGGAGCCACCAAAGGGTGGAAGATTATAGATGATTTAGCCACTCACAGGGCTGAATATGGGAATTCAAGAGGAAACCAAAGGAGAGCCGTTGAATCCTCTTCAGTGGCCGCATTAGAAGCCCTTACCGCGAGGTTCGACAAGTACGAGCTAGGGGGAGCTCTCAAGGGAGGAATGTACCATGTTAATGCTATGACAGACGGTCCCTTCGTCTGTACGAGGTGTGGGGTAGATGGACATGTCGCTGATTATTGTCCTAGTCCTTATGAGCAATGTGCTGCCTTTCAACATTACAGGCAAAACAACTCTCATTACGAGCCGAACATCCACCCCAATCTGAGGTGGAGTAACCAGAACGTGCTCAACCCCACCGCTCCTCCAAATCAGCAGCAGCAGCCTTATATTCCTCCACACCAGAAGCAACAAGGCTATCAGAAGCCTCCGTCTTTCAACCCTCCTAGCCAAGGTGCTTCGTCATCTTGTGGGGTGAGTGAGATAGGTGAGTTAAAGTCCATGATGCAGTCGATTGCAAAGCAATTACAACAAAAGGACACGGCATTCAAGGCACTTGAGACTCAAGTTGCCCAACTGGCTGAAAATCAATCTTCAAGGAAGCCCGGTCATCTACCGACTCAAAATGACAAGAACCCAAATGAGACGGTGCATCTGATAGAGTTGAGAAGCGGTCTTTCCTATGAAGGTCCTAAGTACAAATCGGACCGAGGAAGTCAAGTCGGCGATGATGAACAATGTTCTGTTAAGAGAAAAGGACTCACGACACAAGAGTTACTCGATCGACTGAAGTCTGATGCTGAAACAGCTTGATCGAGTGGAAATGGTGAAGAATCTGGTCGATCGAGTGGTGTCCCTGTTCGATCGAGTGAAGCAGAAGATGAGGTTGGTCGATCGAGTGGTAAGTTTACTCGATCGACTGAAGCTGATAAAGAAACTGCTCGATCGAGTGAACACATTGCTCGATCGAGTGATACTGATGACGGGAAGCTTATTCGAGAGCCTGCTAGTGCTCGTTTAAGCGAGGAATTACCAGAAAGGCCTCGTTCGAGAGGTAAGAAGCGTCCAAAGGACACCGAACTTGCTCCGGAAGACACTTTGGAGGCGAGAAACAAGGGACTTGAGATTCCAATTACGGTTCCCTTCCCGAGGCGGCTGCAGAATACCAAGATCAATCAACAGTTTGGCAAATTTGTTGAGCTTTTGAAGAGTTTGGAAGTTTCCGTGCCGTTCACTGAATTGCTTACCAAGGTACCCTCTTATTTAAAATTTATGAAAGAAATTTTAGCACGTAAGAGGACTATAAATGATAATGAGACCGTAGCTTTGACTGAGGTGGGGTCAGCCCTATTTCAAAATAAGCTACCTCCTAAGCAATCAGACCCGGGTAGTTTTTCGATCCGTTGTCACATAGGTATGCAATTGATTGATAATGCGCTATGCGATTTAGGCGCTAGCGTGAGTGTTTTACCGTTGTCTCTAGCTAAGAGACTTGGTGTGACAAAGCTGAGTTGCACCAACATGACTGTCCAGATGGCCGACCGTAGTCTATCACGGCCACTAGGTGTAGCAGAAGACGTACCTGTTCAGATCGGGAAGTTCTTTATTCCCGTTGATTTTGTCGTCTTAGATATCCCCGAAGATGTGCACACCCCTATCATTTTAGGGAGACCATTTTTGTCCACCGCCCGTGCGAATAGACGTCGGGGAAGACTTTGACCTTCCGGTAGGGGACGAGGAGCCGACTTTCCATCGGTCCAAGTTCCGGAGGGCTCCCATGCAAGCTCAGCCTTGCAATGCCCTCTCTTCTGTTGACCCTATTATTGACACTCCAGATGAAAATTTGGAGAATATTGCTGTTATTGCTAACCCTCCGCCTCATACTGAGAGCAAAAAGGAGGAAAATTTGTCTGTTTTCCTTACTGCAGGTACAGATGAAGGCAAGAAAGGAGTTGTCAAAGGACAGGGTGCGACCATTATCAATCAAACTGGAGCCAAGGATGCCAAAGAGGATGACAGAGGGGCGAGAACGAAGGCAGTTCGAACCTACATAGATTGGAACTATGTTCCTCCTCCTCTTGCAAACAGGAATTCAAGCTCATGGAAATCAAAGAGGACGGTCAGTGTCGCTGAAGTGACGTCCTCCAGCCAGAAGCCCACGATGGGGCTACTGACAGCTGATGGGAATTAAACGGGGAAATGCCCCGTGTAACAAATTGTAATAGATATTCGTTTGAATTTCTTTTGAATTCCTTTATTACGTTTTTAATTAGGACAGTTAGTTTAGACATTTCTTTAGCTTAGACTACGACTATAGACTGTGTTTGCTGCGTATTTGGTATTTGGGATGTGTTTGGATATGTTTTACGCAGGTTTGGGGAAATGTCACGCATTTCGAGGAAGTAAAGACGGAGATTCAAAGAAGTCTACACGAGGAAGTCCTCGATCGAGTACTTTTTGTACTCGATCGAGTGAAAAATGGTTCGATCGAGCTTGCTGGTTACTCGATCGAGAAAGGCCAAGGACGAACAGGTCGATCGAGGGGATATCTACTCGATCGAGCAGAAGGATATCAAAAGTCCTCGATCGAGTGATTTAAAAACCACTCGATCGAGTGGTATGAATAGGACGGGAGTTTTCTATCTTAAAACTCTTATTTTTTCCTAATTCTATTTTCAAATCCCTAATCTCGTCTAACCCCTACCCTCATTGCGATTTCCATTTTCCCCCAAATCCCCAATTTTTGCCCAAAATCATCAAATCCACCACCTACATTCTATCACTAGCACTTAATTCTTCAATAGCCCCTTGTTTTCCCCTTCTTTTGTGTTCGTTTTCACGGTTTTCAAAGGGAATTAGGGTTTCGCGGGTTTTTCGATTAAAAATCCGCCTTTGTTGCTTGTTATTTGAAGTTTAATTGCTTGTATAGGATCATCATCATCAAGTAAGTGTTTTCTTTCACACTCTTTGCATATTTTCTTCATTTAAATCGATTTTTTTGAGGTGATTTGAATTAGGGTTCGAAAATGCCATGTCTAGTCGATTTGTTTCGATTTAATTGTGTTTATATGCCCTTAAATAGCTTGATTGATGATCTTTTCGCAATTCCTCGCTGTTTCTACATGATTAATTCGAATTTTGCGCGATTTCCGCGATTAGGGTACCTGTAAGTCGAATATGTCGACTGTCAGACGGTTTTATGTTGCCTTGCCTGCTTAACTTCAGTCCATGCTTACTTATCACTGTTGTTAATTGCCGTTACCGTCCCCTATCGCCTTTATATGCTGTGAATTGTTGGGAAATTCCGTGCTGTGAGTAGCGATCTGCGACTGCTAGGAGTCATACATGCTCCCATATTTGGTTTTCATGCTGAATTCACCTCTAGCGGTCATTATTTTATCATTTATCACCACTCACATGCTGCTCTTCGAAAATTTTGAGGAATTGTTTGGTTTTGATTGCTGTACGTCGATTGTTTCGACCAATAGGGCCATTCTCTTTGCTGTCACATGTTGGTTAGCGGTTGTTTTAACCACGGTTAGCAGCATCTTCTCTTATTCGTGCCCTTTGATACTTTGCAGGATGGACGCGAGTTCTTTGCCTTCTACCAGTACGTCCTCCAGCTCGTCCAGCTCGTCCGGGAACGAGTCAGTGGTCCCTGCTGTCACCAATACTGCCCTGGTAACCACTATAGTTCCTGCCGTTACCACTACTCCTACCAGGCCTTTCTCTTTGCTGGACTGCGGATTCATCCCCCGCTTCCCGCAGCTTGGTATGGTGCCACCGAGGCCACATCCGCAGGCTAGCCAGTTAGCCATCACTTCCAGCCCTTCTGAGGCTGTTGTTACGGGGGAGGGCGCTCTCACACCTCTACCGAAGATGCCCACGGTACGTTTCACTTCCGCGGCTCACCGGAAACGGTTAACCGCTTTACTTCGTTGCCCTCTCTCCCCTACCCGTTTCCTTGCGCGGACTGACCTAGAGACCTTAGGCATTTATGAGGAGGTCTGTAGTTTGTTGAACGGGACGGGTATGTCGGGTCTGATTACCATGCAGGAGGCTACCATTCGTACCTCTACTTACGAGTTTTTTAGCTCCTACTCTTTTGACACCGACTCTTACCAGGCTGACCAATCCAGTTCCTGCATTCACTTTCGACTCCGCAACGAGTCGCACCACTGGACTTTGGCCAAGTTTGGGCAGGTTTTGGGACTAGTTAGTGACGGTCCCACCGCCCCACCTCGAGACCTCCTTCAGCCACTTTGGGCTGCGCTTTCTCACACCCCCTTCCAGGCACGGAAGGGCGCTCATATTCACTTACCTCGCGCCCGTTACTACTTGCGTGCGTTAGGAGAGACCATCTTTGGGCGACCTGAGCCCAATAACGTGACCAACACCGAGCTAGCGATTCTCGCGGGGTACCTCAACATTGACTACGGTACCGTTTGTTCTAAACATTGCCTATCCGGTAGCTCGGCATTGGAACGGAATTGGGACTCGGGTCAAGACCGCAGCTTGTCTGCGCGGGCTGGGGGACTAGGATTGCCCGCCACCTTTACCCCACGGAGCCCGGACTCACGGCACCTGATCGATGGCTCACCTTGACCTGGATGCCATGGCTGACTTGACCTGGTTCCCAAAGGCGAAGGGGAGTGCGAGGACGTGGAAGATCTGTGGTTCCACGTCTGTTACCTTGCCGTGCTCTACCCTTCCCCCACTTTTACCGCTCTCATCTGCGCCGCCGAGGGAGCGAGGCCACCTCCACCTACCTACCACCTTACCTTCACCCCTCCTCCTTCTTCTAAGAAGAGGAAGCGGGAGGCCGAGCATCTTCTAGCTCTCGGCTCGGACCCAGCCCAGCCGGACCGACCCCCACGCCTCGGCCTACACCCACACGTACTCATACTCCACCTCCACTTGACCCTCCTTCCTGGTTCGGTTTTTCCGCCAATTTTGTCTCGCCCTCCTGTCTTAGAGGCGCCCGAGGTCATGGACCAAGGGCGTCGTGATGCCGTGCTTTCGGATATGTGCGGGTACATTACGAGATGAGACGGATATGGCTTTGGCCGTATTCCCGCTCTACGAGTTCCACATCCGAGCCCGGCGACCGATTCCAGAGGAGTGGCCGCATCCTTCCTTCTACCGGTACCCGGCGGACGGGTACCTTCCACTACCTTCCGACTCGGAGGAGGAGCCGGAGGAGACAGCGGTAGCACGAGAGAGTGCGATTACGGGCGAGAGCAGCGGCACACCACCGAGCCGCCGAGAGGGAGGAGAGTGACCCTCCGTTCGTACCCGATCCGAAGGATCAGCCGGAGATGACGACTAGAGGTCCCCCTTGTTTGTTGCTGGTTTGGGGAGACCGTTTTGTTGAGTCGGAGTACCGAGAGACAATGTGCCGACGACGAGTAGCTACTGGTCTACTCACTTCCCCAGTTTTCTGGCTGGTTTGGGGAAGTTCGTGTTTTGTATGTTCTCTTACTCTTTTTATTTCGTCTCCTTTATTTTTTTTTTTTTTTTGGTTGTATACTCCCATCCCCCATTTTTCTGCTGGTGTATGCTGGAGGACAACGAGGGCGTTGTCCGTTTTGGTTTGGGGAGGGTATTGCATCCTTTTGAGTCTGCATCTGCATTTGTTTTGCATTCACGTTTAATTTTTCAGTTTGCATTTGTTGTTTATTTTCAAAAAATCAAAAATCCAAAAAAATTAGAAAATGTTAAAATTCAAAAAAAATTTCACGTTTATTTTTGCATTTAGGTTGAGTCGGAACGGTAGATTCCCGTGATGAAATTGCACTTAACTTGTCAATTCACTTGAGCCTTGCACTTTATTGATGGTTTTTAGCTTTGTCATACGCATTGTCTACGAATTTCTGTTCAAATAATAGCTGACTGTTTAGACTTGACCTGATAAATTGGCAAACTACTTAAAAATTCTGAGTTTTAGAGCCATAACTGGTGCCATTCATGACCAGTTCATTAGGAATTTTGAGAGTAGTACTCCTTGCATAGCATGTTCATCTTATTTGCACATTTATGACATTCAATTTCTCGTCAAATGCACATATTCGGGTCTACGGTTGGTGTCACATGCAGGGAGGGTCTTGCAAATTCCCCTTTCTTTACATCTTTCACCCATTTAGCTCCACATTGACCAAAACTTGCCCTTTTGACCCATTAGCCACATTCCAAACTAAGCCTGCCTAGTCAAGCTAGTTAGTCTATCCTTTTGTGGTATGTTTTCCGTTGCAGTTTGGTCCGTAATTCCCGTTTGGAGTTGGTGTTTGTATTAAGGAAGGAGCAAGAGAAAAAAAAAAGTATTGAAAAAGAAAAAAAGAGAGAAACGTGAAAGAAGAAGAAGAAAAAAAAAGAGAAAAGAAAATGAAAAAATATATGATGAGATTCACGTATAAAAAGAAAGAAAAAAAAGTTGTGAAAAAGTTGTACCCTCTTGTCAGAGTTGAGAAGATGTTTGAAGATGTACAATCGACAAGAGGGTTGGTTGTTTCAGTTAGTTGTCTCAGACGGTGTTTAAAAAAGGGAACTTTGTGACCGTCTAGCTCCTCCACTCTTATTCTATTTTTTGAGGAGATTGTGCTTTCAGTCTAGTGAGTTTTGTGCCAAGTGAAGGGCACCTGTGTTTAGTCTTTCAGACAGTTGAGATCCGGATGGTTTATCATGGTCCTGTTAGGAACTAGCTTGACGCTTTTACCTCCACATTTCCATAACTTGTTTTGCCTTTTCTCACCTGAACCTCACTATTCCCATATTATTTGCAAACCCTCGGCTGTGACGGACATTATTGGTTGGAGTGTGTGCATTAGTACTTGAATTGTCTTTCATTTTTGTTGCATGCATGCTATGTAGGTCGCAGTTAGGCGAGTGACTGTCTTTTCTTCTCTCTTTTACATATAACATTTGCCCTTTGCTTCATGAGAGAAGAGTGACCACGTGAGAGTCCGGTTTTGTTGGTCTTGCAAGGTCGATAGGTCGCTTTATTTCGAATGACCTATAATTCGTTTGCGTATTGATTGACTGTCTAGCTTTAACTCGTTGATTTCTTTGCATTAAAGTGGTTCAAGTAGACAAGTTAAGCTAGCTCTGAGTTATCATTTCCGTTCCATTAGTTTAGTTTTGAGTTTACTCGAGGGCGAGTAAAGGTTTGGTTTGGGGAGATTTGATACGTGCCTAATGTATAGTCTTTTTGGCCTATTTCAGCACGTATTTCTATGCATTTCTATACTGTTTTTTATAGTATTTTGCCCCGAATTGGCTACTTTGGTGTATTTTGTCCTTTTTGTAGGAATGATCGCGGAAGTAGCGGAACCATACTCCTTTTCGTCCTTTTTGCATGCATTTAGAGGAGACGGGATTGTCCCAGAGTGAGATGTCGCACTTGGAGGTGTCGTTGCATGCATTACGAAGCATTTGGGTGATGACGTGAGCTGAATTGAAGACCCAAGTGGTCTATCGAGCTGTTTGGTGGTCGATCGAGTGGTCCCTAAGCTCCCCAAGGCTCGATCGAGCTATTCCTTCCTCGATCGAGTAAGCTGCATTTGACCAAGCCCTCGATCGAGTACCCTGATGGTCGATCGAGGAGTTTCTGCAGAGATCTTGCTCGATCGAGTGGTTTAACCCACTCGATCGAGAGGCTTCCGACTCTATGGGCTTTAATCAGTCCGTGTTTTAATATTTTCCGCATAAACACTTTGTGTTTGGCTATTTAACCTATGTTTTTTACTAGGTTATTAGTCATTCTTTTTATCATCTCTTTTACTCTCTAAGTTTGACATTAGACACTGTTACTTTCTACGTTGCTTCAACCTTCGACTGCTACTCTTGTTTCCGGAATTGCTTCACTCGGATTTCGAGTTCTTTACGCCGGAATTTGCTGGATTGTAATTCCCTTTCTTCTTTCAATAATAATTAACCTTTCGTTGCATTAATTTCTTGTTGTCCTTATTTATTCTTCTGCCCTAGTTTATTTATTATTGAATTTTATTATTATTTCGTTATGTTTTCTGCTGGGAAATTATCTGCTGTTAGATTAATTATGAGTATGAGTAGCTAAACCCCTTCATGTTGGGATTAGGGGATCTGCGGTAGAATAATGACGACGCAGTGAATGAATTAGACGAATTGATTAAAGAGACTCTGTCACTATAGCAATATAACTGTAATTCTCGACCTAGTTGAGTGCACGCTTCTATGTCACCCATTAATCTGGCTACAATTAATCCTGGATCGAAAGATTGGACTAAATAGGCCTGCTATAAACAGTAGACTACCCTAACGAGGACGAAAGTTAAGTTAGTGGTATTTTAGGGTGGGAAGTGGACCGAAAGGACCTTCTAATATCCGTCTCGCATTAGTTCGTCTGAGTCATTTACTGCTAAGTTGTTGAACTACCGTAGTGAACCGAATTCCCGACATGTCTTCCTCTCATTGATAGTTTTAATTCACTTTCTGCTTTACTGCTCTTACTTATTTCTCTTCCTTTCAACTCCGTAGTTAGAACCAAAAATTTAATCAACCCCAATTGTTACCATAGGATTAGAGATAGATAGCTGTAGTTGCATTACCTCCCTGAGGATTCGATACTCGACTGCCTCTACTACATTTTTAGTTGAGACCGTTAGGTTTATTTTTGACAGGTACGCGACAGACGTGTCACACATAATGCCTTCTCAATTGAGAAAGTACCAATATTATAAGGGACTAGATTCTTCAGTTAAATTAACAGACTCGACCTATCAAGTTTCCGCTTCTTATTTAAAAGTTGTTTCATGAATTTCATGTAAGCGGGAACTTGATTTACCAACTCAAGAAAAGGTACTTGCACATTAAGACCAAGAATGACATTTTTAAATTTTTCAAAGTATACCTCATCTTTTGTTGGTACCAGCTTCTCTGGATATGGGGCTTGCAAAAGTAACTTAGCCATCTCTTCTAGGTCTCTCATACCGGCATCGGTGGACTTAGGCTGAAAATCCACCACTTTATCCTTGTTATAGCTCGAACCTTCTTCAGTCCGCCTCAGGAATGAATCATTGACCGACGTAGGGTCATACTTTGGAATCGGAACGTACCCATCAACATCTGGATCTTGGCTCGATAATTTCGGAGCCGTCATACCCCGAAATAAGTAGTCCCACAAATTATCTGGCATTGGAGGGCAAAATGGTTCGTCATCAGCTGCTTCCTCAGTCGATCGACCAGTGGGGTCGGTCGATCGACTGGTTTCAACAGTACCAGAAGCTATGTCATTTCGTGGACTGGTCGATCGACTGGGTGATGTGGTCGATCGATCGTGATTACTGCTGATCGTCTTTTTCTCGTCCTTTTTCTTCTTCCCTTTTTCAGCAGTTTTCTCAGGTCCATCGAGAGTAGACCCACTCCTCAGCGTTATTACATGTACGGTCTCAATACGCTCATTCAGAGAGTGAAATTGACTCGGTATCTCAGCTGCATTCTTGTCTAATGTAGCAATTTAAGATTTCAGCTCCGTGATTGAAACCTCATTTGCCGCATTACTTTTCTGTACCTCCGCTATAAGCAGATGCACTAGACTTGTCAACTCTGCAACGTCATTATTCAACTCTTGCTGTGACGGAGTGGATGGTGGTGGGGCTACATACGGAGACACAGATGGTTGATGCGGTGAAGTAGTAGCGTAATTATACGAATTGTCGAGCTGAAGTTGATGAAAAGCAAACATCCTCTCATTAGGGTGCCTGCATGCCTCAGATGTGTGTCCTGCTCCGCCGCATCTCCTACAAAATGGCACCTGCTGCTCCTGAGAATGGAACATGGGTGCACCCTTCTGAAGTACTGTAGATAGGACCTGTAGGACCTAACAAAACAACACTAGAGGAAATGGTAAGAACTGCCTCAAGGTACTCAGTCTTCCCTTGAGGCGAAACACAGACTAAAATAAAATAAACAACTAAACCTAGCGCTGCCTCCCCGGCAACGGTGCCAAATTTTAATGCCTGTCATTATGTGCACCAAAAATAATATTTATAATACCTATTAAAACTAACAGAAGTTAGTGGTATCAGGGTCGAACCACAGAGAGGCGGGGGAGTTTATAGTTGCTTTCAATTTTAGTCAAAAGGGTAACAATGAGGGGGATTTTGATATGATTAATAACTAAACTAGATGCAAATAAAAATAAATAAGGCAATAAAAATAAGCAATCAAAGATGATGTAAACAAATAATAGAAAGGAGCTAGGACGATCGGGTCACTACAGCTACGATGGCACATAAGTCTAGGTAAGTCTCGAAATACGATCGCGAAGGATGGGGAAACAAGTCCTCTTGGTCCATGTTAAATAGTAACTACCTCGGCCTATGCTACTAGACCCTAAGTCTCATTAATACTAACTCTCGTTCTTGATTAATGATTCCTAATGCAAACTAAATTACATTATCTTTCGATCTAGCAATCTAGCCGTCTTAAATCATTAATCTAAGTCCTTCCCTTGTCTTTCGATCTACGGGTTGGTCAAAACTAAGCATATAATAAGTCTCCGCTAGGTCTCATTGATAGATATTGCACTTAACGATTCAAACGAAGCAAATCAAACACGAAGTCAGTCGATCGACCAGCTACCCCAGTCGATCGACCAAGCGACCTAGTCGACCGACCAGATAAGCCAGTCGGTCGACCAAGCCCTAATCCGAGGGTACCTATTCTAATGCCATCTACGCTAATAGCTCGCCTACATCCTAGCAAGGGTGATTTAGCTACACATACTAACAACGATAACAACATTGTAATTTGCGATTAAAGGAATAGAATTCATAATTAAACTAGAAGAACAATTAAATTGCATAAAACGTTAATGACGGCTTCGGGATATCTATACTAGAAATTCTAATCTAAAAGGTAAATAAAATAAACTGTAAATTAAAAGGAATAATACCGAAATAGCAAAGCAGAAGATCCGAAGCAAAGCTTTATTGAAAAATAAAGGATGAAGAACAATCTAATGTATTGAATTATTATTTGTAAGCTAATGATAACCTAATAGAAAACTGAATGCCACAATACAGGAGAGGAGTATTACATTATATAGCAAAGTCACGTAATACTCTCCCAAAACCTAATTACATATGGGCTTCAATCAAAATCCTTTAATTCTCGTTCTTTTAAATCTCTCGTCAGAGTCGTGATGTGGTCGATCGACCACAGAGACCAGTCGATCGACCAAGGGTGATGTACAGTATGCATTCTGACGAATTCTGCAGCGCGCACCTATCTTAAAACAGCTGCCATTTCTTCGTTGCTTCGTCAAATCAGGCGTTCTACACGGCGTTGGAAAGCTAAGAGGATAGGATTTTACCTCCAATTGGAATCACTCGATTATCTGCTCTAGAACACGAGATATAGCCATTTTAAGCAGCCTGCAATGTCGAGAAGCACTTCTTCTCTTGTTTAAGCTTTGCAACTTATACGCAACCATGCTTTTGCTATCTTTTAGGCCTTGAAACGCGCACCAAGTTTGTTCCTCGAGCTTTCCCTTCATGTCAAATGCTATGCTAAACACTTAGGGACGGATTTGGCTCATTTTCCGCTGAAATATTCACATTCCTACAAAATCACACGAAAAGGAAGAAATACACGAAACAAGGGAAATAGCAGTATAAACTACTCAATTGAGCTCTGAAATGCGTGTGAAATGAGGTGCAAAACATTATATAATAGACACGCATCACCGGGTTTAAAAAATCGTCATTACGACGGCCTAGAAAGGCGTTTTGAAATGGTTATACAAACCGGGTTTGAAAATCGTCGTTACGACGGCCTAGAAAGGCGTGTTGAAATGGTTATACAAAACCGGGTTTGAAAATTGTCATTACGATGGCCTAGAAAGGCGTGTTGAAATGTTTATACAAAATTGGGTTTGAAAATTGTCATTACGGCGGCCTAGAAAGGCGTGTTGAAATGGTTATACAAAGCCGGGTTTGAAAATCGTCGTTACGACGGCCTTGAAAGGCATGCATCGGTCGGTGAAAGACCGAGGTTTGAAATGGCCATTATAACGGCGCGAAAAGGGTGTTTTTGAAAGTTTGAAAATGACACGGAAGGACTTATGATCAGATAGCACATAATCATTCACAGTTCATTATATTATGCATTATGCTGACACGGGTTATGGCTTAAAAGGGTGGGTTACACACCAAGCAATCAAACCCCGATTTGCGAGAGGGATACCAATCCAAACAAAATGTGTAAGGAGAGTGCCCTAGCCTTGTGCTCGAAAGTGATGAAAGCTCTTTGACGAAACAGAAATGTGTAATGTCAACGGTATGCTTGACTTAATCGGGATTCGAAACGCGGGGATGAGAAAACTCATGCCAACGAAACGAGCCAATTGGTCGAAAATGGTTAGGTTGTGGGTCCGGACAAGGAGACCCGACCGTGACCGTAATATCAATTAATGCATTCCAACCAAGTCCTCGTTCGAGTCTCACCATCTAGGGATCACAAAGACGTAAGTGTCCTAGTTTTCCCCAGCGGAGTCGCCAATCTGTGGGCATGGGCCACGTCTCGGTCTGTGGATTTGGGGCCACCTACCAATCCGCGGTCACGGGCCACCTGCATGCCAGGCCAATCGGTGGACATGCAGCGGTCTTTTGAAAGCCACGCTCGGCGGCGTAAAGATGCTTTCGACCGGATCGTTTTAGATCGGTCGATTTCGTCTCGGTAAGGGTCTCGAAACGACTGGCGATGTTCGGAGTCGCCACCAAGCATTTGTGGGATGCCTGGAACCCGTTCGAATTCCACTTTATACCTCGGTCAAATCGAAGCACAAAGCAGCGTTTGACATAGGTACTAAAGATAAGGAAATCGTCCCTCTTTAGCATCCTATCTCTAGAATGACTCTCGTACGCCCTGGATAAGGTTGTCCACTATCCAAAGTTTTTGAGTAAGAGGTGAAGGTACGTATTGGGAAGCCCATTAATCAGACACCCAATCCCGCCCGCGTTTAGCGGCATCTACTAATCGATCTCGGTTCGTTGAATGCAAAAGTTTATTAAACGGTTTAAATGCATGAATGCGCATCCAATGATTTAAACCTAACATGTGAGAGCTTTCTAAGTCGGTTGATTTAATCCAAGTATCAAGTATAAGATGTCGAGTTGGATTAATGGTTGATTTGCATACAAGACGGAAATTAAACATCCATTTACCGTATTAGGTTTAGGGTGCATAACATGATCCATTTGTCTTAGTAGGGCATTTTGCAAATATGGTTTTGAATAATTGAATAGTCATCTGATCCGTCCTATATCCGGGTTAGCTGGAGTCGGGATCGTCCTGGACTAATGCTGGAAGGAAACAGGCCCTGTACCCAGACGGCTATAAGAGGCGCAAGCCAGCCGGCGGTGTAAGGGGCCTCCCTCTGGTTTTGAAAATGAGAAATGGGGAGCCTGCTTGAGGCGCGGGTTAGCCAACGGTTGTATGCCGTGTTCTGACTATTTAGAAAACGTTATAAAACGTGTTGAAAATGGGTATTTGAACCCGATTTGGTTTTGAAAGGGTCGTTTAGACTGCATTTGTTGATTCGAAGAACTTAAGAATTTCAATTCTCCCATCATACTCATCTCGAACTCGGAAGTCATCAACTCAGAGAAATATTTGCATAGGTTTTGATTGGTCGATCCAAAGATAATGTCATCGACGTATATTTGAACAACCAAAAGGTCAGAACCCTCGGATTTTAGAAATAGGGTTTTATCAACATATCCTCTGTTGAACCCACTGTCAAGTAGAAACTTGGATAATCTGTCGTACCATGCCCTAGGTGCTTGTTTCAATCCGTATAGGGCTATATCTAAATTGAAGACGTGATCTTCAAATTTTCTATTCTTAAACCGGGGGGTTGTTCAACGAAGACTTCTTCCTGTAAATACCCATTCAGAAATGCTGTCTTGACGTCCATCTGGAAGAGCTTCATTCCTCTATGTGCTGCGAATGCTATCAGAAGTCTAATAGCTTCAAGACGGGCAACAGGTGCGAAAGTCTCGTCATAATCTATTCCTTCTTGTTGATTATAACCTTGGACCACCAATCTTGCTTTGTTTCTGACAATGATTCCGGCATCATCTAGTTTGTTCTTAAAGACCCACCTTGTTCCAATGACAGATCGATCCTTTGGTCTAGGAACTAAATGCCAAACCTTGTTTCGTTCGAATCACAGCTCTTCTTGCATAGCGACAATCCAATCTGATTCTGCAAGAGCTTCATTGATATTTGTTGGTTCGATCATGGATAGAAAAGAGTAGAAAGAGCAGAAGTTATTCAAGGATCGTCTTGTTTGCACACCCTTCTTAATATTCTCTAGAATGTTGTCCATGGGGTGTGAGCTCTTGTATTTCCATTTTGTTGAAGTACTAGGTTCTTCATCGTTATTTGAGCTTGACCCAACTTCATTTGGATCGGAATTGGAGGACGTTCCCCCTGAATCCAATCCGGGTGTTATATTAGAGCCGTTTATAACATCGTACTCTACACCTTGATTTGGATCCAATGTTATAGTAACATCACCTATAACATTAGTTTGGGAGTCCTTATTTTGAGTCAATATTATAGTATCATCAACTATAACTTTGGTTCTCTCCTTTGTATCTTTTGAGGAACGATCAAGTTCATCACTTGTTCCCTCAATTTCATTATCCTCTAATTCCAGTTCCGGGGGATCGTCTCTTGAAAGACGAAAGTCGGGTTCATCCAAGTCTTCTTCCTCATCCTGTAAAGGCTTATCAAACATGTTATCTTCATCAAAAATAACGTGGGCACTTTCTTCAATACAGAGAGGTCTCTTTTTGAAGACTTTGTAAGCCTTGCTATGATCTGAGTATCCTATGAAAATCGCCTCATCACCTCTAGGGTCGAACTTACTTAACCGGTTTTTACCGTTATTGTGAACAAAACATTTACTCCCAAAGCAACGAAGATGGGAGATATTAGGTTTTCAATCTCTAAGGAGTTCGTAGGGGGTTTTCTTAAGAATAGGTCGGATCATAGCACGATTATGGATGTAGCAAGAAGTACTAATGGCTTCAGCCCAAACGTTACGAGGTAAACCACTACATAAAAGCATTGTACGGGCCATATATTCCAAATTTCTATTCATACGTTTAACGACACTGTTTTTTTGAGGAGTTCTTTGTGAAAAAACGTTATGCCCTACACCATTAACTCTACAATATTCTATGAAGGTTTGATTGTCAAACTCGGTGCCATGATCCGTACGAATAGATACAAGATTTGTCTTATATTTATTTGTTTTGAACACGTTTCATAAGACAATCAAATTCATCAAATGTTTCATCTTTTTAATGAAGAATGATAGGCCATACATACATCGAGTAATCATCTACAAGAACGAAGACATACCTGGATCCTCCTCTACTCCTTACCTTTATGGGTTCACATAAATCCATGTGTACTAATTCCAAGTCTTGATTTGTGCTTACTACTCTTTTAGGTTTGAACGATGATCTTACTTGTTTGCACCTGGCACACGTATCACACATCTTTTCTTGGTCGAACTTGATTTTAGGTAACCCTTCAACCAAGTCCCACTTCTTGAGTTTGTTCAAGGTTAGTGAGCTAATGTGACCAAACCTTTTATGCCACAAACATGGATCATCAAGTGTAACTTTCATGCATGAAAAAGAGTTAGTAGGCACATCATTTAAATCTACCATATAAACATTTATTTTCCCGTGGCCTTTAAGAATAACATTGCTAGTTCCTTCGATTATAATGCGACAACTATCAGTATGGAAAATGACTTTGTTACCTTTGTCACATAGTTGAGATATGATTAGCAAGTTAAGTTTTAGACCGTCCACGAGATAAACGTCACTGATCGCGTGAGACTTAGAAATTCCGATTTTGCCAACGCCGACTACTTTTCCCTTTTTGTTGTCCCCGAACGTCACTTTTCCTCCGTTGAAGGGCTTGGGTGAAAGAAACAGATTCTTATCTCCAGTCATGTGTCTTGAACATCCACTATCATGATACCATTGATTGTTTTCTTTCACTACTTCCTGCAGAAGGGATAAGATACAGTTTTTAGGTACCCAAGCTAAGTTGGGTCCCTTATGATTAGTTACTCTATATACTAAATCCTTTCGAACCCAAACTTGTCTAATGACTGTGTTTCTAACTCTTGGTTATTTTGCTTGGGAGGAGTTCTAGGTTTAGGGTTTTCTCTCGGTTTAGAAATTTTTCTGGGTCTATCTTTACTGTTTCCCTTGTGAACAGGTTTACTAGGTTTAGGTTGACAAGGGTTTTGTGAAGTGCTCGGTTTCTTGGTGTAGTCGAAGTCCATGTCATAGAACCAACGAAATTTATTGTTCCTTACATCGTTAGGTTCATTTATGGGGGCTTCATCATCTTTGACAACTGTGTCAACAGTTTTAGCATGTTCGGCATTTTTTCGTATATCATGAGCCTTTTTGACACAATTATTTTGGATGTGACCCGTATGACCATAGTAATTGCAAATCAGATATTCAGAAGATCAAAGATACTTCCTTTTTCTAAAATCAAAATCCGAAGGTGTTGATTTGCATTTAGAGTGATCTATACTACCAGAGCACTCATGTCCTAACCCCATCTTCATATTATTGTCAGATTGTTCGGTTAGGAAGTTTAGGACTTTTGTGCTACCTTCCCACTTATCATGGACCTTTCTAGCATGTATAAGTAGGTCTTTTAGGGCTTTAATTTCCTCTTGACATTTTGTGTGATCTACATCATTATCTTTCTTAAAGTTATCACGAACGTCTTGGAATCGTTTGTTAAGAAGGAATACAGCATCGGAATGTTGTTTCTTAACATTGATCATGTCGGTCTTAGATTGTTGGAGCTTGTGTCCTCCACAAATTAGTGTGATAACATTTATAAATCTCTTACAGGTTCACAAGGGTATACTTCGTATTTTATCAGTTGATTAACGATTACCTAATAACGGTTGGCTTGCTAGAAAGTTTGACGTTATTATCATACGATGGCGCGTGATCAATCTGGTCCCTAAAGGTCACACCTATAGGATGTGTTTGAGAGATGTGGTTATGGAAATGTAATCACATTGATGCCTTATATGACTAAACAGTTAGTCAATGTGTTGATGAGACAATTATTTAATGAAGATTAAATAATATTAGTTGAGACGAATTAACTGTCAATTCGTAAATTGAATATAATAAGTTATATTCAATTAAATGTATGTAGTGTTAGCTTGGACGAATTAATATGTTAATTCGTAATTAAATGTAATCGGTTATATTTAATCAACAAGATGAATGTGTCATAGTGCTAATAGTAAGGGTACTCAGACCAAGAGGTTATGGGATCGATGATGCGATCCCGCTAAGTGTTCACAAATTAAGATGTGGTCGTTGGTCACGGTCGAATCAAAACACAATTTATAGCTCCACAAACAACTCTACAATTAGTAAAGAGGCAAGTAAAGGTCGGATCCCAACGGACGGGAGTTGAAATGAGATTTCTATTGTAACTAGTGATGTCTAAGGGGTGTCACAAATTGGGTTGATGTAGAAGGTTACTAAACTAAAATAGCAATGAAAATAAATCAAGCAAGATGAATTAAAGGGGTGTAAACAATTGATTAAAGGCACTAGGGTGTCATGGGATCATAGGGGAATGATGGGATATGATCATACAAACATGTTCTCAAATTATAAGCAAGCAATTATTGTTGTGATGGATTGAGTTGGGTTATATCTTACAATCCTAGGAAAGTTTGGGTCCCGGAGCCGAATCGATTAGATTGTACAACACCTACAAGTCGACTTAATCTTCCCTACTCAACAACATGCATGGTCTAATGAGACTCGAGTTGCGTTATGTCTTGATTCATAGGCTTAGCATTTCATCAAATATAACATGTGCATGAGTTGAGATCAAAACAAGCAAGCAAATAAAACATGAAAGCATATTAATTTAAGCATGAATTATTCCCCATGTTGGTTTCCCCTAATCACCCATTAACCCTAGCTAAGAAACTACACACTCATTATCATGTTGATCATGCTAGCAAGGTTGTCAATCATACCAACAATATGAAACATGATGAATAAATGAAAGTAATTAACAATAATTAAGAAGGGATTAAGAGATTATACCTACTAATGATTCCAATAACAAAGCAAGAATAATAGAAGTACTTGAATGCTTGATTGAGAGGTTGTCAATCTCCCAACAATAACCCAAAATAATCTTCAATTACCCAAAATAAATGATGAACAAAAGAGAGATTAAAGAACTAAAACTTGGATTAAAACTTGATTAATACTTGATTACAATATTAAAGAGAGATTTGATTGATATTAACTACACTAATTATTGATAAGAAGAACATGCTCCTCTAATTAGACTAATGGGGTATTTATAGTGGAAATTAGGGAGGATGCATTAGGGTTAACTAAGGGCTAAACTAGTAATTACACTTTTTAAGTTGAGCAAGGAGGAGCCGGTATTTTCTCGAGAGAAGCTCTTTTCGTAGCTTGAGAAGACAATCAGTCTTTGTGCAAGAATCCGGGCGGAATGGGGTCGGGACGGGCGGATTCTAGCGTTTGAATCCGAGCGGATTCATGGGAATCCGGGCGGATTGTGGAGGGGGAATCCGAGCGGATTGTGGCAAAGCCGCTCGGATTGTCTTCTTTGGGGACCGACGGATTGGTGACAATCCGCTCGGATTGTCAGTCAGCAACAATTCTTCTTCTTTTCTTCCCTTTTCTTCATAAATTCCTTGGGGATTTCCTTGGGGACTCAAGGATCCTTTCTCAACGTTGCTCTTCTACTATGATATGTACAAAGGCCTTCTAATCTTGTCTCTCCTTGATGCTTGGTCATTGAATTCGATCAATTTAGTCTCGTTTTGCCATGAAAATGCAAGATTCTTACTCCTTTCCTACCAAGGGATCAAAATCTCAAAAATATGCAAAACAAAGAACTAAAGATAACAAATGACCCAAATAAGCACTAAAAAGCATGGAAACAAGGCTAATTCGGGGGCTAAATATGCGCCAATTATGGTCACATCAAATATCCCCAAACCGAACCTTTGCTCGTCCCGAGTAAAGAGGTGACAAAGACTAGGACCAACACTAACCTATCCTAATAATATAGCCGATATGAGACAATTAGCGGGTCTCACTCCGCCTCTTCAACTCACAACAAGACAACCATGAGGTAGGATGCCTTCTTGCAAGGCAAGGTGAGTCTTGCCAAAATGGCGACACATCCAAACATTAAGCACACAAAATCACATAATGGATGCATCTACAAAAAGAATAGCCACTTTCCTCATCTAAGTGGCGGAAATTATCTACAAGGGAAGCAATTCAAGGGTACACACTCCTTCATAGATGCAATTTCTTCAAACTACTAAGCCTAGAAGGATACCAATAAATCACCTCCAAGTTGTGTCAAGCTAGGGTACTTTTGTCCTCAATCGTTAAATGCTTTTGTTAAGAGTAGACTCCCTATGGTGTTAGAAACACTGGAGGATCGCGGAATTCCCCCTCTTGCCTAGACAAGAAGAAGGGTCGTCCCCTCTCTACCATGCACAAAAATGGATAAGATGGATAAAGGGATCAATAGAATTTTGAGTTTCATTTTGGGAGTTTGCTTTTGTTTTTGTTTTCCCCCCAATTTCTTGTGGCATATAACATTTGAGAACACTTTCTTGCCATTTTTTTTGATTTTTGGCTTTTCAACACTTGACAACTTTCTTTTTGCATTTCTTTTGAACATTTTCAAAGTCACCCCAATTAGTAACGAGGGTGCCTTGTATTTGAAGTTTAGGAGTTCTATTTTTGCTCCTCTTTTCATTTGATGCATTTTTTTTGCAAACTTTCTTTCACTTTTCATTTCATTGAACTCAAATTGATTTCTTTTTGTGCCCATTCCCTTTTGTTGACAAAAATATGGTAGAACATGGATGAATGATGGTTGCATGGTTTCAAGGGTCACCTTGGAATAAACGGTAGCCAAGGAGTTATCACACCACAAGGTACTCTTGACTAGGCCTTAATCCATGGGTCAAAGGATACTAGCATGACATATCCTAGGGTGTTTTACAAGTATTCTAATAAGCAAAGTCTTAAGAACAAAAGGCATCTACTAGGGCCTATATACACTTATCAAGCTTCCTAAGTAGACGGTTTCACAAAATTTTTTCTAACATGCAAACTACATGCCATGATGCAACTAATATAAACATCCTAATGCATGTGATTCTACCAACTAATATGCCATATAAACTAAATGCAAGTCCTAAGTTCACATTATTTTACCGCATCAATCAAAATAAAGCAACATAGTCATTAACATAAAGAGGAAAAAGGAGATTGGAAAGATCATACCATGCGGTCTTCAATATCCTCATGTCTCGGATGTGGCGTAGTCAATCAATGTGAACAAGGATAGAACAAACACAATATATACAAGATAATATATACAAGACTACAAAAGGAAATAAACATGTTTTTGGGTTTTCAATTTTCAAATTTTTCAATTTTTTTGGATTTTTGAATAAGAGTTAAATGTTAGAATTCCCATCCCCACACTAATATGGGCATTGTCCTCAATGGCCAAAATGATGGAAATTATGCAAAGATGATGCATGATATGTATACTAAATGCAATCTACACTAAGCTACACTACATGATGCATGGTTTTTGTTATGACGGAGAGGATAATTTAGATTACCTCCCATTGCGTATGCATTAACTTCCCCAAACCGAGTGAGACACTATTGCTAATGTCCAAGGATGGGTATAGTTCATGCATACACTATGCTATGCATGAAACTAGTTTGTCATTTTGGATTTTTAAAATGGGAACAATAGAATGAGAACACCTCAATGGTACCGAGGTGTGAGTCCTCTAGTGGGGCTAGGACTACTTCCAACAATGATCAAAATTAAATAAAATACAAAGATACAAGACACAAACTTCTTTTCATGAAAACTAAAGATAAAGAGGAGAGATGAGAAAACTTCACTTGAACTTAGGTGGGTGCTCATGCTTTGCTCCACCTAGTGATGAAGTGGTCTCCTAGACATCGGCATCATCTCCCTCTATATCCCTATCCCAAATATCCTTTGAAGCATCACTTAAACTTTGATCCATGAATTCGTCTTCCTCACTCTCAAGCTTCACCGTGTCACCTCCACAAGAATTGCCACTCTCCTCCCCTTGTCTACCGTCCGCCCCTTCATTAGCCTTCTCCGAGTTGGGAAAGAGCAATTCCATTTGAGCCCATGAGGGGAAAGCTCCTTCCTCACTAATCCGTCCTTTTTTAGCCATCTCATGGTATTGGGGGTAAAGAGCATAGTAAGTGTCCACGGAGGCCTCATATTGACGGTAGTGTAAATCTTGCAAAATTCCCTTGACAAAGTCGTCACGGGGGAGGATGAAGGGATTTGGATGGTTATATGGTTGGTAGGGAAAGGGGTAGGGAGGCACTTTTATCTTCTCATTTTGGGTTTGTTGTTCTTGTTGTTGTGGTGGTGGATTTTGTGGTGGTGGAGTTCGCCTTGTTTGACTTGGGATGAGATAGGAGGGCATTGGGGACAAGCTTCCTCTTCTTGGGGAGATCCGTGGTAGATCGGTTATTGGGAGATAGATCGGATCGCTCCCTTTTGTCAACCACTTTATCCTCTTATCGACCCCCTCAAGGGTTATCCAATGGTGTTGGACGACAAGGAGATCTTCATTAATTCTCGTGCTCCCCGTAAGTGGAGTGTACTCATTGTTCTCATTGAACCTTGGGTTGAAGTGCTTTGCAAGTCTAGTTATGAGTCCACCATTCACTATGTGCTTCATTCCATCATCATCCCCATTTCTAAACCTTGCCCATTTCTCTAGCAAAACTAGAGGTGCATTGAAGTGATACCTATCTCTCCCTTGAATGTTGAGGTATGATTCCATAAACACAAGGTCCAATTGGTTGACGATGGCCGGATCTCGGCGGGCAAAGAGAGTACCCGAAAGGAAACGATATGTAAGCCTCAAAATCGGGTTTTGGATGTGAAAAGCAAGACATTCCTTGGTGAGAATGAAATCCCGGCCCGTCATGGCCCTCCACAATGGTGCAACATTATACTTTTTGGGCTTTGATGTTCGGGTAGGCGAAACATCAAGTCCGAACACATTGGCGAACTCTACAAGGGTCATCATCCTAGAAACATTTTCCAACCTAAACTCTATGCATATCACTTTGTTCACGGTTGTAATCTTCAAAAAGCTTAAGAATTCTAGCACAAGGGACCGATAGGTTGGTTCATGCATGCGAAAGAGAGTTGAAAGACCAAAAACCTCAAAGAGGGCTTCCACTTGGTGAAAAATCCCAAGCTTTCTTAAGGTAGCATGACAAAGAAATTTAGTGGGAAGAATATTCTTACTTAAGAGTCGGTGGAAGACTAATCGCTGCACATCATCGAGGAATTCCACATTCGAGAAATCATCGAGCCTTGTGAGATCTACAATGTCTACATGTTCCCTTCTAATGGTGTTGAGATGTGAGGTAGAGGAGCTTCCCACCATCCTTGGTCTTCTTGCACTCCTAAAGGTGGATCTCCTTGGTGCCATTCTTGCTTCTTTTGTTGGGTTCTTTTTGATTTGAAGATTGCTAAGGATGTTCCTTGTTGATTGAGTGTTGGAAACCCTAGAAAATTGGGGATTTTTGATTTTGAGGGTAAAGAGAGTGATTTGGATATGTATGGGAGTCATAAGGAGGTGGGTTTTATAGGGTAAGTGGAAGGAATAGTGATGTGTCATTGTATGTGTGGTGGGGGGTATTTTAATTAGGAAGAAGTCGGGTCAAACACCGTGAGAAGACGAGCGGATTCGAGGTGAAGACGCTCGGATTCTTGCTCCACGGGACGGGCGGATTCTTGACAATCCGCTCGGATTCTGGCACAGAAAAAATTCCCAAAATTTTGACGCCACAAGACGGGCGTCCCGAGCATAAGACGCTCGGATTCTTTTAAGGTAGGACGGGCGTCTTTTTGAGAAGACTGGCGGATTCCAGTACAGATATTTTTCCTTGAAATGCACAGGTAGAAAGACGGGCGTCTTTCTCCAATTCCGGCCGGATTCCTCAAGACGGGCGGATTCTTCACAGGACGCTCGGATTCGACCTCAGTCCAGAAATCTTCAATTTTTCAGCGTAGCTGGACGGACGGTTTCTCCACTAAACGCCCGGATTCCAGCAAGGCGGCCGGATTCCAGGGAATCCGCACGGATTCTGGCTGCGAGTTTTGACTTCTTATCCTTTCTTAGATGCATCCCCACACTTGGGCATTTGTTCCTTCCTTCATTCAAAAATCATTATTAACCCTCCCTTACTTATGCTCATGAAAAGAGTTTATGCTATTATTAAAACAAATGCAATAAATAAATACAAGTTAGGGGGTTAGTATATTTACAAGTGGTGGTATAGGGAGGACTCCACCAAACTCTCCCTTAGATGGTCCTTTCAAGGGGGAGGAGGCCCGAGGTAGGTAACCTCGACCTCTCCAACAAACGCTCCTTCATAGTAGGGCTTCAACCTTTGACCATTTACCTTGAACTTGCTTCCATCTTCCGCCTTGAGTTCGAAGTCTCCGTATTTTCCAACTTCGGTTATCACATAGGGACCCATCCATCTAGAGTTCAACTTTCCCGGAAAGAGTCGGTAGCGGGAATTGAATAGAAGGACTTTGTCTCCCTTGTGCAAGGCCTTTTGTCTAATTCTTTTGTCATGAAGCAATTTTGTTCTTTCTTTGTAAATCTTTGCATTCTCATAGGTGATACGTGCCTAATGTATAGTCTTTTTGGCCTATTTCAGCACGTATTTCTATGCATTTCTATACTGTTTTTATAGTATTTTACCCCGAATTGGCTACTTTAGTGTATTTTGTCCTTTTTGTAGGAATGATCGCGGAAGTAGCGGAACCATACTCCTTTTCGTCCTTTTTGCATGCATTTAGAGGAGACGGGATTGTCCCAGAGTGAGATGTTGCACTTGGAAGTGTCGTTGCACGCATTACGAGGCATTTGGGTGAAGACGTGAGCTGAATTGAAGACCCAAGTAGTCTATCGAGCTGTTTGGTGGTCGATCGAGTGGTCCCTAAGCTCCCCAAGGCTCGATCGAGCTATTCCTTACTCGATCGAGTAAGATGCACACGACCAAGTCCTCGATCGAGTACCCTGCTGGTCGATCGAGGGACTTCTGCTGAGATATTGGTCGATCGAGTGGTTTAATCCACTCGATCGAGAGGTTTTCGACATTATGGGCTTTAATCAGTCCGTGTTTTTTTTTTCCCGCATAAACACTTTGTGTTTTGGCTATTTAACCTATGATTTACTAGGTTATTAGGCATTCTTTCTATCATCTCTTTTATTTATCTAAGTTTTGACATTAGAAAACCACTGTTACTTCCTACGTTACTTTCACTTTCTCTACTGTTACTTTCATTTTGGGATTGCTTCACTCGGATTACGAGTTCTTTACGCCGGAATTTGCTTGGATTGTAATTCCCTCTCTTCTTTCAATAATAATTAACCTTTCGTTGCATTAATTTCTTGTTCCCTTTATTTATTCTTCAGCCTTAGTTTATTTATTATTGAATTTTATTTTATTCCATTATGTTTTCTGCTGGAAATTTATATGCTGTTAGATTAATTATGAGTATGAGTAGCTAAACCCCTTCATGTTGGGATTAGGGAATCTGCGGTAGAATAATGACGACGTAGTGAATGAATTAGATGAACCGATAAGAGACTCTGTCACTATAGCAATATAACTGTAATTCTCGACCTAGTTGAGTGCACGCTTCTATGTCACCCATTAATCTGGTTACAATTAATCCTGGATCGAAAGATTGGACTAAATAGGCTTGCTATAAACAGTAGACTACCCTAATGAGGACGAAAGTTAAGTTAGTGGTGTTTTAGGGTGGGAAGTGGACCGAAAGGACCTTCTAATATCCGTCTCGCATTAGTTCGTCTGAGTCATTTACTGCTAAGTTGTTGAACTACCGTAGTGAACTGAATTCCCGACATGTCCCCCTCTTACTGATAGTTTTCATCCACTTTCCTGCTTTACTGCCCTCTGCTTTACTTCTCTTCCCTTTCAACTCCGTAGTTAGAAACCAAAAATTCAATCAACACCAATTGTTACCATAGGATTAGAAATAGATAGCTGTAGTTGCATTACCTCCCTGTGGATTCGATACTCGACTGCCTCTACTACATTTTTAGTTGAGACCGTTAGGTTTTATTTTTGACAGTGTACGCGACGGACGTGTCAAATTTTGGCGCCGTTGCTTGGGGAGGCAATTGTTCAATTTACTAGTTGTTTTATTTTTAATTCTTCTTTTAGTTTAAGGAACATCGTTCCTTAGACTATTCTTATATCTTGTCTGTAGTTTCTTCTTATGCGCAGGTCGCAAGGTGGGCCACTACTACCTTTTGATCCCGAGATTGAGAGATCTCTGCACGTAAAAAGGAGACTATTCCAAGAGCAACAGGCAGAGGAAGAGCCTAGTTCTCGTGGTAGCTTTTACGAGAACGAGCTTTTCGAAGACAATCCACCGTCTTCTCCAGTTTCCAATTCATCAGTTGAGTCTAATACTTTCCCAGATTTTCCCGAAATGGCCGGGGAAGCAACCATTGCTAGTCACTCCGAGCCCACGGCTGACAATCTCTATAAAGGGTTCGAACTGCCGCGAGATGCTAGGAAGTTCGAGCCAAAGCCTGCATACATCAATATGGTCGAGACAAATCAGTTCGGGAGCTGCAATCAAGATGCGGCTCGGATATGGAGACTTTCATTGATTACTGCTGCTCCATACCTCCTCCCACTGGCGTGACAGCTGATCAGATCAAAGAAACTATGTTCATCTTCTCACTCCGCGATGCTGCAAGGGAGTGGTATAGATATTTGGACCGAGCTCCTCACGGGATAACAGATTGGAATTCGCTAGCATTGGCGTTTTATAAGAAGTACTTCTCCGCTTCGAGAACCATCGCCATCAGAGCTCAGATAACAAGTTTCAAACAAGGGCCTGACGAGAACTTCCACGAGGCATGGCTTCGATTTAAGAAACTGGTGCGGACCATACCGCATCACGATTTCGAAAAGTGGAGCCTATGTAACCATTTTTACAATGGTTATATTAGATGCTGCAGCCAATGGTCGATTTGCTGACAACTTGGGAGCAACCAAAGGGTGGAAGATTATAGATGATTTAGCCACTCATAGGGCCGAATATGGGAATTCGAGAGGAAACCAAAGGAGAGCCGTTGAATCCTCTTCAGTAGCCGCATTAGAAGCCCTTACCGCGAGGTTCGACAAGTACGAACTAGGGGGAGCTCTCAAGGGAGGAATGTACCATGTTAATGCTATGACAGACGGTCCCTTCGTCTGTACGAGGTGTGGGGTAGATGGACATGTCGCTGATTATTGTCCTAGTCCTTATGAGCAATGTGCTGCCTTTCAACATTACAGGCAAAACAACACTCATTACGAGCCGAATATCCACCCCAATCTGAGGTGGAGTAACTAGAACGTGCTCAACCCCACCGCTCCTCCGAATCAGCAGCAGCAGCCCTATATTCCTCCACACCAGAAGCAACAAGGCTATCAGAAGCCTCCGTCTTTCAACCCTCCTAACCAAGGTGCTTCGTCATCTAGTGGGGTGAGTGAGATAGGTGAGTTAAAGTCCTTGATGCAGTCAATTGCAAAGCAATTACAACAGAAGGACACGGCATTCAAGGCACTTGAGACTCAAGTTGCCCAACTGGCTGAAAATCAATCTTCAAGGAAGCCCGGTCATCTACCGACTCAAAATGACATGAACCCAAATGAGACGGTGCATCTGATAGAGTTGAGATGCGGTCTTTCTTATGAAGGACCTAAGTACGAAATCGGACTGAGGGAAGTTGTCGCCGATGATGAACAAAGTGTTGTTAAGAGAAAAGGACTCACGACACAAGAGTTACTCGATCGACTGAAGTCTGATGCTCGATCGAGTGGAAATGGTGAAGAATCTGGTCGATCGAGTAGAGTTCCTGCTCGATCGAGTGAAGCAGAAGATGAGGTTGCTCGATCGAGTGGTAAGTTTGCTCGATCGACTGAAGCTGATGAAGAAACTGCTCGATCGAGTGAGCATATTGCTGGATCGAGTGATACTGATGACGGGAAGCTTATTCGAGAGCCTGCTAGTGCTCGATTAAGCGAGGAATTACCATAAAGGTCTCGTTCGAGAGGTAAGAAGCGTCCAAAGGGTACCGAACTTGCTCCGGAAGACACTTTGGAAGCGAGAAACAAGGGGCTCGAGATACCAATCACGGTTCCCTTCCCGAGGTGGCTGCAGAATACCAAGATTAATCAACAGTTTGGCAAATTTGTTGAGCTTTTGAAGAGTTTGGAAGTTTCCGTGCCGTTCACTGAATTGCTGACCAAGGTACCCTCTTATTTAAAATTTATGAAAGAAATTTTAGCACGTAAGAGGACTATAAATGATAATGAGACCGTAGCTTTGAGTGAGGTGGGGTCAGCCCTATTTCAAAATAAGCTACCTCCTAAGCAATCAGACCCGGGTAGCTTTTCGATCCCTTGTCACATAGGTATGCAATTGATTGATAATGCGCTATGCGATTTAGGCGCTAGCGTAAGTGTTTTACCTTTGTCTCTAGCTAAGAGACTTGGTGTGACAAAGCTGAGTTGCACCAACATGACTGTCCAGATGGCCGACCGTAGTCTATCACGGCCACTAGGTGTAGCGAAGACGTACTGTTCGGATCGGGAAGTTCTTTATTCCCGTTGATTTTGTCGTCTTAGATATCCCCGAAGATGTGCACACCCCTATCATTTTAGGGAGACCATTTTTGTCCACTGCCCGTGCAGTAATAGACGTCGGGGGGAAGACTTTGACCTTCCAGGTAGGGGACGAGGAGCTGACTTTTCATCAGTCCAAGTTCCGGAGGGCTCCCATGCAAGCTCAGCCTTGCAATGCCCTCTCTTCTGTTGACCCTATTATTGACACTCCAGATGAAAATTTGGAAAATATTGCTGTTATTGCTAACCCTCCACCTCATACTGAGAGCAAAAAGGAGGAAAATTCGTCTGCTTTCCTTACTGCGGGTACAGATAAAGGAAAGAAAGGAGTTGTCAAGGGACAGGGTGCGACCAATATCAACCAAACTGGAGCCAAGGATGCCAAAGAAGATGACAGAGGGGCGAGAACGAAGGCAGTTCGAACCTACATAGATTGGAACTATGTTCCTCCTCCTCTTGCAAACAGTAATTCAAGCTCATGGAAATCAAAGAGGACGGTCAGTGTCGCTGAAGTGACGTCCTCCAGTCAGAAGCCCACGAAGGGGCTACTGAAAGCTAATGGGAATTAAACGGGGAAATGCCCCGTGTAACAAATTGTAATAGATATTTGCTTGACTTTCTTTTGAATTCCTTTATTACGTTTTTAATTAGGACAATTAGTTTAGACATTTCTTTAGCTTAGACTGAGACTATAGACTGTGTTTTCTACGTTTTTGGTATTTTGGGATATGTTTGGATATGTTTTACGCAGGTTTGGGGAAGTTTCACGCAATTCGAGGAAGAAAGGACGAAATTCAAAGAGTCCACACGAGGAAGTCCTCGATCGAGTACTTTTTGTACTCGATCGAGTGAAAAATGGGTCGATCGAGCCGTCTGGCTACTCGATCGAGGAAGGCCACAGAGGAAATGATCGATCGAGAGGGTTCTTACTCGATCGAGCAAAGGGGACAGCAAAAGCCCTCGATCGAGTGATTAAAATCACTCGATCGAGTGAAATGAACAGTGGACGGGAGTTTTCTATACTTAACTCCTTATTTCAGTTTTCATTTCTATTTTTATCCCTAATTTCTCCTAACACCTCCCTAATTGCGATTTCCATCTCCCCCAAATCCCCATTTCTTGCCCAAATTTATCAAATCCGTCACCTACATTCTATTGCTAGCTAATTAATCTTCAATAACCCCTTATTTTCCCCTCTTTTGTGCTCGTTTTCGCGGTTTTTAAAGGGGATTAGGGTTTGCGGTTTTTCAATCGAAAATCCGCCTTGGTTGCTTGTTATTTGAAGTTTAATTGCTTATTGTAGGTTGATCATCATCAAGTAAGTGTTCCTTTCACACTCTTTGCATTTTCTCTTTAATTAATTCGAATTTCTTGAGGTGATTTGAATTAGGGTTCGAAAATCCATGTCTAGTCGAATTGTTTCGATTTAATTGTGTTTATTTGCCCTTAAATAGCTTGTTGATGATCTTATCCCCATTCCTCACTGTTTCTACATGTTTAATTCAAACTTTGCGCGATTTCCGCGATTAGGGTTCTTGTAAGTCGGTTTGTCGACTGTCAGACGGTTTTATGCTGCCATGCTATGTCTAACTGCAGTTCTTGATTACTTTTTGCTGCCATTATCTGCTTTTCCGTCCCCTATCGCCTTTATATGCTGTGAATCGTTGGGAATATCGCGCTGTGAGTGGTTATTCTCGACTGCTAGGAGTCTTACGTGCTCCCTTATGTGGTTTTCATGCTGTGTTTGTCTCCTTTAGCAGTCACTACTTTGTCATTTTACCACCACTCACATGCTACCTTTCGAACTTATTGAGGATTGTTGGATTTTGTATGCTGTACGTCGATTGTTTCGACTAATAGGGCCATTCTTTTTGCTGTCACATGCTGGTTAACGCTTCATTTTAGCCACGGTTAGCAGCCACTCTTTCTTATTAAGCCCTTTATTTGATTGCAGGATGGATACTAGTTCTCTACCTTCTACTAGTACCACTTCCAGTCCACCCGTGAGCGAGCCAGTGGTCCCTGCTGTTGCCACTAGCTCCGCCTTGGTCACTACTGCAGCACCAGTTCTACTTGTCTCAGCTGCAGGGACAGTTTACACCGCACCCAGCTCAGCCGGGAGCTCAGTTCAGGCTACACCAGCCACTACTCCTACCAGGCCTTTCTCTCTGCTGGACTGCGGGTTCACGCCCCGTTTCCCGCAGCCTGGTATGCTGCCACCGAGGCCACACCAGCAGGCTAGCCAGTTAGCCATCACTTCCAGCCCTTCTGAGGCTGTTGTCGCGGGAGAGAGCACTCTCACACCCTTACCGAAGATGCCCACAGTACGCTTCACTTCAGAGGCTCACCGGAAACGGTTAGCCACTTTACTTCGTTGCCCTCTCTCCCCCACCCGTTTCCTTGCGCGGACTGACCTAGAGACCTTAGGCATTTATGAGGAGGTCTGTAGTTTGTTGAACGGGACGGGTATGTCGGGTCTGATTACCATGCAGGAGGCTACTATTCGTACCTCTACTTACGAGTTTTTTAGCTCCTACTCTTTTGACACCGACTCTTACGCTGGTGACCACTCCAGTTCCTGCATTCACTTTCGACTCCGCAATGAGTCACACCACTGGACTTTGGCCAGGTTTGGGCAGGTTTTGGGACTAGTTAGTGACGGTCCCACCGCCCCACCTCGAGACCTCCTTCACCACTTTGGGCTGCACTTACTCACACCCCCTTCCGGCACGGAAGGGAGCTCATGTTCACCTACCGCGCCCCGTTACTACTTGCGTCGTTAGGAGAGACCATTTTTGGGCGACCCGAGCCCAATAACGTGACCAACACTGAGCTAGCGATTCTCGCTGGGTACCTCAACATTGACTACGGTACCCCGTTTGTTCTAAACATTGCCTATCCGGTAGCTCAAAGATTGGAACGGAATTGGGACTCGGGTCAAGACCGCAGCTTGTCTGCGGCGGGGGTGGTGACTAGGATTGCCCGCCACCTTTACCCCACTGAGCCCGGACTCACTGCACCCGATGAGATGGCTCACCTTGACCTGGATGCCATGGCTGACTTCGCCTGGTTCCCAAAGGCGAAGGGGAGCGCGAGGACGTGGAAGATCTGTGGTTCCACGTCTGTTACCTTGCCGTGCTCTACCCTGCCTCCACTCTTACCGCTCTCGTGTGCTGCTGAGGGAGCGAGGCCACCTCCACCTACCTACCACCTTACCTTCACCCCTCCTTCTTCTTCTAAGAAGAGGAAGCGGGAGGCCGGAGCATCTTCTAGCTCTCAGGCCCAGGCTGGACCGACCCCCACGCCTCAGCCTACACCCACACAGACTCCCATACCTCCACCTTCACTCACTCCACCTCCTTCTGATCCGGCCTTTCCGGCCAATTTTGTCTGTCCTCCTGTCTTAGAGGCGCCCGAGGTCATGCACCAAGGGCGTCGTGATGTCGTGCTTTCGGATATGTGCAGGTACATTACTGAGATGAGACGGGATATGGCTTTGGCTGTATTCCCGCTCTACGAGTTCCATATCCGAGCCCGGCGACCGATTCCAGAAGGGTGGCCGCATCCTTCCTTCTACCGATACCCAGCGGACGGGTACCCTCCACTACCTTCTGACTCAGAGGAGGAGCCGGAGGAGACAGCGGTAGCACGAGAGGTGCGGTTACGGGCAGAGAAGGCGGCACAGCGAGCTGCCAGAGAGGAGGAGAGTGACCCTCCGTTCGTACCCGGTCCGGAGGATCAGCTTGGAGATGACGACTAGAGGTCCCCCCTTGTTTGTTGCTGGTTTGGGGAGACCGTTTTGTTGAGTCGGAGTACAGGAGGGAGACGGCGGTGCCGACGACGGGTAGCTTCTTCGGTCTACTCACTTCCCGCTTTTACGGCTGGTTTGGGGAAGTTCGTGTCTTGTATGTTCTCTTACTCTTTTTATTTCGTCTCCTTTATTTTTTTTCTTTTATTGGTTGTATACTCCCATCCCCCATTTTTCTGCTGGTGGATGCTGGAGGACAACGAGGGCGTTGTCCGTTTTGGTTTGGGGAGGGTATTGCATCCTTTTGAGTCTGCATCTGCATTTGTTTTGCATTCACGTTTAATTTTTCAGTTTGCATTTGTTGTTTATTTTCAAAAAAATCAAAAACCAAAAAATTAGAAAATGTTAAAATTCAAAAAAAAAAATTTCACGTTTATTTTTGCATTTAGGTTGAGTCGGAACGGTAGATTCCCGTGATGAAACTGCACTTAACTTGTCAATTCACTTGAGCCTTGCACCTTATTGATGGTTTTTAGCTTTGTCATACGCATAGTCTACGAATTTCTGTTCAAATAATAGCTGACTGTTTAGACTTGACCTGATAAATTGGCAAACTACTTAAAAAATTCTGAGTTTTTAGAGCCATAACTGGTGCCATTCATGACCAGTTCATTAGGAATTTTGAGAGTAGTACTCCTTGCATAGCATGTTCATCTCATTTGCACATTTATGACATTCAATTTCTCGTCAAATGCACATATTCGGGTTTGTGGTTGGTGTCACATGCAGGGAGGGTCTTGCAAGTTCCCCTTTCTTTACACCCTTCACCCATTTAGCTCCACATTGACCAAAACTTGCCTTTTTGACCCATTAGCCACATTCCAAACTAAGCCTGCCTAGTCAAGCTACTTAGTCTGTCCTTCTGTGGTATGTTTTCCGTTGCAGTTTGGTCCGTCATTCCTGTTTGGAGTTGGTGTTTGTGTTAAGGAAGGAGGAAGAAAAAAAAAAGTATTGAAAAAGAAAAAAGAGAAACGTGAAAGAAAAAAAAAAGAAAAGAAAATGAAAAGAAAAAAAAATGATGAGATACAGTGAACAAAAAGAAAACAAAAAAAATTTGTGAAAAAGTTGTACCCTCTTGTCAGAGTTGAGAAGATGTTTGAGGATGTACAATTGAAAAAAGGTTGTTTGTTCCAGTTAGTATCCTCAGACGGTGTTTAAAAAAGGGAACTTTGTGACCGTCTAGCTCCTCCACTCTTATTCTATATTTTTGAGGAGATTGTGCTTTCAGTCTAGTGAGTTTTGTGCCAAGTGAAGGGCACCTGTGTTTAGTCTTTCAGACAGTTGAGATCCGGATGGTTTATCATGGTCCTGTTAGGAACTAGCTTGACGCTTTTACCTCCACATTTCCATAACTTGTTTTGCCTTTTCTCACCTGAACCTCACTATTCCCATACTATTTTCAATCCTCGGCTGTGACGGACATTATTGGTTGGAGTGTGTGCATTAGTACTTGAATTGTCTTTCATTTTTGTTGCATGCATGCTATGTAGGTCGCAGTTAGGCGAGTGACTGTCTTTCTTCTCTCTTTTACATATAACATTTGTCCTTTGCTTCATGAGAGAAGAGTGACCACGTGAGAGTCCGGTTTTGTTGGTCTTGCAAGGTCGATAGGTCAGCTTTATTTCGAATGACTTATAATTCGTTTGCGTATTGACTGTCTAGCTTTAATCGTTGATTTCTTTGCATTAAAGTGGTTCAAGTAGACAAGTTAAGCTAGCTCTGAGTTATCATTTCCGTTCCATTAGTTTAGTTTTGAGTTTACTCGAGGGCGAGTAAAGGTTTGGTTTGGGGAGATTTGATACGTGCCTAATGTATAGTCTTTTTGGCCTATTTCAGCACGTATTTCTATGCATTTCTATACTGTTTTTATAGTATTTTGCCCCGAATTGGCTACTTTGGTGTATTTTGTCCTTTTTGTAGGAATGATCGCGGAAGTAGCGGAACCATACTCCTTTTCGTCCTTTTTGCATGCATTTAGAGGAGACGGGATTGTCCCAAAGTGAGATGTTGCACTTGGAAGTGTCGTTGCACGCATTACGAGGCATTTGGGTGAAGACGTGAGCTGAATTGAAGACCCAAGTGGTCTATTGAGCTGTTTGGTGGTCGATCGAGTGGTCCCTAAGCTCCCCAAGGCTCGATCGAGCTATTCCTTACTCGATCGAGTAAGATGCACACGACGAAGTCCTCGATCGAGTACCCTGCTGGTCGATCGAGGGACTTCTGCTGAGATATTGGTCGATCGAGTGGTTTAATCCACTCGATCGAGTGGTTTAATCCACTCGATCGAGAGGTTTTCGACATTATGGGCTTTAATCAGTCCGTGTTTTTTTTTTTCCGCATAAACACTTTGTGTTTTGGCTATTTAACCTATGATTTACTAGGTTATTAGGCATTCTTTCTATCATCTCTTTTATTTATCTAAGTTTTGACATTAGAAAACCACTGTTACTTCCTACGTTACTTTCACTTTCTCTACTGTTACTTTCATTTTGGGATTGCTTCACTCGGATTACGAGTTCTTTACGCCGGAATTTGCTTGGATTGTAATTCCCTCTCTTCTTTCAATAATAATTAACCTTTCGTTGCATTAATTTCTTGTTGCCTTTATTTATTCTTCTGCCTTAGTTTATTTATTATTGAATTTTATTTTATTCCATTATGTCTTCTGCTGGAAATTTATATGCTGTTAGATGAATTATGAGTATGAGTAGCTAAACCCCTTCATGTTGGGATTAGGGAATCTGCGGTAGAATAATGACGACGTAGTGAATGAATTAGATGAACCGATAAGAGACTCTGTCACTATAGCAATATAACTGTAATTCTCGACCTAGTTGAGTGCACGCTTCTATGTCACCCATTAATCTGGCTACAATTAATCCTGGATCGAAAGATTGGACTAAATAGGCCTGCTATAAACAGTAGACTACCCTAATGAGGACGAAAGTTAAGTTAGTGGTATTTTAGGGTGGGAAGTGGACCGAAAGGACCTTCTAATATCCGTCTCGCATTAGTTCGTCTGAGTCATTTACTGCTAAGTTGTTGAACTACCGTAGTGAACCGAATTCCCGACATGTCCCCCTCTTACTGATAGTTTTCATCCACTTTCCTGCTTTACTGCCCTCTGCTTTACTTCTCTTCCCTTTCAACTCCGTAGTTAGAAACCAAAAATTCAATCAACACCAATTGTTACCATAGGATTAGAAATAGATAGCTGTAGTTGCATTACCTCCCTGTGGATTCGATACTCGACTGCCTCTACTACATTTTTAGTTGAGACCGTTAGGTTTTATTTTTGACAGGTACGCGACAGACGTGTCAATAGGATTGTAGTCGGAATTCTTCCAACTCTTGGATTTGAATCATCCTCCTTTGACCGCTCAATTTGAGATCAAGATTAAGTGCTCGGATTGCCCAATAAGCTTTGTACTCCAATTCGATTGGCAAATGACATGCTTTTCCATAGACAAGCTTGTAGGGGGAGGCTCCTATGGGAGTCTTGTAGGCCGTCCTATAAGCCCAAAGAGCATCATCAAGCTTTGTGCTCCAATCTTTCCGAGTCTTGTTCACAACTTTTTCAAGGATTTGCTTGATCTCTCTATTTGAAATTTCCACTTGACCGCTTGTTTGAGGATGATATCCCAAGCCGGTTCGATGTTGAACACCATATTTGGTCAAAAGGGATGCAAGCTTCTTCTCATGGAAGTGTGTTCCTCCATCACTAATGATTTCTCTAGGAACTCCAAATCTTGGGAAAATTATCTTCTTGAAAAGCTTGGTGACCGTTTTTGCATCATCATTTGGGGTGGCAATTGCCTCCACCCACTTTGAGACATAGTCTACGGCCACAAGGATGTACTTATTCCCATTGGATGTCACAAAGGGCCCTTGGTAGTCAATTCCCCAAACATCGAAGATCTCTACCTCTAGAATGCCCCTTTGTGGCATTTCGTTCCTCCAAGATATATTCCCCGTTCTTTGACAAGCATCGCAATGAATGATGAATTCTCTTGTATCTTGAAACATTGTAGGCCAATAGAAGCCCGATTGGAGAATTTTTGCAACGGTTCTCCTTGCTCCATGGTGCCCACCGTAGGGTGATGAATGACATCCTTCCAAGATTCCTTGGATTTCCCATTGAGGGATGCATCTCCGGTAGAGCCCATCACTACACTCCTTGTAGAGGTTTGGGTCATCCCAAAAGTACCTCTTTACTTCGAATAGGAATCTCTTCCTTTGTTTGTGGTTCAAGTTTGGAGGGAGCACTTTTCCAACAATATAATTGGCATAATCGGCAAACCATGGGGTGATGTGCCTTTCAAGTTGTGTTTGGATAGCCATCAAAATATCGTCGGGAAATGAGTCATTGATCGGTGTTTCTCCATTTTCATCATGAAACCGGATCCTTGACAAGTGATCCGCCACTACATTCTCGGCTCCTTTCTTGTCTCTTATTTCCAAGTCAAATTCTTGAAGAAGCAAAATCCATCTCAACAATCTTGGTTTTGCCTCCTTCTTTATCAAGAGATGTCGAAGAGCACGGTGATCCGAAAATACAATCACCTTGGATCCAAGCAAGTAGGAACGGAATTTATCCAAAGCATATACAATGGCAAGAAGCTCCTTTTCGGTTGTATCATAATTCACTTGGGAGGGGTCGAGGGTCTTGCTTATGTAATAGATGGCATGAAGAGCTCTCCCTACCCGTTGGCCAAGAACCGCTCCAACGGCGTAGTTGCTAGCATCACACATAATCTCGAAAGGTAGCTCCCAATTCGGGGATTGAATGATTGGTGCCGAGATTAATGCTTCTTTGATTATATTAAAAGCTTCAACACACTCGTCAGTAAATTGGAATTGGGCATCTTTAAGCAAAAGTTGAGTGAGGGGTTTTGCTATTTTCGAAAAATCTTTTATGAAACGACGATAAAAACCCGCGTGACCGAGAAAACTTCTCACCCCTCTAACATTCACGGGAGGTGGGAGTTTCTCTATCACCTCAACTTTAGCTTTATCGACCTCGATGCCCTTTTCCGAAATCAAATGACCCAAGACAATTCCTTCATTGACCATGAAGTGACACTTTTCCCAATTTAAAACAAGGCTAACATCTTCACACTTTTGCAATACAAGAGAAAGATTATGCAAGCATGAGTCAAAGTTCTTTCCATAAACACTAAAATCATCCATAAAAACTTCCATTATGGTTTCTAAGTAATCGGAGAAGACACTCATCATGCATCTTTGGAAAGTGGCGGGGGCATTACATAATCCAAAAGGCATCCTCCTATATGCAAAAGTGCCATAAGGGCATGTGAAGGTGGTCTTATGTTGGTCATCCGGGTGTATAGGGATTTGGAAGAATCCCGAATACCCGTCAAGGTAACAAAAGAATTTGTTGGAGGCTAACCTCTCAAGAATTTGGTCAATGAATGGTAAGGGGAAGTGATCTTTTCTTGTTGCGGAGTTTAATTTCCGGTAGTCAATGCACATACGCCAACCGGTGATCATTCTTGTGGGTATTAATTCATTCTTTTCATTTGTCACTACCGTGGTACCTCCTTTCTTAGGTACCACTTGGACGGGGCTAACCCACAAAGAATCCGATATGGGATATATAATTCCCCCATCAAGTAATTTCATGACCTCTCCTTTGACAACTTCTTGCATGTGGGGGTTCAATCTTCTTTGGGGTTGAATGGTAGGTCTATGGTCTTCCTCTAGATGAATTCTATGCATGCAAAAGTCGAGACTTATCCCTTTAAGGTCATCTAGACTATAACCTATAGCCTTCTCATGTTGTTTCAACACACCAAGCAACTTTCCCAATTGGTCATCATCAAGTCTATCATTAACAATCACGGGTTTGGTCTTTGATTCATCAAGGTAAGCATATTTCAAATTTGGGGGAAGGGGTTTCAAAGTAGGAGTTTGTACCTTACTTTCTTCCTTTGGAGTTTCATTGAGAATTTGCTCCATCTCCATTAGGCATTCCATTCTCATAGCATACTCAACTTCACTTTCATCAACCTCATCATATTCAAATCCCATGATGGGTTCTTCTTGCTCTTGAGTTTGTAAAATATCCTCTAGGATGGATTGCTCATCCTCTATGGGTTGACACGCTTCCACTAGAATATTGTGCACCAATTCGGATTGTGCACGAGTAAGTTCCTTGTTAGCTAGAGCGGCCTCAAAGAGATCCACCTCCAACTCCCAATACATGCTCTTAGCCTCACTTGCTTCTAAGGCTTCTAATGCTTGCATGGGATCCTTGAAGTAAGGGATACTCAAATGGTCCTCTACAAAACAGTCTATGAAATCCATCTCGCAAAATATCAAACAACTCGAAAAATGATTAGAACAAACCTTGAGGAGTTTCACTTCCTCAAGGCGAAGAAAGACACAACTAATGACAATAAAAAGAAATCTAAATCAAACAAACACGTCCCCGGCAACGGCGCCATTTTTGATGCGATCCCGCTAAGTGTTCACAAATTAAGATGTGGTCGTTGGTCACGGTCGAATCAAAACACAATTTATAGCTCCACAAACAACTCTACAATTAGTAAAGAGGCAAGTAAAGGTCGGATCCCAAGGGACGGGAGTTGAAATGAGATTTCTATTGTAACTAGTGATGTCTAAGGGGTGTCACAAATTGGGTTGATGTAGAAGGTTACTAAACTAAAATAGCAATAAAAATAAATCAAGCAAGATGAATTAAAGGGGTGTAAACAATTGATTAAAGGCACTAGGGTGTCATGGGATCATAGGGGAATCATGGGATATGATCATACAAACATGTTCTCAAATTATAAGCAAGCAATTATTGTTGTGATGGATTGAGTTGGGTTATATGTTACAATCCTAGGAAAGTTTGGGTCCCGGAGCCGAATCGATTAGATTGTACAACACCTACAAGTCGACTTAATCTTCCCTACTCAACAACATGCATGGTCTAATGAGACTCGAGTTGAGTTATGTCTTACAAGTCTCATTGAAAAGATAGAAGATGATAGTAAATGCAAGGATTCATAGGCTTAGCATTTCATCAAATATAACATGTGCATGAGTTGAGATCAAAATAAGCAAGCAAATAAAACATAAAAGCATATTAATTTAAGCATGAATCATTCCCCATGTTGGTTTCCCCTAATCACCCATTAACCCTAGCTAAGAGACTACTCACTCATTATCATGTTGATCATGCTAGCAAGGTTGTCAATCATACCAACAATATGAAACATGATGAATAAATGAAAGTAATTAACAATAATTAAGAAGGGATTAAGAGATTATACCTACTAATGATTCCAATAACAAAGCAAGAATAATAGAAGTACTTGAATGCTTGATTGAGAGGTTGTCAATCTCCCAACAATAACCCAAAATAATCTTCAATTACCCAAAATAAATGATGAACAAAAGAGAGATTAAAGAACTAAAACTTGGATTAAAACTTGATTAATACTTGATTACAATATTAAAGAGAGATTTGATTGATATTAACTACACTAATTATTGATAAGAAGAACATGCTCCTCTAATTAGACTAATGGGGTATTTATAGTGGAAATTAGGGAGGATGCATTAGGGTTAACTAAGGGCTAAACTAGTAATTACACTTTTTAAGTTGAGCAAGGAGGAGCCGGTATTTTCTGAGAGAAGGGCTTCTCTTTTCGTAGCTTGGAGAAGACAATCCGTGCTGTGCAAGAATCCGGGCGGAATGGGGTCGGGACGGGCGGATTCTAGCGTTTGAATCCGAGCGGATTCATGGGATTCCGGGAGGATTGTGGAGGGGGAATCCGAGCGGATTGTGGCAAAGCCGCTCGGATTGTGCTGCTGCGGGACGAACGGATTGGTGACAATCCGCTCGGATTGTCAGTCAGCAACAATTCTTCTTCTTTTCTTCCCTTTTCTTCATAAATTCCTTGGGGATTTCCTTGGGGACTCAAGGATCCTTTCTCAACATTGCTCTTCTACTATGATATGTACAAAGGCCTTCTAATCTTGTCTCTCCTTGATGCTTGGTCATTGAATTCGATCAATTTAGTCTCGTTTTGCCATGAAAATGCAAGATTCTTACTCATTTCCTACCAAGGGATCAAAATCTCAAAGAATATGCAAAACAAAGAACTAAAGATAAGAAATGACCCAAATAAGCACTAAAAAGCATGGAAACAAGGCTAATTCGGGGGCTAAATATGCGCCAATTATGGTCACATCAATCGATCCTCACTAAATGACAATTTATACATTTTATACATTTTTGAATACTACCAAAATAAGAAGATTTAATCTCCTTATTTTTGGGTAGGTAGAATAAACCGAAAAAAAGAGACAATATTATTCTCTTAATTTCGGTTTTGGGCCGAGTTTTAAGAAATGAAAAAACTCCCCTTATTCTAGTCTTTTTCGGTGATAATAAGAGTAGAAGGGAGAATTTTCTAACCTAATTTCTTTTTCCTATTCTTGCCTCTCATCTAAAAACACAAAACAAAAACCCTAATTAATTTACTGAAATTTGGGGATCGATTCTAGCAACAAGTTAAGGGCATTTCTCATATCGTCTTGGGTGCAACTAATAGGCGAATATCATTGCGATATTGTTCTTAGGCCGAATTTGCTAGGACCGAAGGTTGATTCTTCATCTCTTTACCTTTTTGTTTATGTAATTTAATTTTATGACTAGCATTCATCATGATATATTCGTTATAGTCCTTAAATTCAAAGGGATGCATACAGATAAATCCCACTTAGATTCCTTTAATTGCTTTGAAAGGGAATCTATCTCTTTCTTTTGGTCTAAGATCACTGCTTCATCAGATGTGACCTTAGTTTCCAAAAGTTCTCTGGCTTTTCTATGTTCTAAAGTTATAGCTTCATTAGCTATAACTTTGGCTTGAAGGTGCTTGATGTTAAGCTTTAGGTCTGAAGTTATAGCTTCATTAGCTATAACTTTGGACTCTAATTCCTACTTTTCAGCCATAGTAGAATCTAACGTTGTTGCTTTCTCAGCTATAACCTTAGATTTTAACTTCTTAGCTTTGGCCTTCAGAGTATGATTCTCTTCTGCAATTTCGAGAATCTGTTCCTTTAGATCTTTTAGCTCCAAGTCCTGTTCGTGACACTTGTCGAGAGATTGTTCAAAGAATTCAATTAAAGCACTTTTACACAATTTCTTAACGCGTTTTTTTAGCTCAAGATAACTTACCTCTTCATCGTCATCTTCATCTGATTCTCCAAGAAAGCAATATATTAAGTGTGAGTCTGTGCTTTCATCATCGCTGTCGGAGATTAGGTCAAGACTAACGCTGCTGAGATAAAGGTTGGCTACTTCGTCGTCTTCAGATCTCTTGTCATCTTCTGAGTCAAGGTCTCCCCAACACGAAGCCATCATAACCTGCTTGAATTCTCTCTTTGTCTTATCACATTTTGTCTTGTCCTTGATCTTCTCCCATGTTGGACAATCCTTGATCATGTAATCAGATTCTCCACACTTGATGCAACCTCTGTTTGCGAAAGATGACTTTGATTCTGTAACTTTTTTATTGGATGACTTGTTGTTGTTGTTGTTGTTGTTGTTGTTGTTGTTGTTGTAGGATGATTTTGTTTGTTTGTTTCGAAATATCTTATTTTTGAAACGGCGTGCAAACATAACAGTTTCATCCTCTAGTTCAGAATCAACTTCTTCGCTCTTTAAGGCCATACTCTTATTACGGCTTGGTTCAACGTCATCTTTGTTAAGAGTAATTTCATGAGCCATGAGAGCACCGATGAGTTCTTGATATGATAGGTTTTCAAGATCTCGTGATTCCTCCATTGCAGTGACTTTAGCACGCCACTTCTTAGTCAGGCTCCTAAGAACCTTTCTTGCAATGTCCTCAATACTGAATATCCTACCTAGGTTTTTCAGTTCGTTTATGATGGTTGCAAACCTTGCGGATATACTATCTAGAGACTCATTAGGCTCCATAATGAATATCTCATATTTTTGCATAAGCAAATCTATTTGGTGCTTCCTAACAATGGAAGTACCTTCATAAGCTAGTTCAAGCCCATCCCATATCTCCTTGGCCGTAGAGCACGAAGAAAATCGATCAAATTCTGTAGAAGTCATTCCGTTTTGCAAGAGACTTATTGCTTTGGATTTCTTTTCGGCCTTCTTGTAGTCGGCCTCGACGTAGTCCTCTTCTTTCTTTTCATAGGTAGTGCCTTCCTTGGATCCTACAAGAATTTTGTGCGGTCCATTTTGGATAATCCTCCAGCACTCCCAATCGTGACCTTTCACATAGTGAGTCATCATGTTTTTCCACAATCCATAATTCTTCCCATCAAAGACGGGACACTTGAGATATTTGGAATCCATTTATCACGTGATAGGCAGCGAAATGTAAAACGATAAAATAAATAAAGATAGATAGATCAGCCTCTTTGCGGTTAGGCAATCAAGAGCACGAGGCTCTGATACCAATTGAAGAGTCTATCGATCCAAAATACTCAAGAAGGGGGGGGTGAATTGAGGATTTTAAAACTTTTGAAAGCTTTTTCGATTGTATGAATATAATTTATTATTTAAAGTTTATTGATTAAACTTTAACTAATCAACTAATGAATGTTAAACAAAATAAACAAACGAACGAAAGAGAGGAGACACACGGTTTTTGAAGTGGTTCAGTTTCACAAGTCGAAATCTACGTCCACTATTCTCGATTAATAAATTTAGTAGCTTTCTACGGATTACAAATTTACTAACCCAACTCGTACAACTAACTCTAGCTGTAACTCAATGAGTGCCGTTAAATACTCGAGTGACTAACTTACGCTAATAAGAAAGCACTAATGATTCTTGCAAAGGTTCGCGTTAGAACAAGTAAGAAATCAAATAAGCACTATTATCTTATAACGATAACTTAACAAATGAATATACGAGTTTAAAACACACGACCTTTCAAAAATAACAAAACGGTTTTCTGCTTTGAAACACACGATTTGCTTTGTAAAAATAAAATCAATTTTTATGCTTAAGGTCTTTACCTTAAATGTTGCAAAGAGCAAAGTATTTATAGGAAGAAGAGAGCAAGGCAATTCGATTTTTTAGAAACCCTAATGGCTGAATAATAGGAGATATGTTAACAAATCATATCTTCTATTATTTATTTCCTAAAAGCCTAAAAGATAATAAAGAATATTCCAAAAGATAGAATATAATCTATTCAATTATTATCTTTACTATAAATTCTAAGATATGATAAGATTTTCTATAACAAGAATATCTTTTATCATAAATAAATATATTAAGTAGGATATATAAGATATGTAAAGATATAGAATCTTTACCTAATATATCTTTGTCTACACGAGACTGGTACTCTGACAGACTTCTTGAAATTGACTGAAATGGACTGTGAACAAGATAGAATCCTTCTCAAAGCACTAAGACAATGAGATAGGGGTGTGATTCAAGAACCCAACACACAGCAAAGGTTCAATCTTCACTAACCATGCGCTAAAGAAAGGTCAATCTCCAGGACACAGCCAAGAGAGTTGTTTCAGAATCAATGTTTTAGAAAACTATACTTTTGTGCAAACTTAATCTGTTGTTCTCATTGCTGCTGCTTGGCTTATATAGGCCAAGTGAATTAGGTTAAAAACGATCACAAGAGACCATCTAATGGTTCAAGTTGGCCCTTGCTACCATACAAGAATAACAGCTTAAAGTTTTTTGGAAAATACATCACAAATAGACAAACTAATAAAGTAATAAAGCAAAAAGTAGTTTAAGGCTTTTGTTGGCTTGTGCAGGCTGATGCAGGGTCATTAAATAGCCTTGGCTTGGCTTGAACTCTTGTCTAGTGAGTCACATAAAAGAACTCCCTCATATAACACCCAAAGTTTGAACCTAACAAAAGCTGGGACCCTACTGTGGCCCTTGAATCACAGGTTGCTTCTATAATGCTGAAGTTGTCCTTTGCTCTTGCTTCTGGACTTAGATTTATAATAATTAAAATACTTAATGGCCTTTTGGAGGTTGGCCTAGCTGATTATTTACACTGGACTTGATTTAAGACTTAAGCTGAATTAGGAAAAGGGACTGATGTTGACTGAAAGCTCTGAATCATTGTCCTTGACCTGGTTCTGATTATGCTGGGTTGTTGGTTAGCTGAGCTTGGACTAGCTTGGATTCAAGCCCTGGACTGTGACTTGGTGAGAGCTGGATCATGGTCTGGGTACACAGGTTAAGCTCTTGCTCCAACCTCGTAGTATGGTTGCAGATCACCTATGTTGAAGGTACCATGAACACCATACTCACCAGGCAAGTTAAGCTTATAAGCATGTGGCCCACTTTTCTCAGTGAGCTCAAATTATCCATCTGCTCGAGGCATCAGCTTATTCTTCTTTTTATTAGGGAACCTTTCCTTCCTCAAATGCAGCCAAACCAGATCACCAACTTCAAATTCCCTAGATTTCCTTAGACCCTTTCTAGCCTGATAGCCAGTATTTGCTTTCTCAATATGTTTCGTAACCTGTGTATGAATTCTCTGCATCTGCCCCACCTTTTTCCTCGCATCATAGTCAACTGAGTCCCTCCTGATTGGGGTTAAATCGGTTGGCATCAAAGGATTTTATCCATAGACAAATTCAAATGGACTTTGACATGTGTTGTTTATTGGTGCTCTATTGAATGCTAATTGTGAAGTATCCAACTTCAAATCTTAATCCTTTAATGACTTAAAAACAGTGCATCTTATATTTCTTCCCAGAGTTTTTTAGTGACCTCTGTCTGTCCATTTGTTTGAGGGTGGTAAGAACTACTGAAGAACAGCTTGGTTTTGAGCAGCTTCCACAGAGTTCTTCGAAAATGCCGGGTGAATTTAACATCCCTGTCTGAAAAAATGGTCTTTGGAACTCCATGAAGCTTCACAACCTCCCTGGAGTAAAGATCGGCAAAACTTACTGCATCTTCAGTTTTGGTGCAAGCAATGAAGTCTGCCATCTTGCTGAATCTGTCCACCACCACCATGATTGAATCCTTGCCTCTCTGGATCCTTGGAAGAGCATGATAAAGTCCATGCTGACATCTTCCAAAGGCCTATATAGGACTGACAATGGTATGTAGTAATAGGCTACTTTGGTTTGGTTTGCTTTATTTGTAGGAACGGATCCGAAAGTAGCGTAATCGTACCTTTTTCGTCCCTTTAGCATGCATTTGTGGAGATGGAAGTTTTGAAGCGGAATAAGTATGCCTCGGGAAGCGTGAAGGAGTCTCGGAAGCTAACCAATGAAGAAAACGAGCTGTTTTAGTGGATAAGTACTCAATCGAAGGCTTCTGTGTTCGATCGAGTGGATTTGGTGGTCAAGTCCCTGATGTACTCGATCGAAGGGAGGCATTTTGAAAATCCTCGATAGAAGAACCTAACAACTCGATCGAGGAGAATGAAGTTCCTGGATCGAGAAGATTTCTATATTACACGGGATTTTTATTTCGTGTTAGACTTATTTAATATCTAAGTGTGTTTAATAAATATCTTCCCTATATAAGGGAGGACTTAATTAGGTTTAAGCATCATCTCTTAATCACTTTTACTACTCTTTAATCTCATAATTACTCTTAAGCAGACTTATTTTTCTCTCTTTTTCCTTTGCAACGTTGCTTTGCTCTTCCTTGCCGGATCTCGAACTTTGTAATCTTTCTTTCTCTTTTATTCAATTTAATCTTACTTTGCATCTATAATCCTCATTCTTAATTACTGTTTTAATTATTGTTGTTAATCAGTTTATGTCTTCCCTTTCTATTAGTCTCTATATCATGTCTCTTGTTAATTCATTTGTTGTTGTTATTGTTTATTTCATCACAAACATCAGTATCTAATTCCCTTTATGTTAAGATTAGGGGAACCATGGTAGTGAATAAATGAAGTAGTAAATAGGTTAGATGGTTTGTTTGTGAGAACTCTTTTATAACAATATAATTGTAATCGTTTAGTTGTGTGCACGCTTCTAAACCAGTTAATTCGGTTAAATTCAGACCTAGATCGAGAGATTGGAATGAATAGACCTGTTATGAACAGTAGGCTACACTAATGAGGGCGAGAGCTAAGTTAGTTGTATTTTAGGGCAGAAAGCGGACCGAGAGGACCTTTCCTTTACCCTTCTCACATTCGACTGACTGAACTATTTATGACAGAATTGACTAATTACCATGGTAAAACGACATTCTAGCATTCCTCTCTTTATTTGATCATAACTTATTTCTTTTTACTATTATTATTGCCCTTTTCTCTCTGCCTTAATCTCATTTAGTTTAGAAAATAAATTCAAAACACCCTATTGTTACCGTGACAGACTTAGATAGCAGGTAGATATAATAGCCTACATGTGGAGTACGATACCCGACTTACCTCTACTATATTTATTAGTTGAGCCGGTTGGTTTATTTTTGATAGGCTTGCGACAGTCGTGTCAAATTTTAGCGCCGTTGCCGGAGAGGCAACTATTTTATTTACTTGTTATATTTTTTTGTCTGTCTTTAGCCTCGAGGAATTTATTCCTTGAGGCAGTTCTTATCTTTTCTTCTAGATTTGTTTTGATAGGTCCTACCTAGACACATCTAGGTAGAAGATCATCAAAGGGAAGGCTTGAGTACCTTTGATCTTCCACCTATGTTCCATCCTATGGCACAACAGGTGGTCCACTTTGAGAGATGTGGAGCTGCTGGGCACAATGCTGTTATTTGCTTGGCGACGAATGACGAAATCTATGCGTTTAGGCACCATAGACAAGCCGGTCAGCCCTTTGCATATTTGCCGCCACATCCACTTCAGAAACGAGGCTACCAAAAACCTCCATTTGTTTGGCCGCCGCAACAACAAGCTCCTCCTCCTGATAAACAGAAAGAAGAGATTGCTGAATTGAAGTCTTTGGTGAACACACTTGCACTTCAAATGCAGAAGATGATAAATCTAGAGAGGCTCATATCAAGGAATTTGAGTCTCAAATAGCTCAGTTAGCTGCCGAGTTGGACTTTAGGCACTCAGAGACGGTATACACTACTTGTACCGAAAGATGTCTTTCCCATAAGAGACCTGAGTTGCCTGTTGACGATGATGATATGTATGACTAGGAACTCGAAGATTTATCTGAAAACAAAGCATCATACGAAGACTTCTGCACTGTATAGCAACAAGAGCTCGATCGAATAGAACTCATCCTTCGATCAAACACTTTGCACGAAGAACCACTCGATCGAGAAGTTATATGTGATCGATCGAGTAATATTCAGAAGGAAAGCTCTCGATCAAGTAGCATTTTTTCTCGATCAAACACAATGGCCACGGAGAGCAATGCTATGTCATCTAGGTCCGTTTCGGATGATTATTTGGAAGAAGACAATGGTTATGGTGAATCTCCCATTTGGAAAGCCGAGCTAGATGCTTTAGAGGCTGCAATTTATGGGACAGAACCCATAAAGGAGAGAAACGAGAAAGTAGTTGAGTTAGTGAATGCTCCTAGCATGGTAGAGGTAATGTACTCTTCTATCACTGATTCTGACGTTAGGAGTAACCGAGCTGAGGTATTTAATGATAACTTCTTGATTATTGTTATGACTAATAGTAAAATACCTCATGTGACTTGTGCTCTCTGTTTTGATGCTCCACCCTCTTCCGGTTGGACCAATAATTTAATAATGTTTTACCATATTTGTCATAGGAAATTTGTTAAGCTGAGACGGTATCTCATATTGCTTTTATATGCTCCTTTTCTATTTTGGTGCTAATTTATGATCAGTTGCTAAGAGCTTTGAGTTGCTTTGATTGTGACCATTGGATTAGCTGAGGTGAAGACAAAAAGAGGTCGAGCTGGGATCTATCAGAAACTAACGCTGTCCAGGAGGCGACCCGGAGTTTAAAAACTTTTTAGTTGATTTTCAGACATTTAAGTTTTTGATTGGCCATGTAATAATTGGTTTTAAGACATAGACTGGAACGGTTAGACTTGCTTCATCATTTCTTTGGGCGTTTATTGCGTATTTACAAGTACCTCACGAGGATCACTCGATCGAGTACTTTTTGTTCTCGATCGAGCAACTTCTGCAGCCCATTTGATTCAACCGAGTGCTTTTGTACCTCGATCGAATATTGTTGCTGTGACTTGAGCCTTGTGACGTTGTTTGCGACCTCCCTTGTTGCTGGCCGATTTGGGGAGGTCCGTACTTCGCATACTTTTGTAAATTTTCCGAGCTTCCCTCTCCTTTTTAGTTTGCATTTCCTTTCCCTATTTTTGGTACAATGAGGGCATTGTACGATTTGGTTTGGGGAGGTATATGTATCCATATCTGTGTCTGCATTTATGTTTTTATTTCATTTCTGTTATCACGTTTAATTTTTGCATGCATTGTTTATTTTAATTTCATTATTAAAAAATCTCAAAAAATTGGATAATTTTATAAAATCTCAAAAAGTTCACGTTTACTTTTGCATATAGGTTGAGTCGAAACGGTGTATTTTGATGATGAAATTGCACTATAATTTGTCTTTTTTTCTTAAGCCTTGCATAAATTATATATCTTTTAGCTTTGTCTTCTGCATATCTATGAGTTAATGTTGAAATTAAGCTGAACAAATAGACTTGATCTGAAATTTTGGCAAACTACTTATAATTTCTAAGTTTTAGAGCCTTAAAACTGGTGTCATTTATGACCAGTTCATGTAGGGTTGTGAGTAGTTACTCCTCGCATAGCGTGTATCATTAATTTGCGCGTATATGAAATTCAATTACTTTTTGCCTACATACATTCGGGTTTGTGGTTGGTGTCACATGCAGGGAGGTGCTTACATTTCCTCTTTCTTTCATTTTTACCCACTAAACTCCACTATCAGCCATATTTGCCTTTTGACCCTTAACTACATCCAAATTTAACCTGCCTTGTTAAGCTAGTTAGTGTATGTTTTGCGGTATGTATTTTGTCTATGGATCTGAATTTGGTTTGTATAGTATTGATTATCGGAGTTGCTAATTTATGGAAGAAGGAGGATGATGGAATTGGTAAAAAAAAAAAAAAAGAATTCGAGCAAGAAAAACGTGAAAAATGAAAAAAACGTGAAGAGATGAAAAAAAAAAAAGAAGAAAAAGATTGAAAAAAAATGGAAAAAGTTTGATTGTTGACGGTTTTCACTCCTATGTTTTATTTTGATCTTATGAGGAGTATTTGTTTGGTTAGTGAGTTTGTGTGCCAAATTAAGGGCACTGTGCTTATTTTTATTGGATTAAGAATCGGATATGGTTCATTTGGTTCTGTTTAGTTAGCTAGCTTGGCTATTAACCTCACATTTCCAGAAATGTTTTGCCCTTTCTTACCCATTGCCTCACTTTCCCATATCTTTTGTAAGCCCTCGGCTATGACGGACCTTGTTTGGTTGGAATGTATGTATGGCAGTTAGAATTGTCTATCATATTAGTTGCATGCATGTTTATGTGGGTCATAGTTTAGATGAGCATCTATTTTCCTTCTCTCTTACATGTATATGCTTACCCTTTGCTTCATGAGAGAAGAGTGACCCGTGAGGGTCCATTTTTAAAGATCTTACAAGGTCGACAGTTTAGCTTATTTATAAACATCATACAACTCATTTGCACTTGACTGTTGTGGTTATAAGTGTCAGTTTTGTTTGCATTAAACTAGTTTAAGTGGACAACTTGTAGCTAGCTCTGAGTTTTCTTTTTCGTTCCATTAGTTTGCATTTAGTTTACTCGAGGACGAGTAAAGGTTCAGTTTGGGGAGATTTGATACGTGCAATTTATATAGTCCTTTTTTTGCCTCTTATGCACGCATTTCCATGTCGTTCTCGCGGTTTTGTATTGCAAAATGTCCCGAATAGGCTACTTTGGTTTGGTTTGCTTTATTTGTAGGAACGGACCCGAAAGTAGCGGAATCGTACCTTTTTCAATCCCTTTAGCATGCACTTGTGGAGCTGGAAGTTTTGAAGCGGAATACATATGCCTCGGGAAGCGTGAAGGAGTCTCGGAAGCTAACCAATGAAGAAAACGAGTTGTTTCAATGGCTAAGCACTCGATCGAAGGCTTCTGTGTTCGATTGAGTGGATTTGGTGGTCAAGACTGTTCGATCGAGTCAATGCTGTACTCGATCGAAGGGAGGCATTTTGAAGATCCTCGATCGAAGACCCTAACTACTCGATCGAGGGGTTTGGCTAAATATTTGTTTGATCAAGGAGAATGAAGTTCCTCGATCGAGAGGATTGCTATATTACACGGGATTTTTATTTCGTGTTAGACTTATTAATTATCTAAGTGTGTTTAATAAATATCTTCCCTATATAAGGGAGGATGTAATTAGGTTTAAGCATCATCTCTTAATCACTTTTACTACTCTTTAATCTCAGAATTACTCTTAAGCAGACTTATTTTTCTCTCTTTTTCCTTTGCAACGTTGCTTTGCTCTTCCTTGCCGGATCTCGAACTTTGTAATCTTTCTTTCTCTTTTATTCAATTTAATCTTCCTTTGCATCTATAATCCTCATTCTTAATTACTGTTTTAATTATTGTTGTTAATTAGTTTATTTCTTCCCTTTTTATTAGTCTCTATATCATGTCTCTTGTTAATTCATTTGTTGTTGTTATTGCTTATTTCATCACAAACATGAGTAGCTAATTCCCTTTATGTTAGGATTAGGGGAGCCATGGTAGTGAATAAATGTAGTTGTAAATAGGTTAGATGGTTTGTTTGTGAGAACTTTTTTATAACAATATAATTGTAATCGTTTAGTTGAGTGCACTCTTCTAAACCGGTTAATTCGGTTAAATTCAGGCCTAGATCGAGAGATTGAAATGAATAGACCTGTTATGAACAGTAGGCTACACTAATGAGGGCGGGAGCTAAGTTAGTTGTATTTTAGGGCAGAAAGTGGACCTAGAGGACCTTTCCTTTACCCTTCTGACATTAGACTGACTGAGGTATTTATGACATAATTGACTAATTACCATGGTAAACCGACATCCTAGCATTCCTCTCTTTATTTGATCACAACTTATTTCTTTTTACTATTCTTATTGCCTTTTTCTCTCTGCCTTAATCTCATTTAGTCTAGAAAACAAATTCAAAACACCCAATTGTTACCGTGACAGACTTACATAGCAGGTAGATATAATAGCCTCCATGTGGAGTACGATACCGGACTTACCCCTACTATATTTATTAGTTGAGCCGGTTGGTTTATTTTTGATAGGGTTGCGACAGTCGTGTCATCAATGATGAAGCTATAAATGTAAGTGATGATGAAGATGATCAAGAGAGTGATGAAAGGGATGATGAGAGTGATGATATGGCTACCTTTAGTGGTTAAAACAAAGATGAGGAAGCCGATGATGATGTGATGAATGATAAAGACAATTGAGGAAAAAAGGATAACAAGCACTTGGTGGATGAAGACTAACTTAGCATCCATGCCATGGTACTTTTATGTTCCTTTTCTACCTTTCCTTTCATGTCTAACATAACTTGTACTTCATATTGCATTTCTAGTGTTGTTTAGGATTTTTGATTGATTGTTGTCCTAGCACCATTAAAGGACCTTTTCTACCTTAGCAACATTAAGGTGAAAACATATGTTTGCTTCCTCAAGAAAAATCCAAAATGACAATTGCATAGCATGCATGGCCTTGTGGCCAAACTTTCTCTCCTTAGCCTAAATTGATTTGGGAAAGTTAAGTCACAAGCAACCCGAGTTAATTCAAACTAGTATAGATTCCGCGCAAATGCGTGGTTTGATATAGAGATATTTGAGAATTTAACGATTTTACCACTGTAATAACTCCATTTGAAATTTATTTAATTATGAAATTTACTTTTAGATAGAGATATTAGAGAATTTTAAAATTTTACCACTATAATAACTCCATTTGAAATTTAATTAAGAAATATATTATTAAGAGGTAGAAAAGAGGAGGTTCAACACTTATAATATGCATAAGATTAACTTTATTTTAAAAAAATATTGTTATTGTATCATTATGTTCACTAAAGCCGTAATATAAACGTAAAGGAATGACATTGAAAATACAATCAGATAAAGAATAAAAAAATATTTTACATCATAGATCGGGTGTTGGTTTTTCGTTTCAAATGAAGGGATTTTTCAAAAACCAAGAGTTAGCCGAGTAGCTCGAGCAGGAGTGTTTATGAAAAGCTGAAAAATGGAATGATATGTCTTGTAATAAATATATTTATGTATATGTTAAATAAAAAAATTTTAAAATTTTAAAAATTAACCAAAGTTTAAATGTTCACATAGTATGGAGCAGAGATAGATATTAAGTTAAACGGTAAGAAAACGTATATTATTCGTAAATTTTCCTCTTAGAAGTAAAAAAACAAAAACAATATATGAATACTCTCAACTGGTAATACGTTTGTTTCAAAAGACAGAATAATAGATTTAATTACAACGTATTTGCTAAAAAAATGTTCGTGGTCATCATGTTTAGTTTCAAAAAATAATAATAATAATGAAATATTTGTATCACATCGTACCTATAATTAGTGCAATTTCATTTATGTAACAAAATTAAAAAATCGTTTCAATATATTCATACAAATTGAAAAAATATTACCCTTTTTAAACGGAATAAAATTATCTATTGCATAGAATAGTTGCCTAAGTTGTAGATATGATAAAATTTATAACGAAGCATAGTTATAGCAAGTTATTTAGGCGGAAAAATTGCACTAATTATAGGGGAACCATGGTAGTGAATAAATGAAGTTGTAAATAGGTTAGATGGTTTGTTTGTGAGAACTGTTTTATAAGAATATAATTGTAATCGTTTAGTTGTGTGCACGCTTCTAAACCAGTTAATTCGGTTAAATTCAGACCTAGATCGAGAGATTGGAATGAATAGACCTGTTATGAACAGTAGGCTACACTAATGAGGGCGAGAGCTAAGTTAGTTGTATTTTAGGGCAGAAAGCGGACCGAGAGGACCTTTCCTTTACCCTTCTCACATTAGACTGACTGAACTATTTATGACAGAATTGACTAATTACCATGGTAAAACGACATTCTAGCATCCCTCTCTTTTAGTATAAGGGGATTAGCTCTCCGAACAATTGAAAGAATGCATCACTTAGTTTAGTTGAGATTACATCATTGGTAATATATTTCATAGAGTATTGCATTTAGTATTAGTTCATGCATTAGTTCATGCATTTGCACTTAGAATACCTTCATACATTGTACTTGCATCTATTTTACTATTGCTTTGTACATTGAGGACAATGTCTATACTAGTCTGGGGATGAAAAATATATTTCAAAAATGATAAAAATTTGAAAAAACTTTAAAAATTTCAAAAACATGTTCTTTAATTTGATAAAAACCAAAAATCCCTAAAAAATTGAAAAATCCAAAATCCTATAATATGTTCTTTACTCTAGTAGTGTAAAATTTTTTTTGCTAAAATGTAAGCTTTTCTTGAACCATTTATGACTCACCAATCATCAACACTTCTTTAGATTGTTCATGTATGACTCTCAAAGTAACCAGATTTAGACCTAAGTCAGGCATCACTACCATCTCAGTCTCTTCAACCTCATCAAGTTCCTAAGTTTCAGGCTCTTCTTCATTGTCACAGACCAAGATTTTATCAACACCCCATTGTACCACTTCAAGAATACTCGGGCTTCTTTTAGTGGGATACTCTTTGGCAAAGTGATCATATCCCGGACATTGGAAACATTTATTCATGGGAATGGTTTTCTTTTGACCAAAATATGTGGCCTTTCCCTTGTCAACAATAGGTGGTTTGGTAGTTGGGATAGGTTCCCCAATTTTAATCCCTGTTGGTGGTCTATAGAATGAAGGTCTGGTAGGAGTCTTTGTCACAACAGCTTTCCCGTTACCCAATTTCTCAACCCTTAAGGCCAAATTAACAACTTCATCAAATGACCACACTTGTTGCATCTTAACCCTACCAGCAATCTTGGGATCCAAACCTTCAATAAACCTAGCAATCTTTTGCTCATACTTCTCATTGATTTCGCATTGTAGGGTCAACTGCTCAAAGTTTCTGATGTGTGTATTTTATATAAGGTTTATACCTCATTTTTACACGCATTTCTGTATTAATTATGTGGCATCTGGCTACAAATTCCCCCAAATAGTCTACTTTGATTTGTCTTGTATTAATTGCAGGTACAGACCAGAAAGGAGCAAAATCAGGCCTGAACTTGTCCTAATCTCATACATTTTGGAGAACCAGTTTTGCTACTAATAGTGGTCAATCGAATGCTTACCCTTCAAGAATCACTCGATCGAGCTTTGCTTTAACTCGATCGAGGTAGCCATCTTCTGAAGTGTTTGATCGAACACTCTGTTTACTCGATCGAATGGATTGTCAAGTTTTCCTCTCGATCGAGTGGTTTCAATTCACTCGATCGAGGGCCTAGGTGTTTTATGCGGATTTTTGGTTATTCACGAGTTTCTCTTTTGTAATTAGAGTATAGGTTATGGCGGCAGTGAGAATGACTGCTTCTCTTCTCCCTTCCTTCGACTCTCTCTCTCTCTCTCTCTTTTCTCTCTTTTGAAAACGGGATACTGTGGAATGCTGCTTTTCTCTCATTCTCGGATCTAAAATTTTGTAATTCTTTCTTCCCTTTTATCCTAGTATTCTTTCTCTTCCTTTTCATCTCTTTACTATGCCTTGTATTGCTTTACCTTTCCCGTTTTCTTCACCCATTATTATGTTTAGCTAATTCTCCTGCTAGGATTTAGGGGATTCAATGAGTTGATGTTAGTTGCTAATTAGGTTTGCAGATCTGTTGCTAAAACCATGTCTTTGTTGTTAATCACTGCAATTAATTGTTCTTGTCTACTTGAGTCGACGCGATTAGATAATTAATCTTGGTACACCTTGACCTGAATCGGAAGATTGGAATGGGTAAGACCTGCAGTGAACATTAGGATGCTTTAGTGAGGGCGGAAGCTAAGCTAATAGTGTTTTAGGGTGAATTGAGACCGGAAGGAGATATTTGTTGCCCCTTAGACAGATACAAGTGACCGATCTGTGACCTTAGCTGCAATTACCTGACATTCATTGGTGACCCGACAATCCTAGTTCTCTCTCTTTATTGTTAATCCCTTTTATTCTTTTCTCTGCTTTAGTTAGTCAGTTTAGATAACAAATCAACAAAACCCCCAGTTTAGTGACATTAGACAGACTTGAATAACAAGTAGATAGTGACCGCCTCCCTATGGAGATCGACCCTACTTCCGCTAGCTTCTGTTAGTTGTTTTAGGTATTTATTTTTTGTACTAAATGACGGTATCAAATTTTGGCGCCGTTGCCGGGGAGGTGCCGTAATTTTGTTGCTTTTATTAAGTTTGTTGCTCGTCTCAAGGAATTTATTCCTTGAGATTGATCTCATATTTTTCCAAGTGCTTTATTAGTGTTGCAGGAAATCTGTTCTAGAAGAGAACATTGTCATACCTGCTCTTCTGTAGACTCTATTTGCTAAAGATGCCAAATATAGCCAGTCATTCAGAACCTACGGTGGATTCTCTGCCTAAAGGCTTCTTGCTTCCTACTACAGATTCAGGGACCTTTGGAATCCATTTGTCTTATATACAGCTAGTTGAGAGAAATCTCTTCAAGAGGGTGCCTGGCGAGGATCCATGCAAGCACATAGAGCTGTTTACAGAATACTGTTCCACCATTCCTTTAGCTGCTGGGGTGACACAGGATAGGGTTAAGGGAGTATTTTTTTCTCTTTTTCTTTGACTGATGATGCCCGGGAATGGTTGAGAGATATGGACAAGGAAGCTGTCGGTGTTACTGACTGGAATTCCCTTGCTCTAGCCTTCTACAGACGATATTTCCCACCATAGCGCACTAATGCGTTGAGAGGCTAAATTACTGCATTTGAGCAATTGCCTACTGAGGATTTGAATGAGCCTTGGACTAGGTTCAAGAGACTTGTTCGTTCTGTACCTCATCATGGCTTTAAACGTTGGTTCTTATGTACCCAATTCTAAAATGGGTTATATCCTGACCAGAGAGCCATTCATGACAACGCGGCCAAGGGGAGGTTCCAGAAAAATGTTGAAGATGATCAGGGATGGCACCTTATTGAAGAAATGGCCATCCACGTAGCTGAATATGGAAATCCCAGAGGAGGCACGCGCGTAAATGAATTTTTGGTAGATGAGGTGGAAAGTCCCGGTGGAAGGTTAGATAGTCCGGAGATTTTACAAACTACGGGTGTGCATGAACAAGTTTATGCCATAACTGAATAGGAAGTGATTTGTGGTAGATGCGGTACAGAGGGGCATGACCCTATTACTTGCATGGCGGATGTGGAGCGCGTCCGTGCTTATCAAAAATTCAAGCAAGGAGTGCCATTCTTTAAGCTATATAAAGATTTGACAATGAAAAGTACCGCTAGTCCTCCTAAACCAATGCCCCAACCAGTTAATTCACCCTCTACAATTGGAGAGCTTGCAGAGTTGAAGTCTTTAGTGCTGAACTTAACACTTTAGTTTGGAAAGAAATATGACAAAGATGGCAATGATATAGAGGAGCTGCAAGACCAAGTTCGCGTCTTTCATTCGTGCAAAGTAAAGTAAATCACGCACCTTCATGTGACCCGATCAATGCCATAAATCTCCGAAGCGGTCTTACTTATGACGGACCGAAAATGCTAGAAGATGATGTTGTAACTGCTGATGAGACTCCGGATATTGATTTTAAGGAGTTAAGCAATGAAGTCCCTGCTGAACATTGTCTTGCAGCTCGATCGAGTGATATTTCAATTCGATCGAGTGATATCTCCTCCACACGTACTCGATCGAACACTACCTATGTTCGATCGAGAGATGCCCAAATTAATGAATTCGATCGAGGGGATCATTCTTCTCGATCGAGTAACTTGGCTGAAAAGACTGTTCGATCGATTAATTCAGGCCCTCGATCGAAATATGCTGAAATTGAAGAACTCGATCGAGAGGTACACATTCCTCGACCGACTACTTTTCTTGGAGAAACAGTTCGATCGAGTGGGAATAGTGCTCGATCCAACACCTGTGCCAGCAGAAATTCAATTTCATAGCCTAATTCCGCTACCGTGTTGTCTTCCCCTACTGTGGAGATGTCACGTTCTGTTAAAGGTAAAGAGAAGGTCGTCGGGCCGCTTATTGCTACCAGGGTTCCTTATTCGGGACGTCTAAAGGATGCTAAGGTCGAGCGACAGTATGGTAAATTTGTAGATGTGGTCAAGAATCTTCAGGTAACCGTCCCTTTTACTGAACTTATTACCCAGGTACCTACTTACGCAAAATTTATGAAAGACATTTTGACGCGTAAGAGAGAGCTTAGTGAATTCGAGACTGTTGCATTTATGGAAGAGTCTAGTAATTTACTTCTTAATAAAGCTCCACCAAAAATGAAAGACCCGGGTAGCATCTCTATTACTTGTACCATAGGAAACAAAGTGATAGATAAGGCTCTTTGTGATTTAGGAGCCAGTGTCAGTGTCATGCCTTTTTCTGTCTGCAAGAAACTTAATATGGGTCACCTTAAAATGACTAACGTCACATTACAGATGGCTGATAGATCTGTTAGACGATCCTTGGGTATCTTAGAGGACGTTCCTGTTAAAGTAGGCAAGTTCTTTATACCAGTGGATTTTATTGTTTTAGACATAACTGAGGATACCCGGGCCCCAATTATACTAGGAAGACCATTCTTATGTACAGCTGGGGTCATTATTGATGTCAAACAAGGGCGATTGACTCTTGCGGTGGGGTATGATGCAATCACTTTTAGTCTACCTGGTACACTTGCTCGCCCAATGATAGAGGATACTTGTTATTCAGTTGATATTGTTAACGAGTCCATTTATGAGCTCTAGTCGGATTCTTTTATAAAGATCCACTAGAGGCTTTGATGCTTTTGGATGAGTGTGCAGATAACCCAGAGAACAATGACGTTGTGTTGGATTTGCTAGAAGCTGTATTAGATGAGCGTGAACTCACCGACGCTGAAGGAGAGAGAGTGGAACAAATGATAAATACTCTCTGCGCCATAGAGGTAAAGGTACCTGAGTGTAAGCCTCTTCCTTCTCATCTTCAATATGCTTTCTTAGATGATACAGAGCAATATCCAATCATTGTTAGTGCCAAATTAGATGGTACTCAGCTGATCGCTTTGTTAGCTGTTCTTAAGAGAAACAGGAAGTCCATGGCTTATTCATTGGATGACGTTAAGGGCATTAGTCCTGACATTTGCATGCACAAAATTGAGCTTGAGGAAGATCACAAGCCCTGCAGACAGGGTCAGCGCCGACTGAACCAAAAGATGCAAGATGTTGTGATGGCTGAGGTAATGAAGCCGATAGATGCAGGTATTATCTATTCTGTTGGTCATTCTAAGTGGGTGAGTCCAGTTTAGGTAGTTCCTAAGAAAGGAGGGACTACTGTGGTCAAGAATGACAAAAATGAGTTAATACCTACTAGAGTAGTAACTGGTTGGCGGATGTGCATAGACTACAGACAGCTGAATGCCGCCACAAACAAAGATCACTTTCCCCTTCCTTTCATTGATCAGATGGTAGAAAGGTTAGCATCTCACAAGTTTTTCTGTTATTTAGATGGATACTCAGGGTTCTTTTAGATCCCTATTCATCCAGACGATCAGGAAAAGACTACTTTTACTTGTCCTCTGGGTGTTTTTGCTTATCGCAGGATGCCTTTTGGTTTATGTAATGCCCCTGTCACTTTCCAAAGGTGCATGATGGGGATATATTCTGAGTATATAGAGTCTATTACGGAAGTCTTTATGGACAATTTTAGTGTTTATGGAAGTGACTTTTCTAATTGTCTGTCTAACCTTGATAAAGTGTTGCAGCGCTGCATCGAGGTTAATCTTGTGCTTAATTGAGAGAAGGGCCACTTTATGGTCAATAAAGGAGTTGTCTTAGGGCACTTAGTTTCTAATAGGGGCATCGAGGTTGACAAAGCAAAGGTGCAAGTGATTCAGCAATTACCTACTCTTGTTAATGTTAAAGGAGTAAGGAGTTTCCTTGGTCTTGTCGGCTTCTATCACCGGTTTATCAAGGACTTTTCAAAAATTGCTAAACCGCTTACACAGCTGTTGCTTAAGGGTGCCCCCTTTGCATTTACTGATGAGTGTCTTTCTGCTTTTAACAAGTTGAAACAGGCCTTGATTTCAGCACCGATTATACAGCCTCCCAACTGGAACTTGCCGTTTGAGATTATGTGTGACGCTAGTGATTATGAACTAGGAGCGGTGCTAGGCCAGCGGAAAGACAAAGCTTTGAATGAAATATACTATGCGGTCCGAACTCTAGATGAGGCTCAAGTGAAGTACACCACCACTGAGAAGGAGCTGTTAGCTGTGGTTTATGCGCTAGAAAAATTTCGTTCTTACTTGATAGGGTCAGAAGTTACTGTTTTTACTGACCATACAGCACTGAGACACCTTCTTGCTAAGAAGGAAGCTAAACCACGATTGCTAAGGTGGATACTCCTCCTTCAGGAGTTTGATTTGCAGATCAAAGATAAGAAGGGAGCAGAGAATGTAGTAGTTGATCATCTGTCGCGACTATTGTAGCAGGAGGGAGAAGATTCTTTACCTATTGATGACTCTTTTCCTGATGACTCCTTATTTGATGTTATGTCTTCTCATCCTAACCATGATCCATGGTATGCAGATTTGGTTAATTATGTTGTTAGTGGCGAGCTGCCACCTGACCTTTCTTATCAACAGAAGAAGCGTTTTCTCTATAATGCTAAGCACTACTTCTGGGATGACCCTTATTTATTTAAGGAGTGCGCAGACGGTCTCTACAGACTGTGTATTCCGCAATGGGAGACCAAGGCAATCTTAGAGGGCTGTTATTCATCCTCCTATGGTGGTCACCACAGTCCATCGCGCACCGTGGCTAAGGTACTTTAGTCTGGCTTTTGCTGGCCTACTTTGTTTGTTGATGCTAAAGTGTTTGTTTCAGCTTGTGATGCTTGCCAGCGCTCTGGGAATATTTCTAAGAGACATGAGATGCAACAAAATGGTATCTTAGAGATCGAGGTTTTTGATGTCTGGGGCATTGATTTCCAGGAACCCTTCCCGTCTAGCAAAGGTAACAGGTATATTCTGGTAGCTGTAGATTATGTGTCAAAGTGGGTGGAGGCAATTGCTTCACCTAATTGTGATGCCAAGACTGTGATTAAAATGTTCAAAAATATTATCTTTCCCCGATTTGGTGTCCCTAGGTGATGCGTGTCTTTTATATGATGTTTTATACCTCATTTTACACGCATTTCAGAGCTTATTTGTGTAGTTTAAGCTACCATTTCCCCTATTTCCGTCTACTTCCGTGTTTTTGTACATTATTGCAGAAATGTGAAGAATTCAACGGAAATCGAGCTAAATCCGTCCCCGAGTACCTTGCATTGCATTTGACGTGAAGGATTCACTTAAGGAACGAGCTTGGTGCGCATTTCAAGGCCCGAAAGACAAATCCACGAGAAGTTTAAAGCGGATCACCAGCTTAAGCAGTCGATCGACTGGCCCACTTAGTCGATCGACCAACCCACGGGATCCAGAAGCTACTGTTCAGCTCAGAGCGGTCGATCGACTAGGTATCATGTTCGATCGACCACATCGCTGCTTCAGACGAGAATTAAAAGATCGAGGAACTTGAAGCCCATTGTGTTTAGGTTTTAATAATAAGTGTTACGTATATTTGCTATATAACGTAACCTAGTTTCCAGAGATAGGCATTCAGAAATTTACCTAGTTTTACATTCAGTTTAGTTTATCAAATAATTAAGGGTTTGGGATATTTTTCGCATCGGATTTTCGTTGTGCTTTCAATCATTCCGTTACAATCCTTCTGCAAATTTCGGTATTCCTTCTGTTTTATTTTCAGTTTATCTTTATCGTATTGATAGTGTAGAAATTGTTAGTTAGATTCCAAGCCAATTTTATCGTTTTATGTTATTTATTTATCTTTCCGTATTAACCATGAATTCAATAGTAAATTATGTCAATTTCATTGTTGTTATCATCTCTAGTATGAGTAGCTAATTTATTCGTGCTAGGATGTAGGGGAATTATAGTGTAGGCGGCGTAGAATAATGCGGACTGAATCGCATGTTAGTCGATCGACTGACATACTTGGTCGATCGACTGACCTCGTGGGGTTTTACTTTCGTTTTAATTGTTTTAATTCTTTATTCGACGAATCGAGTGCACACGACTAGTTGAATGTTTAGGATTTGACTGACCCATTAGATCGAGAGATAGGGACAGTTGTTAGATCACCAATTAAACTGACTAAACTATGCTGAGATCGAAAGATAGATAAAGTTTAGATTATTAGTCGCTTTTCAGGACGAGAGTCAGTATTAGTGATATTAGGGACTTATAGCGAGATCGAAAGATGCTATCTGTTAAGAGTGGACCGAGAGGACCTCTTGTTTCCCGCCTCATGTGTTTGATTTAGACCGACTTAGTTTGCTGCCGCCGAAACTATAGTGAACCGACCATCCTAGTACCCCTTCTTTTATCTGTTTTATCCGTTTATTTAGTTTATTGTCTTTTATTGCTATTAGTATAGACCAAATAAATTCAACCCCCACTTTCATTACCTTAGACTAAATTAGACAATTAGAAATTACATTCGCGTCCTTGTGGTTCGACCCTGTTACCACTAGCCTAGGTTAGTTTTAATAGGAAATTATAAATCTTATTTTTGGTACCTACAACGCCGGGTATCAAATTTTGGCGCCGTTGCCGGGGAGGCAATTGTTTAAAATTATTAGTTGTTTTTCATTTTAGTCTGTTTTTCGCCTCAAGGGAAGACTGAGTACCTTGAGGCAGTTCTTATCTTCTTCTTTAGTGTTGTTTATTTGCAGTACTTCAGGAGAGTCCACTCATGTTCCAGTCTTGGGAGCAGCAGGTGGAGATTTGTGGGAGACGTGGCGCTGAGGGGCATGTTTTTGCTATATGCCGAGCAGATATGGATCAAGTCTATGCTTACTGGCAATATAAACAAGGTCATTATGTGACACCACATCCGTACTATCAGCAAGGCTTTCAAGAGCCTTTATATTCCTTTGCACCGCCTCAGCAAGATCCTCTTCCTTCCGAAGAGAGTGCGGAATTGAAGTCTATGGTGGATATGCTTAAACTCCAAATGCAAGAAGAGGCTGAACAGAGAGAAGCTTCTTTCAAAAGACTTGAGCTTCTCTTGGCTCAAATAGCTGCCGAGCAAAATGAGGAAATTTATGACTCAGAGGATGATGATTTGGAGGAAGATGAAGCCTCAATTGAAGATTTCAATGTTGTGCCACATGAAGAATTCGATCAAGCAGATTTGTATGGTCGAACGATCGACATTGCAGAAGGGAAAGCGGTCGATCGACTGGAACCGGTGGTCGATCGACCAGTTATGCTGGAGGAGGAAACTACTCGATCAAGTAGTGACGCTGTTCGTTCGACCCCTGCATCCTTGGGAATTGTTAAATCGTCACCAACGCCTATTCCGGATGACGATGAGAAGGTAAATGAAGACCATTCCTATCCAATTAGAGGTAATTCCACTCCTTTAGTCGATTATGTATACCTTCTCACTCCTTCTGTTGAACCATTTGCTGCTGTAGAATTGACGCCTCCGCCCCAGTTTGGGGACAAATTGGAGGAACATCGCTTTTTTTCTCTTTCTTCAGGTCTTGACAAGTTCAAAGACCCCGGAGGTGAGTTGGGTATTCCTAGCTCGAAGTCTGGAACTGCTCGGATATATGATCCAGGAGGAGGTCTTGATGAGGATATGCCGTCCAAGAAGAAGCTGTGCGCTGAGGTGAAAGATTGGGATCCGGATGCTGCGAGACGTTGTTGTTCTTCCGTTGCCTTGTTGTGGAGGCCGGGATTAGATTTGACAGTTGCTGAAGCCACTGCGTTCAGTCAGAAGCCTAGTAGTGGGCCAGTGATTTGTGCTTTTTGATGATAAAAAAATGGGTCGAGCTGGGACCGTTTAATCTATAGCTACCGGGAGGCAACCTGGAGTTTGAAACTTTTCGTTTAATTTGCTTATGGAACATTTAGCTTTATTTGTTTTTGTGTGCTCCAATAATTAGCTATACTTTAGACTTTACATTTGGGTTTTGCGCAATTTTGGGCGCGTATTATTGTGCACTTGCAGGTTTTAGACCTCATTAGCTCAAGTAATTGAGCACATACGAAGAAATTAGAAAGTTACAGCAGCTTTCCCAGTCGATCGACTGCCATTTATGGTCGATTGACTGCCATTTATGGTCGATCGACCACTGCCGCTGCTGTATCTGTTCACAACCTTCCCCCTGCTGTGTTGGGTCGTTTTGCGGGATTAAGGGAGTTTTCTACTCTATTTTATTTCCCGACTCATCTCTGATTTCTTCCATTTTCTCATTTTTGCACATAATTTCCGCTTCCAAATTGCTTTCTCGGTTTTATGCGTGGTATTGTTTGTCTTTTCAGGTACCTATTGTAGGTAGCACTGCTGGCTACTGAAACCTCCTAGCTCTAGCTGGTTTGGGGAGCTTTCCTTTTGTTGTGCTTAAAGTCTTGTGAGTTCCTGATTTCCTCTTCATGTCTTTTTAATTTATTTATCGCAAATTCCCGTTTCTCTTTTCTTCATTACATGATTTTGCACAATGGGGACATTGTGCGATTTGGTTTGGGGAAGAGTTTTGCGTCGCATATCATTTGCTTGCATTCACGTTTACATTTTGTTTTACATTGCTTTTTCATTTCATATATATATACAAAAAAAATCCAAAAAATTGAAAAATTTCAAAAAATTCAAAAAATTCCAAAAAATGCACGTTTATTTTAGCATATAGGTCGAGTCGGAATGGTAGTATTTCAATGATGACATTGCATTTGCATCTGTTTTTGCCTAAGCCGTGCTTAATTGACATGTTATTAGTAGAATCGTATAAGTGCATATCTACGAGTTTTCGTTAATTATTTGCTGAACTTGAGACTTGACTTAGATTTTGGCAAGCTACATCATATTTCTGAGCTATTAGAGCCTATAACTGGTGTCATCTATGACCAGTTTATCTAGGATGTGAGTAGTACTCCTTATGAGGCATGTTACATCAATATGCATAAATATGAACTTAATCTGCTTAATACCTGTATGCATTCGGTTTGTGGTTTGTCGACATATGTGGTAGAGGTTTCCCTTTATTCATTTTACCCATGAACTCCACACTGCCAAAAATATCCTTTTTGTCCTATTTACTACATCCTACATTTAGCCTGTCCTCTGTCAAGCTAGTAGTCTATGTTCTTGGGATTGTTACTTACTTTTTGGTAGCATTTGCTCTTATTTGAGATTTTTTTGGGAAGATGAAATGAAGAAGGAAAGAAGTTGGAAGGAAAGAAAAAGAATCAAAAAGAAAAAAAATGATTCGAAAAAAATGAAAAAAAGAGTTTTGTACTGTTCAAAGCGGTCGATCGACTGCCATCATTGGTCGATCGACTGAGGTTCGAAAGAAAAGAAGAAATCAATTCGCATAAGTTCAAAATCCTTATCTTTTGGCGATTTTTGCTCCCATGTTGCATTAGTATCTTATGGGGAGTTAGTTGATTACTTTAATACTGGAGATTGTGAGATTTGTGCTTGCTATAGCACCGTTTCGTTTGATTTTGAGCAAGAAGAAGGATGTTGCCTTATGGTTCCGTTTTGGTACTAGCTTGATCACCTGTACCTCCACTTTTCCATAAATGTTTTGCCTCTTCTTGCCCATAGCTCACATATCCACACATATACCTCGGCATGTGTCATGGTCTTTGTTGGTTGGAATGCATATGTAAAGTTGTAGAGATTGTTTTCATATTATATTGCAGGCATGTTCTTATAGGTCGTAGTTAGGTGAGAGTCTGTACAAAATGAATTCTTTCTATCCTCTTAAATTCACCTGTGCTTATGTGTGATATGAGCGACCCGTGAGAGTCCAACTTGATTAGTCTCTATAGTTGACAGTTCAGGAATTTTCTAACGACTTCATAACTCGTTTGCATGATTCACATTACTAATTGATTATTGGTTATTGCATTAAAATGGTTTAAGCTTTACATGTTGTAATTCGCTCTGAGATTGAACTCGTTCCATTAGGTCATTAGATCGAGTCTAATTCTTGCTTGGGGACAAGCAAGGGTTTGGTTTGGGAAGTTTGATGTGTGTCTTTTATATGATGTTTTATACCTCATTTTACACGCATTTCAGAGCTCATTTGTGTAGTTTAAGCTACCATTTCCCCTATTTCCGTCTACTTCCATGTTTTTGTACATTATTGCAGAAATGTGAAGAATTCAACGGAAATCGAGCTAAATCCGTCCCCGAGTACCTTGCATTGCATTTGACGTGAAGGATTCACTTAAGGAACGAGCTTGGTGCGCATTTCAAGGCCCGAAAGACAAATCCATGAGAAATTTAAAGCGGATCACCAGCTGAAGCAGTCGATCGACTGGCCCACTTAGTCGATCGACCAACCCACGGGATCCAGAAGCTACTTGTAGATACCCGTATCCGTCGATATTGGAATTTATAGAGAACCCGACAAACACTCGATGATGATAGGACACATGTATTTATTTAGTTGTCATTGTCATTTATTTGAGTTCGTTTTACGATGTAGAATGAGCGTTGTCGACGGAGTATTTTAATTTAAATGATATTTAAATTAAAGTCTTTTTTAAGGTGATTTCAATTCAATTTATTTTATTTTGAATTTATTTTCCCAAGTTTATTTTATTGAAAATAAAAAAAATATTTGATTTGAAAAATCATTTTATGAGTATATTTGGTTTGAAAAATCATTTATTTTAATGTGTTAATTGATTTGAAAAATCGATTTAAAAATCGAAAAGAACTCGTTTCAACCACACGTTTTTGAGCTTGATTATAGCTCGGTTTTTGAGCCCGTTTTCTTTACGAATTGGCACGAATCTCGAGTACACTAACCAACCTAAGCCTCTACCCATCCAACCCCAGTTCGAACCCCATATCCACGGCCCAAATCATGCCCCAAATCACCCCCAACCAGCCCGCAAAACACGAAACAGCCCCCCTGTTTTGCAGCTCAATCCCGAGCCCCAAACCCGCTCCAAATACCACCAAAACCCATGCCCATTAACCCTAACCCATACCCTAATATCCTACCCATATTACCTTACCTTAATCACCAAGAAAACCTCCCAAACGAACCCTAGAAAACCCCCCAAAAGCTGCTGGACAGCAGCTATGCTCAGCCAAGCCCGTCTGCCTCTCCTCCCTTTTACCCTACTTTAACTCCTTATAAATACCCTCCCTTCACCATACATTCATTCCTCTAAGTTCTCCATACATACTACCTTCACTTACAAGCTTTAAAATCCAGAAACAAACCCTAATTGCCTCCCAAAATCCCTCCACAAAACCGACTTGCAAACTGGAACAGTTTGTGTGTCCTCTTCGAAAAACAATTCGTTCCTCCATCAAACCTCCATCAAAATTCGAGTTTCTTGTTCCAAATTAACCATACAACATCCATCTACACATTAGACAAAGATTTACGAGCCAAATTGCCCTTGAGAGTACACGAATTCCCTCGAAAAACAGAGTGTTATACACTCTGTTTTCGCGGCTTTTCCCTGTCTGTCCAGTTCTGTTTGTGCTCGTTTTTCGTGCCCAATAACTCAAAACGAGCAGGGATTGCTTTAAGATCTCTGTTCTCCTCTCTTTCTAGTTTTCAAAACATCTTTTAAATCGAATTTTCATCGTGAAACGACAGAGAAATCGCTGTTTGAAAGTTGCTGTCCAGATTCGATAAAAACGTGTTGTTTGCTTTGATTCTTCGTCGACGACGGCCTCTCGAGATAAAATCTACCATCGATTACGACCCAAGACGGTGTCAACGATACATGTAGGTTGAGGGTGCATCAAATCCTCCTCTTTCTTCCCTTTTATTTCGTTTTTTATGTTTGTTTTTTATAGTTCGTTTTTGTTTGTTTATCGTTTTTGTTTATCGTTTGTTATAATTAACTATGAAACTAGTTTAGTCCGAGTATGAGTTAAAGTACCACCATGAACACCCGCGTTGACTTGAGATGGGAAAGAAACCGCTACATCAGTCGGTCGTACACCCCCGTCTCATTTACATATCCTCGTGTTCAAGGTAGGGCATTAATAAAACGAATTCTGACTTCGCTCTTCGCTTTTGACCCCTCTCTTCTCTCGTGTGATTCGACCCATATTAGGACCATTTACATGTTAGTATGACCTCTGATTGTTAACATATAACTCGTTTAGATTATATTCGATTAATTTAATAACCTAATTAGACACTTTAGGGTACATCGACATAGCTTTAAAAATCAACTGACGATTCTGTAACTTAATGAACGCATCTCTCTCTTTCACCTAATTTCTCGCTAGTATAAGAGTGCGTGATTAGCACCTTCTTATTAACACTCGATGAGTTAACTTAATTAGCAAACTTGACCTAATTTGACCCCTTTTAGGCCGTGTAGAATACACCTTTGCGCGACATCCTTCCAATCGATCAACGTTGTTTCTAATTCGTTTTCTAACTTGTTTCCTATCCCGTTTCGCAATCATCTATCTAACCTAATGAACCTGACCTGGGACCTAGGTTTGGACGTGGCTTTAGGCCGTGAGACTTGGCCGTGGCCTTTGGCCTTTCTTGTTTCGTTTGTTTTTGCATCGTTCGTTCTTTATTTGTTTTGTCGCTTGTAATTTATCGTTTGTTATCGAGTTGAAATTTTCGAGTTAGCTTTCTTTTATCGAGTCAAAACCTCTTTTAAAAACCTTAGTCTTGTTTGGTTAGATGGTTGTGCCCCAATGCAAGTAAGAGCGTAGTAAATCGCATGTTGTTTAAAGCAACATGGCCCGATTTATGCTAATGCATGCTTTGGTGTGTGACCCAATGTCTAATTCGATAAGACTAAGTGAAAGCACACATCACGAGGAGTGACCCAAGGCCGTGAGTCATGTGAGCCGTGGGCCACCCCTTTGTGCACGTTTTCCTAGGCCGAATTGGCCATGTGTCGTGTATGGTATCGTATGTAGCAATTGTATTTAGATCGAGTTGTATCTTTAATTTATCGTTGTGTCGGCATGAAATGCCTGGTTTGTAATAGGTAGATCCCACGGCTCCCCCATTCCCCCTTAAGCCTTGTTTGCTTTGTTTTGTATGTTGTTAGATCAATCAACCCACATGCTAAATTACAACTTTGACAAAGTTAGTTTAGTTGCATCTAAATCGACATAGAAACTTCACATGCTAGGGTTTAAAAACGATGTTTGCATATCATATATCGTAGTAGCTATGACCTTGTTTGAACTCCGACACTTGACTTAGTAGAGACCGTTATCGACGGGCGGGGTTAGGTGTCCTTATGGGCTTCCTAACACGTACCCTCACCCCTTACTCAAGATCTATGGTTTGTGGATCCGTCTAAATACCATTGGATTACGAGAGTCATTCAAATCGAGTGATATAGGGTACAAGTCTTTATCTTTAATCACTCGTAGTCGATTGGCTTTATGCTTTTCGATGAAAGGTGTAAAGTTGACTTGAACAGTTCCAAGTTCCCATTGGTGGCGACTCTTAATTTGATTCGAAAGAACCTCGAGTCGATTATGCCTAGTGTGGATCCCGCGGACGCAGTTCCCGAGGGCCTTGTCCACAGTTTGGCGACTCCGCTGGGGAAAAGAGGACTAGTTACACTTTGTTTCTAGGGTCTTTTCCTCCGAAGTGAAACTTGAAAAGAAAGTGTTGGAAAGTAAAACATTACTCATAGTGCTACGATTCATGCATAAACCCTTAAGGATTTTCCCGGGCCGTCCCAGCGTTTCTTTGTGATGCGTGGGGGGCGACGTCCCACTATGCTAGGAAGCTGCACATTGCTCGCTTCCACTTCACCTCGCGTGGTTATTTATGGTGGGGACGCTCTTCTAGGTACTTTACCTTAAGGCCCTTGCTCTATAAGACCGCAAAAGGATGGAGGGCATAGACCTTCTCGTAGAAGACTTGCCGAGACTTAGAGATGTCTAGGAGCATACATCCTTATAACATGAGAATGACAATGTGCAAGTTGTTTTCCCGAGTCTTTTCAAAATTTTCCATGTCCATTTCAAAACCGAACTTTTGAACAACTTACTTTCAAAATTAGCATGGTTTTAAAAACGCGGAATGCTGCCCAAATAGGACTAGAAATTTCGGCCAAAACAAGCTTTTATAGCCGGCATGCTGCCCATTTCAAATCTCATTTTTCAAATCGATCATTCGTTTTTCAAAATCAATCCAAAATGCCTCTCGAACCTCAACCAAGCATGAAATGCGTCGAGTCGTATCCCGGTCATGGCCGTGTTAGGCCGGGTGTGTTTCGTTCTAAGAGTCTAGAACATGACCCTGTTGGGTCACCCAAGCTCACCTCTTGGGCTTTGAGTCATGTTGGTCGATCATTTGGTCTAGGATAGTCCACAGAAACGTCCAAGCTAGGCCCTTTAGGATGTTTCACTCGAACCTAAGGACTATGTTGGTCCAATCACGGGTTTAGTCACACCGAGTCCAGTTTAGAATCGAGCTATGACAGCTCGAGTCATGTCGTTTTGTCGAGTCTAAAATGAATCGAGGTCTAAATCCAACGGTGAGTCGAACCTTTGGTTAATCCGTCTCAAGTCGAGTCTTTGTTTGAGTCAAGTTGGTGTCGTGTCCTTAAGTGTGCAGGGGCTCTTACATTTGAATATTGACTCGGTTCGGGGTTTTCTTGTAGAAAGGCCGCCAAAAACCCGACTTTAAGCAATGGAAGATGCTGTTAACAAACTCACTGAGGCCGTGAACCTCATGATGACCAGAATGGATGCGATCGAATCCAAGCTGGGTGAAGATTCCTCTTCATCTACCCCACCTCTGACTGATCTGGAGAAACGGTTCAAGTTCATTGAAGACCGTCTGAAACTCTCCCAGGGGAAGAACATCCACTATGAGAATGCTAGGGCCTATGCCCCAGTTCAGGATAAGTTGCCTACAAACATGGTACTCACTGATATCCCAAAGTTTAAGGGCACAGAAGATCCAGTCCACCATGTTAAGGCCTATAAAGGGTACTTAGCACTGAAGGGAGTACCTGCTGACATGCTCTCTGAAATTTTTGCTCAATCTCTGGATGAACACCCGAAGGCGTGGTTCTACAATCTGGACCTTAAGAACTTCCCTACTTTCGAAGATATCACGGTGGATTTTTGTAAGCACTATGCTGACAATGTCGAGATTCGAACCAATATAAGAACGCTAGAGGTTATGACCCAGAAAGATAAAGAAGGCTTTACCGAATTCCTTGCAAGATGGCGCGCTGAAAGCGTGAAGTTCGCCAAGAAGCCTGACGAAGTTGAAATGGTAGATAAGTTCGTAAAGAATCTACGACCTATTTACCGCAATGCTCTGAAATACCAGAATTTTGGCTCTTTCAAAGAATTGATAAGAATCGGGATAAAGGTAGAAGATGATGTCAGAATGGCAGAGGCTGAAAAGCCGAAAGGGTACCAAGGGGCCTCATCATCTAAGGCCAAGGCCCCAGCAACCACCCATGTTGATGAAGCCATCAATCTCTTAGAAGGGCAATCGAAGAAGTCGCAGCGCCAAACACCTAGGGCATTCACCGATATCGGATGCACTTATACATACGCTCTCCAAAGGCTCATAGCCCAAGGAAAGCTGAAGCCTATTGGTCCAACTCCGGATCCACCTGCTGAACAACAAGGCAAATGGTACAAACCGAATGCCGACTGTGCTTTCCATCAAGGAAAGGGACACGATACTGAAAGGTGCTTTAGACTAAAGCACGAAATTCAAGACATGATTGAGAACAGAACGCTCCCGATCCCAGCTGTTAAACCCAATAACATCACCAATCCATTTGGCGATCACTCTAACTTTGTTTTTGTCGAAGACAATGTCGATTATTCCCATCTTATCCGCCCATGTCACTTGAAAGGGGTGTTTATCGGGAAAATATTTGTGGATTGCTTTGAATTCTTGCCAAACCCGAAGAATGAAATTCAAGTCGGGAGTCTTGCTCTAGAATGTACTCCTCTCGTTAACGAAGTTAATAAAAGACAATTTGATTCACCAACCTTCATCATCATAGATCCTCAGAGGACTACCTCGGGATGGAGGTCGACCATCAAAGGGATCAAGGACAAGAGCCGAGCATCTAAGCTGACAGCTGAACAAGGGAAAGCTCAAGACCAGATTTGAAAATTATGAGTCGGGATCTGTTTTCTTATCTTAGTCGAGTCGAGTCTAGGACTTTCTTTTCCTAAAGTTGAGTCATTTGTTCCACGATGACCTAGGGTGTGTCCTAGGAATCGTTCCTTCGAGTCTGTTAAGTGTTCGTCATTCCAATAAAAGTTGCAGTTCGTTTTCAAATATGTCTTGTTTCCAATCCTCAATCATTCCGAAACATGATAAAACGCACAACGCACTCAAAGGAATCCCTGGGGTAGAAATATGTCCTGTTTCAAAATGGAAGGTACATTAGGATCCCATGTCTGTTTCTTTTACCTATTCGATGTCTGGCGGTAGAAAACCTCCATCTGAACCAATGTTTGTGACAAGCTTTTAGATGATTCTATGACGAACCCGGACTAGCTCCTTGTTTCCCCTATCGACGATGGAAGGCAAGCCTTTTCCCCATAAAATCATCCCCTCTCGAAGAGAGAAGAGACCAACCCGTTGTAACAAGGATTTGTTAATTCTGACCCAATTTAGTTGACGAAGCCCAGTTTTCAAGGTGTATCCATTTCTGACTAAGAGAATGAATAGAAGACAATTTTCAAGAAGATGAAAAAAAAAAGGACGAAAAAAAAAAAAGCAAAAGAAAAAAACTGAAAAATGAAAAAAGAGAAGAGATGAAAAAGAAGAAGAAAAAGGGAAAGAAAAAAAAGAAAAGAAGAAGAAAAGAAAAGAAAAAAGAAAAAGAAATGTCAAAATGTTGATCGAAATTCAAAGGCGAAGCCAAAATGGTCAGGTAGTGCCATCAGCAGTTATCCATACCTCTAAGCTCTTCCCGAGGCATTTATGAGAGAATAGTTGGGGATTCTGAGAATCAGTTAGCTTGTGTTAATACACCCAAGCCTTTAGGATCCAGACATGGAAATTTGAACCCACATCGTTTCCCGACCCATTTGCACTTAGGTTAATCAAACCTGAGACACCATTTCCAATCACATTTAAGCCATAGCCCTTGGCCTTAGCACCACAAAACGAACCTTCAGAATGATGGTTTACCTTGCGAACCTATTTTTACCAAGCTCCACATCCCAAAGAACCACAACCTTTTGTACCAACCCTAGACACGGGATTTAACGGTACTTTACAGGCTAGAATGGGATATGACATGATACCTTAGGTGAAACCTTCGAGTGTGTACACACAATCAAAATGCCAATTTAATGCACCTTGATCGAACTACGTCGGATTTGATTTCGCTCCACGCGAATATGTAGGCAGTCCTTCAGGATAAGGGATTCAATCCACTCATCAACCAAGTTGTCATCTTGTCGGTTTCTTACGGGTCTTAACCAAGTCCAAATGAAGCCATCTTTGTTTGAGTCGGTCGTAGCGCTCGATGTAAGCTAGGATAAGGATATAGGTTCAGATGAGTAGTGTCAAGTCTCAGAATGAGCTTTATCTAACGGTTTAGGCAATGATGCTGAGTCATATAGATGTGAGTTTGTGTTGGGAACAGAAAATATGAAAAATCCGCTGAAAAAAAAAAAGGCGCGGAAGCAAAATAGTTAAAGCCCGCTGAAAAGAAAGAAGGCGGTGGCAAGAAATGATGAAAACTCGCTGAAAAGAAAGGAGGCGAGGAGAAGAGTGGCAGAATGTTCCCAACAAGAGTGATGTGTGATGTCCAACTGTTCTCATAAAATCAGTCCGTGTTTAGTGTCTAGGCGAAGCTAACGTCGTTGCTCCGTGAGTTTAATCCACCTTGTCAATGCCAAGTGATCTTGATTCCCATGTGCCCTTGGGAGCACGCTCATGCCATACGGTATCTCCGTCTCAAGTCCGATGGCCTTGTGATTCCCATTTGCCATCTTTTGGCGCCAGAATGGCCAATTTACATTTCTTCCCATAACAAGTCAATAATTGAATTAAAACCCGTGCACACTTACGGTTATATTTTCCTTTTTTGTTTTACGGTAGCGGGCTACGCCCACGTTGTTTACGGGTCATACGGAGTGTCTGAGTCGTATTTCATGCTCACCCATCAAGGTTCGATTTCAAAAAAAATTTAAAATTTCAAAATTCCAAAAACTTTTTGCGAATTGTGGATAGCTGATCCAAGTAGTGGAATCCTTGTGGGTCGATGATCCAATCCTTCGAAATTCAAAAATTCAAAATTCAATTTTTGAAGGGCCGATGGCCCAATATTCTAAATGATGACAAATTCGAAATTCGGGTCGATGACCCAATCATTCAACATTTTCAAATTTAATTTTCGGGTCGATGACCCAATCATTCAAAATTTTCAAATTCAATTTTCGGGTCGATGACCCAGTATTTCAAATGATCCAATTTCAAGATCGATGATCCAAATGTGCTTATGTGATGATTATTGCTAGTACGTTTTTGTGTTTCAAATATAACAGGATATGCTTCAACTGGGGGCTCTAAAGTCTTCGACTTTAGAGCCATTGCAAATCGGGGCTCTGGCCGTTGGCTTCGAGACCATTATCAAGATGTAAAGGATGACATCCACTCAGAATTCAATTCAATACAAGAGTATGAAATGGAAGAATTCCGTAGCTGAAAGCAAATGATGAAAGCGACGGCAACCTCCTCGGAAAGTCCCGTCCCATTCGGACAAGCGCCAGCAAATGATAAATTTTGGGCAAATGTCAACAGATGATGAATTTTGGAAAAATGCCAGCAGATGATAAACTTTGGGCATGTGTCAGCAGCTGCCGAACTATGACGCGGGTTTGATTCCGTCAGAAACGGATACGTAGGCGCCGGAGGATAAGGCTCAACCCACCATTTATGCAATTTATGGGTCGATGACCAACGACGATAATTCGACGCAACAGAAGCAAGAGTCAGTCCCCAGCGAAGTTTCAGGTATGATCTCTTCTTATGGCTGACGAGCTTATATACGCAAGTCTAATGGACTATAAACGACCCGAAGAATCCTCAGGTCGAGAAGGACCTGGGGTATTCTTTGACTTTCGCCTTTTCCAAGCCTCAGTCAAAGTGGGGGCTCTGTAGATACCCGTATCCGTCGATATTGGAATTTATAGAGAACCCGACAAACACTCGATGATGATAGGACACATGTATTTATTTAGTTGTCATTGTCATTTATTTGGGTTCGTTTTACGATGTAGAATGAGCATTGTCGACGGAGTATTTTAATTTAAATGATATTTAAATTAAAGTCTTTTTTAAGGTGATTTCAATTCAATTTATTTTATTTTGAATTTATTTTCCCAAGTTTATTTTATTGAAAATAAAATAAATATTTGATTTGAAAAATCATTTTATGAGTATATTTGGTTTGAAAAATCATTTATTTTAATGTGTTAATTGATTTGAAAAATCGATTTAAAAATCGAAAAGAACTCGTTTCAACCACACGTTTTTGAGCTCGATTATAGCTCGGTTTTTGAGCCCGTTTTCTTTACGAATTGGCACGAATCTCGAGTACACTAACCAACCTAAGCCTCTACCCATCCAACCCCAGTTCGAACCCCATATCCACGGCCCAAATCATGCCCCAAATCACCCCCAACCAGCCCGCAAAACACGAAACAGCCCCCCCTGTTTTGCAGCTCAATCCCGAGCCCAAAACCCGCTCCAAATACCACCAAAACCCGTGCCCATTAACCCTAACCCATACCCTAATATCCTACCCATATTACCTTACCTTAATCACCAAGAAAAACTCCCAAACGAACCCTAGAAAACCCCCCAAAAGCTGCTGGACAGCAGCTATGCTCAGCCAAGCCCGTCTGCCTCTCCTCCCTTTTACCCTACTTTAACTCCTTATAAATACCCTCCCTTCACCATACATTCATTCCTCTAACTTCTCCATACATACTACCTTCACTTACAAGCTTTAAACTCCAGAAAAAAACCCTAATTGCCTCCCAAAAACCCTCCACAAAACCGACTTGCAAACTGGAACAGTTTGTGTGTCCTCTTCGAAAAACAATTCGTTCCTCCATCAAACCTCCATCAAAATTCGAGTTTCTTGGTCCAAATTAACCATACAACATCCATATACACATTAGACAAAGATTATAGTCAAATTGCCCTTGAGAGTACACGAATTCCCTCGAAAAACAGAGTGTTATACACTCTGTTTTCGCGGCTTTTCCCTGTCTGTCCAGTTCTGTTTGTGCTCGTTTTTCGTGCCCAATAACTCAAAATGAGCAGGGATTACTTTAAGATCTCTGTTCTCCTCTCTTTCTAGTTTTCAAAACATCTTTTAAATCGAATTTTCATCGTGAAACGAGAGAGAAATCGCTGTTTGAAAGTTGCTGTCCAGATTCGATAAAAACGTGTTGTTTGCTTTGATTCTTCGTCGACGACGGCCTCTCGAGATAAAATCTACCATCGATTACGACCCAAGACGGTGTCAACGATACATGTAGGTTGAGGGTGCATCAAATCCTCCTCTTTCTTCCCTTTTATTTCGTTTTTTATGTTTGTTTTTTATAGTTCGTTTTTGTTTGTTTATCGTTTTTGTTTATCGTTTGTTATAATTAACTATGAAACTAGTTTAGTCCGAGTATGAGTTAAAGTACCACTATGAACACCCGCGTTGACTTGAGATGGGAAAGAAACCGCTACATCAGTCGGTCGTACACCCCCGTCTCATTTACATATCCTCGTGTTCAAGGTAGGGCATTAATAAAACGAATTCTGACTTCGCTCTTCGCTTTTGACCCCTCTCTTCTCTCGTGTGATTCGACCCATCTTAGGACCATTTAAATATTAGTATGACCTCTGATTGTTAACATATAACTCGTTTAGATTACATTCGATTAATTTAATAACCTAATTAGACACTTTAGGGTACATCGACATAGCTTTAAAAATCAACTGACGATTCTGTAACTTAATGAACGCATCTCTCTCTTTCACCTAATTTCTCGCTAGTATAAGAGTGCGTGATTAGCACCTTCTTATTAACACTCGATGAGTTAACTTAATTAGCAAACTTGACCTAATTTGACCCATTTTAGGCCGTGTAGAATACACCTTTGCGCGACATCCTTCCAATCGATCAACGTTGTTTCTAATTCGTTTTCTAACTTGTTTCCTATCCCGTTTCGCAATCATCTATCTAACCTAATGAACCTGACCTAGGACCTAGGTTTGGACGTGGCTTTAGGCCGTGAGACTTGGCCGTGGCCTTTGGCCTTTCTTGTTTCGTTTGTTTTTGCATCGTTCGTTCTTTATTTGTTTTGTCGCTTGTAATTTATCGTTTGTTATCGAGTTGTAATTTTCGAGTTAGCTTTCTTTTATCGAGTCAAAACCTCTTTTAAAAACCTTATTCTTGTTTGGTTAGATGGTTGTGCCCCAATGCAAGTAAGAGCGTAGTAAATCGCATGTTGTTTAAAGCAACATGGCCCGATTTATGCTAATGCATGCTTTGGTGTGTGACCCAATGTCTAATTCGATAAGACTAAGTGAAAGCACACATCACGAGGAGTGACCCAAGGCCGTGAGTCATGTGAGCCGTGGGCCACCCCTTTGTGCACGTTTTCCTAGGCCAAATTGGCCATGTGTCGTGTATGGTATCGTATGTAGCAATAGTATTTAGATCGAGTTGTATCTTTAATTTATCGTTGTGTCGGCATGAAATGCCTGGTTTGTAATAGGTAGATCCCACGGCTCCCCCATTCCCCCTTAAGCCTTGTTTGCTTTGTTTTGTATGTTGTTAGATCAATCAACCCACATGCTAAATTACAACTTTGACAAAGTTAGTTTAGTTGCATCTAAATCGACATAGAAACTTCACATGCTAGGGTTTTAAAACGATGTTTGCATATCATATATCGTAGTAGCTATGACCTTGTTTGAACTCCGACACTTGACTTAGTAGAGGCCGTTATCGACGGGCGGGGTTAGGTGTCCTTATGGGCTTCCTAACACGTACCCTCACCCCTTACTCAAGATCTATGGTTTGTGGATCCGTCTAAATACCATTGGATTACGAGAGTCATTCAAATCGAGTGATATAGGGTAGAAGTCTTTATCTTTAATCACTCGTAGTCGATTGGCTCTATGCTTTTCGATGAAAGGTGTAAAGTTGACTTGAACGGTTCCAAGTTCCCAAAAACCTTGGTGGCGACTCTAATATGTCTTAATTCGATTCGAAAGAACCTCGAGTCGATTATGCCTAGTGTGGATCCCGCGGACGCAGTTCCCGAGGGCCTTGTCCACACTACTGTTCAGCTCAGAGCGGTCGATCGACTAGGTATCATGGTCGATCGACCACATCGCTGCTTCAGACGAGAATTAAAAGATCGAGGAACTTGAAGCCCATTGTGTTTAGGTTTTAATAATAAGTGTTACGTATATTTGCTATATAACGTAACCTAGTTTCTAGAGATAGGCATTCAGAAATTTACCTAGTTTTACATTCAGTTTAGTTTATCAAATAATTAAGGGTTTGGGATATTTTTTCGCATTGGATTTTCGTTGTGCTTTCAATCATTCCGTTACAATCCTTCTGCAAATTTCGGTATTCCTTCTGTTTTATTTTCATTTTATCTTTATCGTATTGATAGTGCAGAAATTGCTAGTTAGATTCCAAGCCAATTTTATCGTTTTATGTTATTTATTTATCTTTCCGTATTAACCATGAATTCGATAGTAAATTACGTCAATTTCATTGTTGTTATCATCTCTAGTATGAGTAGCTAATTTATTCGTGCTAGGATGTAGGGGAATTATAGTGTAGGCGGCGTAGAATAATGCGGACTGAATCGCATGTCAGTCGATCGACTGACATACTTGGTCGATCGACTGACCTCGTGGGGTTTTACTTTCGTTTTAATTGTTTTAATTCTTTATTCGACGAATCGAGTGCACACGACTAGTTGAATGTTTCGGATTTGACTAACCCATTAGATCGAGAGATAGGGACAGTTGTTAGATCACCAATTAAAATTACTAAACTATGCTGAGATCGAAAGATAGGTAAACTTTAGATTATTAGTCGCTTTTCAGGACGAGAGTCAGTATTAGTGATATTAGGGACTTATAGCGAGATCGAAAGATGCTATCTGTTAAGAGTGGACCGAGAGGACCTCTTGTTTCCCGCCTCATGTGTTTGATTTAGACCGACTTAGTTTGCTGCCGCCGAAACTATAGTGAACCGACCATCCTAGTACCCCTTCTTTTATCTGTTTTATCCGTTTATTTAGTTTATTGTCTTTTATTGCTATTAGTATAGACCAAATAAATTCAACCCCCACTTTCATTACCTTAGACTAAATTAGACAATTAGAAATTACATTCGCCTCCTTGTGGTTCGACCCTGTTACCACTAGCCTAGGTTAGTTTTAATAGGAAATTATAAATCTTATTTTTGGTACCTACAACGACGGGTATCACTAGGGTCGTCATTAGTGATGGGGGAATGCATTTTAAAGAAAAGAAACTTACTTCTATTTTTTCTAAAGTTGGTGTCCAACACCGGCGTAGTTTGGGGTATCATCCCCAAACTAGTGGACAAGTTGAGGTCTCTAACACAGAAATAAAAGAGATTTTGGCTAAGGTAGTTTCTAAATCACGGAAGGATTGGAGTCTAAACCTGGAAGACACATTATGGGCTTATCGGACTGCCTTTAAAACACCGATTGGTGCATCACCATATCGGCTGGTTTATGGGAAGTCCTGTCATTTACCTGTTGAGTTAGAGTGTAAGGCTTGGTGGGCTATTCGTGAACTAAACTTTCATCCTAAGTTGTGTGGTCAGAACCGTTTATTGCAGCTAGATGAACTGGAGGAGTTTAGGCTAAATGCCTATGATAGCTCACGCATCAACAAAGAGAAGACGAAGACATGGCACGACAAACGGATCATACCTCGAGAATTTCATGTCGGGCAAAAGGTGTTATTGTTTAATGCCCGACTGCGCTTATTTCCTGGCAACCTGAAGTCCAGGTGGAGTGGCCCTTATACGGTGATTGGTGTCACTAAATTTGGGTCCGTTGAATTAGAGAGTTCCGAAGGCAACAGGTTCAAAGTTAATGGCCAATATGTGAAGCACTACCATGAAGCAAATGATGCAGATAGCCGAGTTGAAGTCCTATACTTCGACAATCCTGATGCGCCAGCTAATTGAAGCCAGAAAGGTCTTGCGGAACCTCTTAAACCTGCGCTATCCGGGAGGCAACCCGGACTGTTTTGTTATATTTTTGTTTAAACTTGTTGTTTTTGTTTATGTTGTGTGCCTAGACTCTAGTTTTACGACCAAACGCTGAACATGTACGTAGTCTTGTTAGTCTCGTGGTTTCTTTTATTGCGTTTTGCAGGTTTTACACGAAAATGGTTCGATCGAGAGGTTTTATTCCTCGATCGAACGTTTTTGCTGCTTTTTTCCTTCGATCGAACAATTCTCCTCCTCGATCGAAGGCTTGCAAAACCCCACTTCTCGATCGAGCACCTCCTTTCCTCGATCAAGCACTTCTGGCACCATATCCACTCGATTGAACCCCTCTGTCCTTTTCGATCGAGTCCTGCTGTTATTTTTCGCATGTTGCGATGCTATTAGGCCATTTGTGACCTCCCATGTTCATGGTCGGTTTGGGGAGGTCCCTCCTTTACGCATCTTATAAGTTTTCAGACTTCCGTTCTCCTTTTCTCTTCCGTTTGCATTACTTTCCCTGTTTTTTGTACAATGAGGGCATTGTACGGTTTTGTTTGGGAAGGTATGCATCCATATCTGTGTCTGCACGTTGTTTTATTGCATTTCAGTTTGCACGTTTAGTTGTTTTCGCATGCATTCCGATTTTAATTCGAAGATTACATAAAATTACATAAAATTTTAAAAAAATCACGTTTATTTCTGCTTTTAGGTTGAGTCGGAACGTTGAACTCTTACGCTACTTTGTGTCCTTTTACCCTTACCTTGCATATTCTTGACATTCTGTTGGCATGGTAATGTGCATAATCTACGAGTTTTTGTTTAAACCTTATCTGAACGAATAGACTTCACTCTTATATTGGCAAGCTACATTTACATTCTGAGGTTTAGAACTTAATAAACTGGTGACATTCATGACTAGTTTAATATAGGATGTGAGTAGTACTCTCTATAAGGCATATAACATCAAATTGCATAAATATGAATTCAGTCTACTTGGTACCTGTATGCATTCGGTCTGAGGTTGGTGACACATGTTAGGAGAGGCAGTTCCCTTTATATCAGTCTACCCATGAGCTCCACATAGCTAAATTGCCCACTTTGTCCCACATAGCTACAGTCTATAATTTTTCTTACCCTAGCCGAGATATTAATTAGTAGTTGTTGGTAATGTTCCATTGCAATATGGTTATATCTATTTTGAGAAGTTGGTGGAAATGTTGAAGGAAATGAAAATAAAAAAAGAAAAAGAAAAAGTTGAAAAAGAGAAATATGAAAAAAGAAAAGAAAGATTACGAAAAATCATGAGCCAAAAATATATTATGTTGTGATTCACGCTCCCATGTTATATTTATATCTTATGGGGAGTTGACGATATTATGGTGATAGTGAGTTGGGTGCTGCGAATTAGCACTGTTTTGCATTGACATATTGAGTATGAAGTTGGGAAGTGTTTCTAAATTTTGATCCGTTGTTGCTAGCTTGGCTATTAACTCCATATCTCCAAATTCATTTTAGCCCCTTCTTACCCATTACCTCACTTACCCAAATGTAAGTCCTCGACATGTGTTTTGGTCATTAGTTGGTTGGAATGCATATGTATGGTTTTGTAGAGACTTTATTCATGTTAGACTGCATGCATGTTCTTATAGGTCGAGTTAGGTCAGTGTCTTTACTTCTTTCTATATTTTACTTATTGAGTCTTGCAAGGTCGACGGTTCAGTAGTTTGAGACATTGATTTAATTCATTTGCACTTGCTTTACACCACTATGTTAGTCGTTGCATTAAATTGGTTTGGGTGTGGATAATTTGTAGCTGACGAGTTGGTCTCGTTCCATTAGTTATCTTAGTTGCATTTATAGTTTGCTTGGGGACAAGCAAAGGTTTGGTTTGGATAGATTTGATGCGTGTATTTTATATAAGGTTTTTACCTCATTTTTACACGTATTTCTGTGTTAATTATGTGGCATCTGGCTTCAAATTCTCCCGAATAGTCTACTTTGGTTTATCTTATATTAATTGGAGGTACAGACCAGAAAGGAGCAAAATCAGACCTGAACTTGTCCTAATCTCATGCATTTTGGAGAACAAGGAATCGGAGCTCGGAATCTGTCACTTAGAGATGCGTGAAGTAGCCTCGGAAGGTGTCAAGGAGTCCACCCATGCTTATATAGCTCGATCAACCAGTTTTCCACTAATAGTGGTCGATCGAATGCTTACCCTTCAAGAATCACTCGATCGAGCTTTGCTTTTACTCGATCGAGGTAGCCACCTTCTGAAGTGTTTGATCGAACACTATGATTACTCGATCGAACGGATTGTCAAGTTTTCCTCTCGATCGAGTGGTTTCAATTCACTCGATCGAGGGCCTAGGTGTTTTATGCGGATTTTTGGTTATTCGCGAGTTTCTCTTTTGTAATTAGAGTATAGGTTATGACGGCAGTGAGAATGACTGCTTCTCTTCTCCCTTCCTTCAACTCTCTCTCTCTCTCTCTCTCTCTCTCTCTCTCTCTCTCTCTCTCTCTCTCTCTCTCTCTCTCTCTCTCTCTCTCTCTCTCTCTCTTTTCTCTCTTATTTTCTCTCTAAAACGGGATACTGTGGAATGCTGCTTTTCTCTCATTCTCGGATCTGAACTTTTGTAATTCCTTCTTCCCTTTTATCCTAGTATTCCTTCTTCCTTTCATCTCTTTACTATGCTTTATATTGCTTTATCTTTCCCTTTTTCTTCACCCATTATTATGTTTAGCTAATTCTCCTGCTAGGATTTAGGGGATTCAATGAGTTAATGTTAGTTGCTAATTAGGTTTGCAGATCTGTTGCTAAAATCATGTCTTTGTTGTTAATCACTGCAATTAATTGTTCTTGTCTACTTGAGTCGACGCAGTTAGATAATTAATCTTGGTACACCTTGACCTGGATCGGAAGATTGGAATGGGTAAGACCTGCAGTGAACATTAGGATGCTTTAGTTAGGGCGGAAGCTAAGCTAATAGTGTTTTAGGGTGAATTGAGACCGGAAGGAGATATTCGTTGCCCCTTAGACCGATACAAGTGACCGAACTGTGACCTTAGCTGCAATTATCTGACATTCATTGGTGACCCGACAATCCTAGTTCTCTCTCTTTATTGTTAATCCCTTTTATTCTTTTCTTTGCTTTAGTTAGTCAGTTTAGATAACAAATGAACAAAACCTCCAGTTTAGTGACACTAGACAGACTAGAATAACAAGTAGATAGTGACCGCCTCCCTGTGGAGATCGACTCTACTTCCGCTAGCTTATGTTAGTTGTTTTAGGTATTTATTTTTGGTACTAAACAACGGTTTCAGTTTCTATGGTACGTCTCAACCGATTGATGTTCTTGTTTCAACTGAGTCAGCTTAATGAAGACATTCTGAGTATAATCCTTGGCTACGAATTTTTCCTTTAATGTATTTTTTAACTTAAGCCATGGCTTTATAGGTTCCTTACCATCTCTAAGTCTTTGAGTTTTAGAATGGAAACCGTAAAAGCCTTTCTATCTGTGTACCCTTTAAACTGAAATACCCTTTCTATAGATCTAAGCCAGTCTAGAAGATCCTCAGGATTCAAACTACCATGAAAATCAGGAATATCTACCTTTACATCCTTGACTCTGGCCATGTATATGCCCTCATCCATCATGGATTCATCTGACTCGGAAAGAAGCTCTTCATCCAGATTCTGTTGTTGTTGTTGTCCTCTCCCTACTCCAATGAAGCCTCTGCCTCTGCCTCTGTTGGGTGATGGCCTTGCTCTATCTAAAGATGGGATGTTAGCCATGATAACATTTACAAACTTTATGACCAAATTAACTATGCCAGTTAGCTGGTCCATCTTTGCTTCCAGATCGGCCAATTTCTCTTTACTCATGGTTGTTTATTGTAGTTTTGTTATAGTTAGGGAAATATGAACCCCACACAATCAAATCGCTTCCAATTCTAACACAAGATGGAATTGTGTTATAACCTTGATGCTAGTACCACTTTGGACTGTAACTAAGATATAGCTAACCCAAAATAACAGTACAATCCCACTAAACTCAGGAATCTAAACTCTGGTGCGTTCAACTTTTTATTTTAAGTAAAAATAGTAAATGACCATAAAAAATCATGAAAATTTGTAGTAAATTTGTTAAGACAGTAAACTATAATTGTGCCAAATTTGGATATTTTAATGGACCTTTAAGTATTTTTAACAATTACTCAAAGACTAATACACTGACAGAGTTCCTGAAATTGACTGAAATAGACTGTGAACAAGATAAAACCCTTCTCAAAGCACTAAGCCAATGAGATAGGGGTGTGATTCAGGAACCCAGTACACAACAAAGGTTCAAGCTTCATTAACCCAGCACTAAACAATGGTCAATCTCCAGCACACAGTCAAAAGAGTTGTTTCATAAACAATGTTTCAGAAAACTATAATTTTGTTCAAAATTAATCTGTTTTTCTCATTGCTACTGCTTGGCTTATAAAGGCCAAGTGAATTAGGTTACAAATATTCACAAGAAGCCATCCAATAGTTCAGTTGGCCCTTGCTACCATACAAGAATAAAAGCTTAAAGTTTTTTGGAAAATACATCACAAATAGATAAACTGATAAACTGATAAAGTAATAAAGCAAAAAACAGTTTCAGGCTTTTGTTAGCTTGTGCAGGTGTAGATACCCGGTATCTACTGAGACTCCAACAAACACCCGATGATTATCGGCCTACAACATGTTTTGAAATCGCGGCGTTTGATCGACAGTTTGTGTACAACTTAACGTCAGAAAACTTAAAGCGATTTCGAAAATAAAACATTTCAAAACATTTCAAAAATACCTGGAGTGTTTAATGCACGACGACGGGGTCACAATGACACTAACTAGAGTCAGAACCGACACCAGACCAAAAACCGACTCAAAAATTCAAATCCCGACTCCAACAACGAGTCAAACCGAGTCAACCACAAAAAACAAACATTTCAAACCTTCTATGCTAAGATTTCCCGGATTTATGAATGGTCAAGTACCAAACATATGACTACAAATCCTAGGATAGAACAAATCATGATTGCATTTGTTGTGAAAGCGACAACACAGCTCGAAGACCCGCGACGTGGCTCGCGCCTCTTTTAGCAGCCCAGGTGGCCACGTCGCTCAAAACTCACATAACCACTCATTCTCCTATAAATACCCCTCAAATGCCACCCATTTGAGAGTTACGCGAGTGTCCTCCCCCTCTTTTCTCCCTTAAAATTCTCGACTCGACTTCTTAAGTCACAATCCGACGCGTATTTACGACCTACCGATCGTAAACACGAGCCTTACACATTGTTTGGTACCGTCATCGTGCATTAAACCACTTGACCGACCGTTTCGACCACTACACCATCACTAAACTTTTAAAACACTCTTTTACTTACCTAAACGGTTATAAACCGAGTTTTTTCCGATCAAACGAGTTGTTACACTTACGTCGGTCACTCGCCATAACCAAACATGTAAGTATGAGGGTGTAAAAATCCTCTTTTATTATGTTTTCATTTGCTTCATGACTCGAACATGCTAAAACATGCATAACATGAACCAAAACATGGAATAAACGAGCCAAAACTGATTTTTGGTCTGAGGGAGAAGCCCCTTAGGTCGCCAACTGGCTCGCGCCTAAATGGGGTATTCAGACCAGAAATCAACCGTGTTTGTTCTCGTCATTTTCCTTAATCCATTTTTCATATTTATAATCGGTTTTTACCATTTCAAGTATTTTCGAAACCTTTTTGTTTCATTTCACATGTTTTAACCATAAAGCATTTTTCACCCTTGGTTCTTCATACCATGACGGTTAAATTCGTGTTTCGGTGATAATATTTGGTTAATGACATTTAGAAGGTATTTTAAAGCCTTTTATTTCATTTCTTCACATTTTTCAAACAAACATATTAGTCACCAACACAAAGTCATCCTTGGTTCTACATACCATGCCGGATTTTAACCCGGGTACGATGACGAGTATCGACTAATTATATTCAAATGGACTTAAAACAATTAGTCCATAATAATTTTTCAAAACTATTCATGTCAAGTTTGTCAAATCGAACCCGACACCGAATATTATCAAATAATGATGATTATTCGAGTCTAGTTCTTCAAATCAACAAATGCGGTATAAACGACCCTTTCAAATCAAACCGGGTTCAAATACCCATTTTCAACACGTTTTATAACGTTTTCTAAAAGGTCAGAACACGGCACATAAACCGTGGTCTAGACCGCGCCTAAACAGGCTCTCCATTTCTCATTTTCAAAACCAGAGGGAGGCCCCTTACACCGCCGGCTGGCTCGCGCCTCTTACAGCCGTTGATGCGTGTTATTTATATGATGTTTTACATCCCATTTTACACGCATTTCAGAGCTCATTCTTGTAGTTTATGCTACATTTCTCCCTATTTCCGTCTACTTCCGTATTTTGTACATTATTGCAGAAATGTGAAGAATTCAACGGGAAATCAAGCCAAATCCGTCCCCGAGTAAACTGCATTGCAAATGACGTAAAGGAATCACTTAAGGAACGAGCTTGGTGCGCAATCCAAGGCCCAAAAGACAAGTCCACGAGTTTCAAGAAGTCGAGTAGCAGCTCCATTAGTCGATCGACCATCTCCCTCAGTCGATCGACCAATGTTCGGGTTCCAGAAGCTACTGTTTGCTAAGGAGCAGTCGATCGACCAGATTGCTATTCCAGACGAGAATTAGAAGACCGAGAAAGCGCAAGCCCATGATGCTAGGTTTAGGAAATAAGTTGTTACGTTATTTGCTATATAACGTAACATAAAACATTCAGTTAAGGATCGAAGTTTTTATCACAATTTCACACAGAAACTTTCAGTTTTATTCATTCGAGTAATTAGGGTTTGGAACATCGTTTTAGCATTGGAATTCTGTTCTTGTTCTTAATCTTTCCTCTAAAATCTCGGTATTCCTTCTGCCCTAATTCCAGTTTATTGTTTTACTTTCATCATTAGTATAGATTTGCTAGTTAGTATCCCGAAAGCCAATTATCGTATTATCGCTGTTTGTTATTTACTTTAAGCATGAATTCAGTAATCGTTATTAGTTTTATTGTTGTTATCACTTTCATCATGAGTAGCTAATTCTATAGTGCTAGGATGTAGGCGATTTATGGCAAAGGCAGTATTAGATTAGACACGGACTGTCTCGCGTGTTGGTCGATCGACTGATATTGTCAGTCGATCGACTGACCTCGTAGGGTTTTTTTTTCGTTTTAATTGAATTTAATCTTGTGTTTAATGAATCGAATGCATGCGACCAGCTAGATACCTATTTTGTGACCGACCCGTTAGATCGAAAGATAGGGAAAGTTATTTGACCATCAATTAAATCGACTAAACTGTGCTAAGATCGAAAGATATGTATAGTTTAGACCGTTAGTCACTTTTCAGGACGAAAGTTAGTATTAGTGACATTAGGGACCTATAGCGAGATCGAAAGATGCTATTTGTTAAGAGTGGACCGAGAGGACCTCTTTATCTCCCGCCTTACCTGTGTTTGATTCAGACCGACTTAGTTTGTCTTTGCCGCCGCCAAGCTATAATGAACCGATCATCCTAGTACCCTTCTTTTATCTGTTTAAATCGTTTATTTAGTTTATTATCTTTGTTCACTTTTAGTCAGACCAATTCAATTCAACCCCCACAATAGTTACCTCGATCAACTTAAATCAACTAAAAGTTACATCTGCCTCCTTGTGGTTCGACCCTGTTACCACTAGCCTAGGTTAGTCTTAATAGGAATTATAAATTTTATCTTTGGTACTCACAACGACGGGTATCAAATTTTGGCGCCGTTCATTCAAAGAGGAGGCCTTGGATGCCTAAGCTATGGGACTGATGAGGAAGTGGAAGATGAGCCAACCAAGGTGAGACGGTCTGACTTGGATTCCGTTGAACCCAACAAAATTCTTGATTGGGGAGCTGACAAAGTTGATCCGTTGAGCCCTCCGACTGTCGAAGCTAAGAAGGGTGCAGCTGATGAGATGAGCACCATTGAGGCTACCTCTAGTAGCTAGAAGCTGACGAAGTGGGCCATACCGTGGTCCTTCTTGATCAACTATTAGTTGATCGATCTCGTTATAAACTTCTTTTTATTTGCTTTGTTAAGACATTTTTATTGTTTTTGTGTGCGCGAAAACTTCGCTTTTATTTTGTTTGCTTAGGATTTTCAAGCACTTTAGACTTTTTTTTGGGTTTTGCGAAATTTTGGGCGCGTATTATTGTGCACTTGCAGGTTTTTAGAGCTTGTTAGCTCAAATCATTGAGCAAAAACGAAGAAATAAGGAGTACAAAGAAGATTTTCGGTCGATCGATCGACCATCATGGTCGATCGACGAGTTGCGCTTTCCAGGAGCTTCGTTCTGTTCATCTAGTCGATCGACTACTCCTATAGGTCGATCGACCGTAGACACTGCTGTACCTGTTCACGACCTCTCCCCTGCTGTGTTTGGTCGATTTGCGGACTTAAGGGAGTTTTCTACTCCACTTTATTTTCCGTCAAATTATTTATCTCTTCTATTTTCTCATTTGTGCACAATTTTACCGTTTCAAAAATTGTTTTCTCAGTCTTATGCGTGGTAATTTCTGTCTTTCGGGCACTCTTATTGGTAGCATCGCTAGCTCATCAAACCTCCTAGCTCACGCTGGTTTGGGGAGGTTTCCTTTGCTGCGCTTAAAGTCTTGTGAGTTCCATATCTTTCCTTTGTGTCTTGCTTGTTTATTTTCTCGCAAATTCCCATTTCTCTTTCCTTCATTACATGATTTGCCCAATGGGGACATTGTGCGATTTGGTTTGGGGAAGGGTTTTGCGTCGCATATCATTTGCTTGCATTCACGTTCAATTTTGTTTTGCATTGTTTATTTCATTTCTCTTGTATATACAGAAAAATTCAAAAAAAAATTGAAAAATTTCAAAAAAAAAAAAATTCCATAAAATGCACGTTTATTTTAGCATATAGGTCGAGTCGGAACGGTAGTATTTCTATGATGATTTTGCATTTGCACCTGTTTCGCCTGAGCCTTGCTAGATCAACATGTTATTAGTAGAATCGTAAATGCATATCTACGAGTTTTCGTTACATTCTTGCTGAACTTGAGACTTGACTTTGATTTTTGGCAAACTACATCATATTTCTAAGAATTAGAGCCTATAACTGGTGACATTCATGACCGGTTTAATTAGGAATGTGAGTAGTACTCCTTATGAGACATGTTTCCTTAATTTGCATGAATATGAATTTGATCTACTTAATACCTGTATGCATTCGGTTTGTGGTTTGTTGACACATGTGGTAGAGGTTTCCTTTTCCCATTATACCCATAAAGCTTCACACTGTCAAAAATACCCCTTTTTGTCCCATTTACTACATCCTACATTTAGCATGTCCTTTGTCAAGCTAGTAGTCTGAGTTTTCGGGATTGTTACTCATTTTTGGTGGCATATGCTCTGTTGAGATGATGATTGGAAAATGAAAAAGGAAAGAAAGAAACAAAAGAGAAAGAAAGAAAAAATGAAAAAAAAATGATTCGAAAAAGAAATGAAAAAAAAGAGGTTCTGTACTATTTAAGCAGTCGATCGACTGCCAAATATGGTCGATCGACTGAGATTCGAGGAAGAAGTCAATTCGCATAATTTAATCCTTATCTTTTGGCGATTTTTTGCTCCCATGTTTCATTGATATCCTATGGGGAGTTTATTGATTTGATAGTTTGGAGATTGTGAGTTTTGTGCTTGCTATAGCACTCTTTCGTTTGATTTCGAGCAAGAAGTTGGATGTTGCCACTTGGTTCCGTTTTGGTACTAGCTTGATCACCTGTACCTCCACTTTACCATAAAATGTTTTGCCTCTTCTTACCCATACCTCACATATCCCATATATACCTCGGCATGTGTCATTGGTCATCTGTTTGGTTGGAATGCGTATGTACGGTCGTAGAGGTCATTTTCATATTTTATTGCTGGCATGTTGTCATAGGTCATAGTTAGGTGAGAGTCACTACAAAATTAATTCTTTCTATCTTACATATATATCACCTGTGCTTATTGAGTGATTTGAGCGACCCGCGAGAGTCCAATTTGATAAGTCTCTACAGTTGACGGTTCAAAGTGATCTCTAACGACCTCATAACTCGTTTGCATGATTCACGTTACTAGTTGATTGTTGGTTGTGCATTAAATTGGTTTAGGCTTAACAGTTTGCATTTAGCTCTGAGATTGAACTCGTTCCATTAGGTCATTAGATCGAGTCTAGTTCTTGCTTGGGGACAAGCAAGGGTTTGGTTTGGGGAAGTTTGATGCGTGTTATTTATATGATGTTTTACATCCCATTTTACACGCATTTCAGAGCTCATTCTTGTAGTTTATGCTACATTTCTCCCTATTTCCGTCTACTTCCGTATTTTGTACATTATTGCAGAAATGTGAAGAATTCAACGGGAAATCAAGCCAAATCCGTCCCCGAGTAAACTGCATTGCAAATGACGTAAAGGAATCACTTAAGGAACGAGCTTGGTGCGCAATCCAAGGCCCAAAAGACAAGTCCACGAGTTTCAAGAAGTCGAGTAGCAGCTCCATTAGTCGATCGACCATCTCCCTCAGTCGATCGACCAATGTTCGGGTTCCAGAAGCTACTGTTTGCTAAGGAGCAGTAGATCGACCAGCCTTATCAGTCGATCGACCAGATTGCTATTCCAGACGAGAATTAGAAGACCGAGAAAGCGCAAGCCCATGATGCTAGGTTTAGGAAATAAGATGTTACGTTATTTGCTATATAACGTAACATAAAACACTCAGTTAAGGATCGAAGTTTTTATCACAATTTCACACAGTAACTTTCAGTTTTATTCATTCGAGTAATTAGGGTTTGGAACATCGTTTTAGCATTTGAATTCTATTCTTGTTCTTAATCTTTCCTCTGAAATCTCGGTATTCCTTCTGCCCTAATTCCAGTTTATTGTTTTACTTTCATCATTAGTATAGATTTGCTAGTTAGTATCCCGAAAGCCAATTATCGTATTATCGTTGTTTGTTATTTACTTTAAGCATGAATTCAGTAAACGTTATTAGTTTTATTGTTGTTATCACTTTCATCATGAGTAGCTAATTCTATACTGCTAGGATGTAGGCGATTTATGGCAAAGGCGGCATTAGATTAGACACGGACTGTCTCGCGTGTTGGTCGATCGACTGATATTGTCAGTCGATCGACTGACCTCGTAGGGTTTTTTTTTCGTTTTAATTGAATTTAATCTTGTGTTTAATGAATCGAATGCATGCGACCAGTTAGATACCTATTTTGTGACCGACCCGTTAGATCGAAAGATAGGGAAAGTTATTTGACCATCAATTAAATCGACTAAACTGTGCTAAGATCGAAAGATAGGTATAGTTTAGACCGTTAGTCACTTTTCAGGACGAAAGTTAGTATTAGTGACATTAGGGACCTATAGCGAGATCGAAAGATGTTATTTGTTAAGAGTGGACCGAGAGGACCTCTTTATCTCCTGCCTTACCTGTGTTTGATTCAGACCGACTTAGTTTCTGCCGCCGAAGCTATAATGAACCGATCATCCTAGTACCCTTCTTTTATCTGTTTAAATCGTTTATTTAGTTTATTATCTTTGTTCACTTTTAGATGTAGACCAATTCAATTCAACCCCCACAATAGTTACCTCAGACTGAACTTAAATCAACTAAAATTTACATCTGCCTCCTTGTGGTTCGACCCTGTTACCACTAGCCTAGGTTTGTCTTAATAGGAATTATAAATTTTATCTTTGGTACTCACAACGACGGGTATCAGCCGTCTGGTACAGGGCCTGTTCCCTTCCAGCATCAGTCTAGGACGATCCCGACTCCGGTTAGCCCGGATATAGGACGGATCAGATGACTATTCGATTATTTAAAACCATATTTGCAAAATGCCTTACTAAGACAAATGGATCATGTTATGCACCCTAAACCTAATACGGTAAATGGATGTTTAATTTCCGTCTTGCATGCAAATAAACCATTAATCCAACTCGACATCTTATACTCGATACTTGGATTAAATAAACCGACTTAGAAAGCTCTCACATGTTAGGTTTAAATCATTGGATGCGCATTCATGCATTTAAACTGTTTTATCAACTTTTGCATTCAACCAACCAAGATCGATCAGTAGAGGCCGCTAAACGCGGGCGGGATAAGGTGTCTAATTAAAGGGCTTCCCAATACGTACCTTCACCTCTTATTCAGAAACTTTGGATAGTGGATGACCTTCTCCAGGGCGTACGAGAGTCATTCTAGAGATAGGATGCTAAAGAGGGACGATTTCCTTATCTTTAGTACCTATGTCAAACGCTGCTTTGTGCTTCGATTTGACCGAGGTATAAAGTGGAATTCGAACGGGTTCCAGGCATCCCAAAAATGCTTGGTGGCGACTCCGAACATCTCTAATCGTTTTGAAACCCTTACCGAGACGAAACCGACCGATCTAAAATGATCCGATCGAAAGCACCTTTACGCCGCCGAGCGTGGCTTTCAAAAAAGACCGCTGCCATTGTCCACAGATCGGTTGGGCATACGCAGGTGGGCCATGTCCACAGATTGGCGACTCTGCTGGGGAAAACTAGGACACTTACGTCTTTGTGATCCCTAGATGGTGAGACTCGAACGAGGTCTTGGTTGGAATGCATTAATTGATATTACGGTCACGGTCGGGTTTCCATGTCCGGGCCCACAACCTAACCCTTTTTCGACCAATTGGCTCGTTTCGTCGGCGTGAGTTTTTTCATCCCCGCGTTTCGAATCCCGATTGAGTCAAGCATACCGTTGACGTTACACATTTCTGTTTCGTCAAAGATCTTTCATCACTTTCGAGCACGAGGCTAGGGCACCCTCCTTACACATTTTGTTTGGATTGGTATCTCTCTCGCAAATCGGGGTTTGATTGCTTGGTGTGTAACCCACCCTTCTAAGCAAAAACCCGTGTCAGCATGATGCATAATATGTTGGAATATGTGTCCTCCGACAATAATGCGATCACGACTGTTGATCATGATGATCACGTGTTTAAATCTCATTATAAAGAATACAATTGGGAAGTAATTTTGTTACTGTCAACTGGTCAACATATATCGGTAATGATTGGCTGACTAGAGTTTGACATTACTGTCATGCGATGGTGGTGATCAGTTGACCCCCTAGGTCATACCTATAGGGCAACACTCTTAATTGATTATTTAATTAATCGTATAATGTTACGAGTTAATTAAATTACTTGAAAATTGACGGACGATTTTTGGAAGTAAAATTTACGTATCAAATTGAAATGTGATTAAATGAGATACGGTCTGAGTAATTGAATTGTATCATTACTCGGATGAAATTAATGTTTAAAGAAACAATCGAAATTGAATGAATTATTATAAATACAATCTGTTGTGATTTATAAATGGTAAAATATTTTGGCACAAGTAATTATGAAATTACTAAGTCGATTTTTGTATGTGACGTATTTTTATTAATACGTTGATTTTTAATATGTTAAAAATACATAACAAATTTATGTCACATATGACATGTGACATATTGACAATTGACAAAAATAATATGGAATCCATATTATCTAGTGGGCCGAAAATTAGAGGGTTTTTAAGCTAATTATATGTTGATTGTAATTAGTGGAGGGCATGATGATTACCCTAGTCACTAGCCATGCAACCCTATTGTTTATTGTGAAGAACAATTTTTTCATGCATTGGCTCCCCAAAATCCCTCCTCTTACACGGTTTTGAGAAGACAAAACTCATCATGGTTTTTCTATAATTTTTACCTAATAATATACAAAATGTTGTAAATTATCATTCATTCATTCACTCATCCAAAATACAATTTCTAGAGAGAATAAAAATCCTCCTCTTCTTCTCTCTATAAACCGAAATATTTAAGTGTTTTATAAATATTTTGGTTCAATTTTCTACTAGATTAATATTATACTAGTACTTATAATATTAATTTGAATTAAGAGAAAGCCTTGGGTATTAAGCTTAGGGAGAGATCCTATACTTGGATCTTGGTTCATCCATAAGGGAAAGCTCAAGAACAAGAGAGAAAGGTGATCTCTCTTGTGCCCATTAAACCGAAATCACAAATGTAAGGACATGATTTCTCTTCTATTTTATCTTTTGTTTGCATGCATAAGTTCCATATTTAATTTATGACAAATTACTTAAGACATATATGAGTATGTTAGTATGTATAAAGATCTACTTTTCCTTCAATCGGTATCAAGAGCCACGGTTGTTTGCATGCAAATCGGTTAAGAGTTTTTCCGAGTTATAAGAATAACAAATAAAACTTGTAAAATTTGTGTTATTATGAGATATCACGAAATTAATCCATGCATGTTAATATTTCTGGTCCTAAAATGTTTTAGGATATTTTGGTTAATTTTACGGATTTTTATTGTTCATATTTTACAATAATGGCATTTAAATATGATTTTATGAGTAAAAATGTCATTTTTGGTCTAAAATTAGCTATACTTCGAATTTTAAGTTGATTTTTGGATATGTTGTCACATATATTATTTTGAGATAACCTGTAAATTTTCATAATTTTTGGACTTGTTATGCTCGAAAAATGAATTTTTCATTATTAAATTCAGATTTAAGTGAAAAATAGGTTAATATGAGTTAAATTTCGAATCTGGTCATAGAAAATTAATATGTTGTCACATGCAATTTTACAAGATGTGTGTAATATAATTGGCTATAAAGAAGTCTTTTTGCATGATTTGTGGATTTTTGAAGAAAAATAGCATAAATAGTGACATTATTAGTGGAAAATTAATAAAACATAATCTATGACTTAGGAAAAACGTTTAATGTTGCATTTTATTATCTTTTTCAGATCTAAAATTGAAAAGTTAATGAAAATAATTTTTCCATGTTTTTATGATTATTTTATTAAAAATCGATAAACCGCAACATTGTTTTTCCGGAAAAATTTCGAAATTTTTAACCTAAGATTTTGAACATTATGAGTGTCATGGTATTTTTCCAGAATGTTCATGAATTTAAATTTTGAAGTTTGAATTTATTTGAAATTTTGTGATTTATTTGAAGTTTAATAGCTTATTTTTGTAATTTTGGACCATTTATGAACAATTTTATAAAATATGGGTTAATTATGGTCAAATTATTAGTGAAGACTAAATTTTGAGTCCTAAGAGGTTAGGGTAATTAACTTATGCATAAATATGAGTTTATGTATTTTTGTGATTATAAAATGTTGAAATCACGCAAATCCGTAAAAACCGAGTAATATACGATATTGGCTAATTAAAGGCGATTTAGCATAAAATTGAGCATGTTCATACATATTATAATGCTGCATTTTCTTTATGATTGTCATAATTTTAATTTATGTAATTTTTTGAATTATGTAATTTTACTTAGTATGGCCTTAGATTTTAATTGGTATTTCCCGAAATGTATGGGAATATCGATTCGGTTGTAATTTTATTGTGATCTCGTATCACCGTTTTGTAATTTAATAGATTTATTTTATTTTAGTTACAAATGTATAATAGGAAATTATGTAATTTATTATGTAATTTTATTCATTCCGGAGTTCCCAAAGACGGATTTCTTCAAGAATGGCGATACATAAAGACGGTGTTACCTCGAGATGCGTGCCACAACCGAAGTTCATGGGACCAATGGAGTTGGTTTCCGAATATGTAATAGTTAAATAGTTTTTCTATTTTAGGAAAGGCCATACTAGGATTTATTTATTTTTATGCTTGCATTTTATTTTATGTCGCATGCATCGCTAAATCGCCATAACTAAAACATGCATCCTTATTTTAACGAGTTTATCGACCGTGTCAATTAAAATTATCGTAGTTCACCGCTTTAGTTCACTTAAAACGTGATAGATAATAAATTGACATGACCTCTCGCTAAAACAATTAATTGAGACATAGCCTTACCAAATAGTAGAAACCATGAAAACCTATTTCGCGAGGGAGTGCGCTCGGCCCCACCGGGGTGCAAACCTTGTTACGTAGGGGATGTGGGTGATGAATGTTAATCCACCGAATTCATGTTGATAAGGGATGTATCGGCCACACCGTGCCCAAGTTAATGTGGGTTTGGATCATGGACACATTTATTCGAAATTTGGATTGAACTCAACAAAAGTTTTTGATAAGGGATGTATCGGCCCTACCGTGCCCTTGTCGGATGTGTTTTGGGCTAAAGATAATTGTTAATGTAATATTATCGACCAAGAGTTCTAAAAGTAGAATCGATTAAACGTTAATCCACCAAGTTGTATTGATAAAGGATGAATCGGCCCCACCGTGCCTAAGTCGATATGAATTTGGGTCTTGGAATCATTTATCTAGTTGGGTAGAGGTCACTAGAAAAATGCATAAAACTTGTTTAAATCATACATTTTTACGAGTATTATTAAAACGACAATTGTTTTACTCCTTATATTTTGTTTTGTAGACCACTTCTTTTTCATAACAAATGGCAACACCAACACCAACTCCTAATGCTACACCTCTCGCTAGTTCGTCTTGGCTCCGATCCTTTATGGATCGATGTAAACTTGAAAAGAATGGGTCAAATTTCTCCGAATGGGATGCCCAACTCAAATTAGCCGCCGAAGGTGACGACAAGCTTCGTTACCTTACCGAAGCCTCTCCACCCGAACCCTTCACTAGGTCCACCGCGGCCACTAGGGAAGCATATGAAGCTTACCAAAAGGAGTCCGCCGCAATGAAAAATGTCTTAATATTTGCGATGGAGGCGGACCTCCAAAGGAGAGCCTTTAAAATGGGCAATGCTAATGAGATTTACTCCAAACTTGTGACCATGTTTTCACAAACTCCGCGGATCGTCCAATATGAGGCGGCCGCGGCATTCTTTGATCTCGACTTCAAAGAAGGCCAAAAGGTGAGCCCTCATGTGCTCAAACTCATGGAGCTTGTCGAGACCTTGAAAATTCAAAAGGTTGAAATCCCCAAAGAACTCATCGTAGATAGGATTCTACACTCTTTGTCCAAAGTCAAGGCATATGTGCAATTCCGGGTGAATTTCAACATGCAAGACAAGGATGTGTCTCTTGAGGAGTTGCACAAGTTACTTGTGCAAGCCGAGAGGGACATGGGGTTAAATGTGAACCCTCCCAAGGATGTGCTTAACATAAGCACTAAAAGTAAGGGGAAGTTCAAGAAGAATGGGAGAAAGGGCAAGAAGCAAGCTCCCACATTCACCAAAGTTAAGTCTTGTGAAGCTAGCACCTCAAAAGTTAAGAAGGGTCCTCTTGATAAATGCCATTATTGTAATGGCATGGGACATTGGAAAAGAAATTGTTCCAAATACCTTAGTGATATCAAAGCTAGAAAGATCACTCCAGTAGGTAAATGACTAACCTTCTTTTATGTTTCTAAATTCAACTATGGTATTATGATGCAAAGTTGTGATAATGTATCTCCCTTTTTATTGTAAATAGGGCCTCCACCAAGCAAAGACAAGGGAAAGGAAAAGCAAGCATAAGAAACCATCAAGAAGCTAGGGATAGCTTTTATGGAGCTTTGCTTTTCATTGTCTTACTTTAATTTATGTTTTGAATCTTTAGAACTTTAAGTTTCCGTGTTTGACATGGAAAGGTATTTTGGATAATGGTTTGTATTTTGGATGATGGTGACTTGGTTTGCAACCCAAGTCACCCGTTTTATCATTTATCCTTTATGTTCTAAAATTCATCTTTAAATGCTTGCACTTTGAAACATAAGATTAGTCACTTAAAGTGATCTAATAGACAAATATAATGACGGGTTTCATTATATGTCCACATACTTAAGGCTTGTGTATGATCATTTATAAAGCGATTTTGAGTCTATGAACTCTCTTAAAGGAATGTCAATCACCAAGAACACATATGAAATCTATAACCATTAGTCTATCTATGAGATAATTCTCCTTATACTTCAACATCATTAATTTGTGTCTCATATGCTATCTTTGAATATATAGTGTATTTATTCTAAAGATAGAGTGGGAGAAAATTGAGGACACAACACACAAGGCAAGATAAAAATTGTGTACTTGTGTATATAAAGATCTACGCAAGAGAGAATGATTTGAACGAAGGTATATTTATTCTTATAGTATGCCGAATAGATGAGATCTATGGTCTCAAGTTAGTTCTATATGACTAAAGAGACCAAGTGAAGTAATCATAAGAGAATATTCTCAAGATAACTAACACGAGGAGACCAAAAGAAAGTTTTGGAAGAAAAATGACCAATGTAAAGTCTTAACAAGCTTTTGACTAAGTTTATGAAACATTTGACCAATAGTTTCAACCTTGAGATTTACTTAAGAGCCTAAATGAATCATAGTAACATACTAGTTATGATCGAGTTGCAAAGATTGATATACCGATATCTTCAATGGCCAAGTTTTAACCACGCAAATGTCATTGCTTAACCTCACTATGGAATGGTTAAACCTCCTTCCAAAAGGGTATTTGCGAAGGACGTATTCTAGACATTGTTTATATTTGAATAATGACATTACTACACATCATTATGATATGAGTGTGTTGGAGATTTAAAATCTCTTTCCGTAAGGTTGAGATGAGACCACTTCAAAATAGGTATTTTGAAAGGATATGATGGAACATATATGGTTTTATCCTAATAACTTGGGAATGCAATTTATATTTCAATTCTTAATAAAATTTTCGATTGAGAAGTCAATTTCGAAATATGTAGAATTGAGTGGGAGTTTGGAAATTCTCATGTGAAGACATGGAATTTAGTAGGAGCTATCATCCTTGAATGTATAAAACTCATTACTCATTAAAGAATGACGAGCTAATACCTTCTTTCATAAAGAAGCTTTTGAGTTTTCAATTCTGGATGAAAATGGACTATGATGAATCCAATTACATCAAGGGATGTTGGATTAGTATTAAGAGATACACATCGTATCAACATTCACATAGGTTATTCATATAGATGAAAATGGAATTACCATTAGCAGTCATGGTCGTTCATTGAATCTATGAACAGGTTGATCTCATGATTATTAGTAACTAATGTTTCCGCCATTAGAATAATCATGTACATGTCCAATTATGAATCATATGCATAAGAGCATGATGATTGATTGGTAAGCCATAATAGAAACGTCATGAATTCTCAAGTAGAATCCGATGAGCGATTTCGGTGTTTGACGGAATACTCCATTATGTGATAAGAGGTTGCACATATTATAGAAAGTCCGAGCACATGTAAGGATTTATGAGAATCCCAAATCTTTCAAGCCTAGAAAGAGAAATAAGAAGTTTTGGAAAGATGCTTGGTCGAATAAGAAGTTATTCAAAAATAATCTTTCCTAGTTAAGCTAGGACTTGTGAGAAGTGCTAAGCTAAATAATCTTGACAAATTGTTACAAGATTCTACAAAATATATACCTAGTACATTGTGTGGATGGAATACTTGATCAGTACAAGTTATTTCATCATCACAAATTCGTTCGTTATATGATAGTCGATAAGAAAGTTCTTTCAAGTTAAAGAACCAAAACCAAGGTCGGGAACCTTGATGTGTACTTGGTAAGTTTCATGCTATGAGAGAGAACATGAATGTGAAGGAAATTGCAAGTGTAAGAAGTTTGAACACATGGACACATGGCATGTTAAACTTCTATTGCAATCAATAAGTGTTTACACTTATGATATACATCACAAGGTTGTAATATGATATTGACTACCCGAGTGTGATGTCGACTTTTGTCGTTTGAGTTATTATTAACTCACCTTGCACATTGTTATATCCAAACGGGTTGTAGAGACAATTGAACCCCGTTAAAGTGAACATGGATTAACATTGTATTTGCCCATAGTTACTTATATGAGGTGACGTCTCGAAGTGACTAGAGTGTGATGCGATTGATGGCAAGTTCAAGTGCCATAGAGTCATGTGAGATGACTAGTCGATCACATAGGCAGACTGTTAGGAACATTTTGTCGGGCCTAATGACCGCTTATAGAGTTCTGGCAAATTTATATAGCCTGGTCGTGGCGAGAGCTACTATAGTATTCAAATGAGTCGATTCTTTTGACTAAAGACTATTCGCCTAAGATGGCACAGTTTCAGATTAACTTTGATTTGTGTTACTACGACCTTCGTAAATGGGGTTAAATTGGCATATTTTGGGTTATGATGGCTGTGGCTAGTCGAAGGGAATGAGTGCGATAGGAATTGTCCACCCCTAGTCAGGGTTATAACAATATCTCAGGGCCACTCGAGGAGTAATGAACTGGAAATGCGTGGCCACGCTCGGAAAGTATCTATGATAGATAAGTCCGGTCAATCAGTTATTCTCCAGATCGAGGAAACCACTCTCGATATGATCACTTGCAAGTACGACCTGAAAGACACCTTGCATTGAGTGGGAGATAGTAATAGGACAAGAGAATTGGTGACGCACACTTGTCGAGGACAAGTGGGAGATTGTTGGAATATGTGTCCTCCGACAATAATGCGATCACGACTGTTGATCATGATGATCACGTGTTTAAATCTCATTATAAAGAATACAATTGGGAAGTAATTTTGTTACTGTCAACTGGTCAACATATATCGGTAATGATTGGTTGACTAGAGTTTGACATTACTGTCGTGCGACGGTGGTGATCAGTTGACCCCCTAGGTCATACCTATAGGGCAACACTCTTAATTGATTATTTAATTAATCGTATAATGTTACGAGTTAATTAAATTACTTGAAAATTGACGGACGATTTTTGGAAGTAAAATTTACGTATCAAATTGAAATGTGATTAAATGAGATACGGTCTGAGTAATTGAATTGTATCATTACTCGGATGAAATTAATGTTTAAAGAAACAATCGAAATTGAATGAATTATTATAAATACAATCTGTTGTGATTTATAAATGGTAAAATATTTTGGCACAAGTAATTATGAAATTACTAAGTCGATTTTTGTATGTGACGTATTTTTATTAATACGTTGATTTTTAATATGTTAAAAATACATAACAAATTTATGTCACATATGACATGTGACATATTGACAATTGACAAAAATAATATGGAATCCATATTATCTAGTGGGCCGAAAATTAGAGGGTTTTTAAGCTAATTATATGTTGATTGTAATTAGTGGAGGGCATGATGATTACCCTAGTCACTAGCCATGCAACCCTATTGTTTATTGTGAAGAACAATTTTTTCATGCATTGGCTCCCCAAAATCCCTCCTCTTACACGGTTTTGAGAAGACAAAACTCATCATGGTTTTTCTATAATTTTTACCTAATAATATACAAAATATTGTAAATTATCATTCATTCATTCACTCATCCAAAATACAATTTCTAGAGAGAATAAAAATCCTCCTCTTCTTCTCTCTATAAACCGAAATATTTAAGTGTTTTATAAATATTTTGGTTCAATTTTCTACTAGATTAATATTATACTAGTACTTATAATATTAATTTGAATTAAGAGAAAGCCTTGGGTATTAAGCTTAGGGAGATATCCTATACTTGGATCTTGGTTCATCCATAAGGGAAAGCTCAAGAACAAGAGAGAAAGGTGATCTCTCTTGTGCCCATTAAACCGAAATCACAAATGTAAGGACATGATTTCTCCTCTATTTTATCTTTTGTTTGCATGCATAAGTTCCATATTTAATTTATGACAAATTAATTAAGACATATATGAGTATGTTAGTATGTATAAAGATCTACTTTTCCTTCATAATATAATGAACTGTGAGTGCTTATGTGCTATCTAATCATAAGTCCTTCCGTGTCATTTTCAACTTTCAAAAACACCCTTTTCGCGCCGTTAAAATGGCCACTTCAAATCTCGGTCTTTCGCCGACCGATGCACGCCTTTCTAGGCCGTCGTAATGACGATTTTCAAACCCGGTTTTGTATAACCATTTCAAAACGCCTTTCTAGGCCGTCGTAATGACGATTTTCAAACCCGGTTTTTTATAACCATTTCAAAATGCCTTTCTAGGCCGTCGTAATGACGATTTTCAAACCCGGTTTTGTATAACCATTTCAACACGCCTTTCTAGGCCGTCGTAATGACGATTTTAAAACCCGGTTTTGCATAACCATTTCAAATCACCTTTTCATGCCGTTATAATCGCCGCGTCTAGACACGGATTTTAACCCGTTTAGCGCCGACAATGACTTTCTTTCAAAACCCGGGAAAAGCAAACACCCTTTTTTTTTAGACACTTTCGGATCCCGAGGACCATACACCGTCCCCGGGACCTTTCCAAACATTTCAAACTCGATTTTCAAAACATACAATTTTGAATTTCATAACCGTCTTGGGAAGCAACACACTGTTTTCCGAGCCGACTCAGACTCAAACCGTCTTTTGCAAATAAATTTAAGACAACCCCTTTTCAACTGATCGACTTGCGGAGATTTCTATCTTCGGAAACCGCCCATTAAAGTGACAAATGAATCTTTTTGGAAATTCCTATTTTCGAAAACATCAGTCAACCATTCCAATTCCGTCTCGTGTCTATCGAGTCAAAGCAAACGTACTTATGGGTCTTTACTTATGAGTCGTCTCACCACGAGACCCGTCCAATGACGTCACACCGTCATGATTTGAACTCGTGTCAAAGGTTCGGTCAAACACCGTCACGTCATAAATCGAGTCAGCACCGAGGGACCACACACGGTCACCCCGTCTTGTTGAGTCGATCTTTGTCTCTCCTCTGTGTTGTCTGCGTTCAGTCTTGGAACCGTGTTAGATTGAGTTGTAATGTGAGCCGTTTTTCTGCCTCAGAGCCATGGCCCCGTCTTCAACTTGTCTGTCAACCACAACAACAATGATAACAACAGAGATGTCACAACTGATCAGCTAGCCAGCCTGCTTACCGCTATTAAGATCACCTTGGATCGCGTCGAGACCCGTATTGACGCCCTGTAGAATAAGGAAATTGGGGAACATAATACCCCACCTCTGACTAAAACTGAGAAGAGGCTGAAACTCTTGGAAGAACAACTCCTAGCTCGGGGTAACAATATCCACCTTCAAAATAACCTAAGGTTCGAACCTGTTGGGGACCAGTTACCTGACAACTTCACCATGACTGATGTGCCTAAGTTCAAAGGAGTGGAGGACCCACTCAACCACATCCGTGCTTTCAAAGACTACATGGCCATTAAGGGGGTCAAACAGGAGCTTTTTACCAGGATCTTCCCATCCTCTTTGGAGCCGATTCCTCGCCAATGGTACTACTCCTTAGATCCGAAAAACCTTACCACTTGGGATGAGATCGCAGTTGAGTTTACCAAGCAGTATGCCGACAATGTCGAGATCCAGGCCAACACCCGTACTCTCGAGGTGCTAACCCAAAACGACAAGGAAGGATTCACTGAGTTCCTAACCCGTTGGAGGAGGGTGAGTACTCAGTTGGTCAGTAAGCCGAGTGAATCAACTCTGGTGGAAAAATTTGTCAACAACCTCCGCCCGGTTTATGCCAACCTGCGAGGTATCGAATATCAAAACTTTTCAAGATCTGCAGATTCTGGGGACACGTATTGAGGACGTCCTCCGAAAGGGTGTCTTAGCAAAGACCACTGGCAGGGGTTATCAAGGATCCACCTCAACCGGATCTCGCCCTTACGGTCAGACAAACAAGATTGATGAGGTTAACCTCGTCGAACCATCTGCCAAGAAAACTGAACGCCCCCAGAGAGTGTTCACCAACATAGGGTCGACTTATGCAAGTGCCTGAAAAGGCTCATGGACCAAGGGAAGTTACAACCGATCGGGCCCACACCGGACCCGTCCGACGCCAAGAAGTCCCGATTTTGGAACCCCAACGCCTACTGTCAGTATCATCGAGGGAAAGGGCATGATACCGAAAATTGCTTCAAACTCAAGCACCTCATTCAAGACATGATTGAGAAGGGAGATTTACCTATACCCCCACCAACTAAGCCGAACAACAAAACGAATCCCCTGGGAATTCACGCCATCTCTGACGATGAGCCGACCCTAGACTTCTCTCATCTCATCTTGCCAATTGACGACGAGGTGAATGTTCCGGAAAAGGATCCTTCAGACGGAGTATTTGTGTTCGATCTTTGCCACCATGCTCACTATGTTTCAACAAGTTGAAGAGGCCATAGCCAGCCTCTCTGAAAGAATCACCCGACTCGACGACGCCTACCGTCGACTTATCTTCAATCCGCCAACACCGCGTCCGAGGGAGAATTCCCCAAGCATTCAAAACTACCCGCCCCAGGATGGATTGCTCCCGCAACCATTCTGGCATAGACCTCACGAAAATCACCTTCAAAATAACCACCCTCAAAATAACTACCCTCAAAATAACTACCCTTAAAATAACTACCCCAATAAAAATCGCCCTCACAAAAATATCCCCCACAAGAACTACCCACCGAGGAATACCCCTCCAAGGTATCCTCGGGACCCTGAAATTAACGGCATATGGCGGGATGATGTTGAGGATGTCTATGTCATTCCGGGGAAGGAAAAGTGGACGAAGGAAATCGGACATCTCACCCGGTTCAGACGTCCCTATCAGAATCCGAGCAACCCAGCGGTCGTTCCAACAACGAATGACCAAGTCGTCCCGGAAGTGGACACTCAGCCAAAGGCTCCCGAGAACTCAATCCTAAAACAGCTCCAGAAAGCAAAAGCCAAAATCTCAATTTGGCAGCTGATCGCAACGTCTTTTGAGCATCGACAGGCCTTGCTGCAGGCCTTGGGAAAATTAACCGTGCCCTCCACCTCTTCCCCAGAAGAAATAGTGGCACACATGACGAGAGACGTCCCTGATCTGAGTAACCCGGTCGTCTTCTCCGACGAGGATATCCCCCTGTTCGGAGGCAATCATAACCTAGCCCTGTACATCACCGTGCAATGCCTCCAAAAGAATATACCAATGGTCCTCGTGGATGACGGTTCCGCCGTAAATGTCATTCCTCTCAAAACTGCCCACAGCCTGGGTATTAAGGAATTTGATTTAATCCCAACGAACCAAGGAGTACGCGCCTACGACGGTACTCGTCGCAAGGTCGCTGGGCTAGTCACTTTGGCCGTCGCAACCGGGCCACTAGAAAGACAAACCAGTTTTCAAGTGGTCGACATCGACGCGTCCTTCAACATGCTCATGGGACGTCCCTGGATTCACGCCGTCAAGGCGGTCACATCAACGCTCCACCAAAATATCAGGGTCCCCTTCAACGGGAAAACGATCACGATCTCCGCTTCCCCAATCAAAGTAGTTATGAGAAGGGGGATAGCCTCCCAAGCCATTGAGGAGGATGACAATGAAATTTGGGGTTTCCAAGCCGTGAACGCCGTAACTGATGAATCGGCAACCTCTGAGTGTGACCCGTTCACCAACCTCACGATCAACCGTGTCATGATGCGTCAGGGTTATTTCCCGGGTTTGTCGCTCAATCCACTAAAGGACCCACTGCCTCCCTTGAAACAGGTTAAGGTCTCCAACATTCCCTTTGGGCTGGGATACGAACCTACCAATGAAGACATCCAGAAGATGAACCTCCTAATCCGAAAACGCAAGAAGCACGGAGTCATCCTCCGTCCCTACCACCTGACTCTCAACGGATACTTTCTCCCCGAGGGAGAGTCTGAACTCTACGACGGCCTTCCGGAGCCAATCTATGACTCTATGGTCAGGCTAGATACCCGGGAGTGGAAGTCTTCCAGGACTGCTACTTTATTCCCGACAACATCGAAGCTGCATCAACTGAGTCCAAGTCGTCACCATGCCTTGACGGACAAGCTGTCACACTCCTATTTGGGGAAGATAACGTCAAACACCTCGACTATGAGGATATTATCAACATCGCCCTGAAAGACAACCAATTTGATCCAACCGCCTTGATCTCCGATACTGACCCGGAGAAAGCTACCCAGGGCTGGAGGAAAACCATCAAGTGGACCGATCGCCAAAGCCGCATTCTCAAGATAACAACTGGAGAAGGCCCTATATTCCAGGAGGGAGGTGAAGAAGGGTCTGAGTCGGAGTCAGAGTCTGTCATAGCTCCTAACACTCCGGATGTCCCAGTCAAGGTCCCCTTCCCACAGTTTTATCACAAAGTCGTGGCTGATTCAGAGGCTGAGTCCACTAGGGTCACCCCTACTCCCATGAAAGGTGACAACTTGGAGCCTGTTCCAGGGGCCACTTCCTCTGTCGTGTCACCTCTGACTGATCACGAGATGTCTGTCCTTTCCGAGCTTTTCGCTTGTGTCAACTTAATGAACGCTAAGTTTGCTTATGACTCGTCTCAATTTAACTGCAATGCAATTCTGAATGATTATGAGGAATTTGACTTGAGTGACTACCCACCTCACTTAGCCAAAGAACTTGACAAGTGGGAAAACAGAAACCCCATCATTGAGAAAACCGAACCTATTAACGTAGGAACCGACAATACACCTCAAGAACTTAGGATAGGGACAACCCTGGACCCCTCGGAAAGACAACAGTTCATTGACCTCCTCCACGAATACAAGGACGTGTTCGCCTGGTCTTACATAGATATGCCTGGGATTGACAGGGAAATTGCAGAGCACCGGATACCCATTAAACCCGGAGCTAAACCTGTGAAACAGAAGCTACGCCGGATGCGTCCGGAGTGGGCCCTAAAAATCAAGGAAGAAGTGGACAAACAGTTCAAGGTCAAGTTCATCAAAGTGTCTCGAATACTCATTTGGGTGGCCAACATTGTGCCCGTACCAAAGAAAGACGGAAGAATTTGGGTTTGCGTCGACTTCAGGGATTTGAACAAGGCGAGTCCAAAAGACGACTTCCCTTTGCCACATGTTGACATTCTGGTGGACAACACTGCCGAACATGCTCTCCTATCATTCATGGACGGGTATGTCGGGTACAACCAAATCAAAATGGCTGAGGAAGACATGCACAAAACTGCGTTCACTACACAGTGGGGTACGTATTGCTACACGGTCATGCATTTCGGCCTCATCAACGCCGGGGCAACCAATCAAAGAAGCGCTACTACCCTCCTACATGATATGATGCACAAGGAGGTAGAGGTATATGTCGATGACATGATCGTCAAATCAAAAGAACGAGACGGCCACATCAATGCCCTCCGGAAATTCTTCGCCCGTCTGCGGAAATATAACATGAGACTAAATCCTCAGAAGTGTGCATTCGGGGTCACCTACGGAAAACTCTTGGGACATGTCGTTAGCAAAAGAGGCATTGAGATTAATCCAACCAAAATCAAAGCCCTTCAACAAATGCCTCGGCCTAGGAACGAGAAGGAGATTCGGGGATTTCTCGGTCAGGTCCAATACATCAGCCGGTTCATTGCCAAGCTTAATATGATCTGTGAACCGATATTCAAGAAGCTTCGTGCCTCCGATCACACTAATTGGGACGACGACTGTCAGAAGGCATTCGACAGGATAAAGGAAATCCTATCCAAACCTCCTGTCCTCATGCCACCTCAACCGGGGATTCCTCTATCCCTATACCTAACTGTTACCAACACAGCCATGGGAGCAATGCTAGCACAAACAGTTGGCAACGAGGAGCGAACCATCTACTACATCAGCAAAAAGTTCATTGAGTATGAGACGAGGTATACCCAACTGGAAAAGACATGCCTTGTCCTAGTATGGTCAACAAAGAAGCTGCGGCATTACATGCTCAGCTACTCGGTCCACATCTACTCCAAGATGGACCCGGTTAAATACATCTTCGAAAAACCCGTACTAAACGGAAGGCTGTCTAGATGGACACTCATGCTGTCCGAATTTGATCTCAAGTTTGTACCCCTCAAGGTTATCAAGGGAAGAGCAGTCGCTGATTTCCTAGCAGAAAATCCCGTCAACGAGGATCCAACGACCGACACATGGTCATTTCCTGATGAAGACATCCTTTGTGCCGACTCCGACGCATGGGACCTATAATTTGATGGTGCATCTAATCTGAGAGGCTTCGGGGTAGGAATCCTTCTAATATCACCAGAGAGAGAACATGTTCCGATCTCGGTCAAGCTAGACTTCGCCGTCACCAACAATGCCGCTGAATATGAAGCATGTCTCATCGGCCTACAAGCAGCCATCACACTTGGCATCAAGAGACTGAGGGTCCATGGCGATTCCTCACTCATCATCAATCAGGTATCCGGATCATGGAAAATCCGATCTGACAGCTTAGCTCCTTACCGAGCAAAGATCAATCAAGAGGCCGAGTTCTTCGACCAAATCGACTACTTCCACTTGCCGCGAGAGGAAAATCAATTTGCTGATGCCCTGGCAAAACTTGCCGCGCTCGTCAACATACCTGACGACATGACATCGATGCCCCTATGTGTCGAGAGAAGGAGCGAGCCAGCTCACATTTGTGCCATTATCGTCGACGAGGAAAGCCATGATGAACCTTGGTACCAAGCCATCCTCAATTACAAAACCAAAAACGAATTTTCTCCCAACTCTGATCAAAGAGGACAAAGAGCCATCCGTTTACTCGCATCACAATTCGTGATAAATCAAAATCAACTCTACAAAAGAACACCCCAAGGAATTCTCCTCCTTTGCATTGACCATCACAAAGCCAAGAAGGTCATGGGAGAGGTTCACGACGGAGAATGTGGCCCTCACATGAGTGAAATGATGCTTACACGGAAAATCATGTGGCTAGGTTACTACTGGACCACCATGGAGGTCGATTGCCGTAACTACGTCAAACATTGCCATAATTGCCAAATCTTCGGCAACATACAACGCATACCACCATCCCTTTTATACACCATGACATCACCCTGGCCATTCTCAACCTGGGGCATCGACATCATCGGGAAAGTCAACCCGATAGGCACCAAGGGGCATTGTTTCGTCCTCGTCGCCATCGACTACTTTACCAAATGGGTAGAAGCACAGTCATATGCAATCTTGACTGCAAAACAAGTGGCCAAGTTCATTCAAAACAACATCATCTGCCGATATGGGGTACCCCATGAAATCATCAACAATCAAGGCTCTCACTTCCGGGCGGAAACTCAAGCTTTGCTGGACAAATACAAGATCAAACGACATCGATCATCCCCCTACCGTCCCCAAACTAACGGAGCGGTGGAGGCAGCGAACAAAACTCTTGTTACCATTATCAAGAAAATGCAAGACAACTACCGCAATTGGCCGAGCAAACTCCCATTCGCACTCTGGGGATACCGAACCTCCATTCGAACACCGACAGGCGCCACACCCTTCTACCTAGCATACGGTATGGAGGCGGTTCAACCGGTAAAGTTAGAGGTCCCATCTCTACGCGTCCTACTGGAGAGTCAAGTCCCTGAGGCGGAATGGACCCGTCGAAGGTACGAACAACTCACTCTTCTAGACGAACGGCGACTCAACGCCTTGCACAACGTCCAACTATACCAACGACGTATACAACGGGCATTCAACAAGAAGGTCAAACCCAGAAACATCCAGGAGGGCGACTTGGTCCTCAAGTCAGTTCGAGCACCATTACCCGTCGATCCGAGGGGAAAATTCAAACCCAACTGGGCCGGGCCATACCTGGTCAAGAAAATACTTTCGGGGGGCTCAGTGAGACTGAGTGACCTAGACGGGGAGGACTTTACAAACCCGACCAACCTAGACCAACTCAAAAAATATTACCCTTGAACCTTATCTACCAACAACCTAGCCTAGTTTAGCAACTAGCAACGACCTCAACCCTTTTCAAGTCAAGTTCCTCAATATGTTCTGATTTGAAATTGCATGTTTTATCGAGTCTAAGCTACGGCACCTTGCCCGTTTCGAATGTCCTTTGATCCATCAAAGGCAACGTCCATTTGCACTACAAAAACAAACCCCCTGAACTACGAGCATGGTTTGATTTCACCTCTTCAGGTGAATACGTAGGCAGTCCCTCTTATGCCTGACGGATACAACCACAAAACCCAATCAAATTCACAAAACATTTCGAACTACGATCATGGTTTGATTTCACCTCTTCAGGTGAATACGTAGGCAGTCCTTTCTTACACAAGAAGGATACAACCATTCCCACAATCAAAAAATAACCATCCCCACAATAAAAAAAAAAACATTACCCACATACAAAAAACATCCCCATCAAAAAAAAAAGAAAAGGGAAAACCATTCCCTTTCCCCACAAAATACAAAAATGAGCCTTTCTCCACAAAATACCACTTTCCCAAGTGCAAATGTTTAGGACGATTCAAATCGAATTGCCTTTACCAAATGGATGGAAGAAACAAGCGTTCACAATTTTCGACACGAGTCTACAACTTGTCGAAGCTACTGTGTCAACTAACACACCTCACATAATAAAACTAGCACAAAACACACAATAACTAGCTAGTACAACATAATAAAAACCCACAATAATAATAGAACATAATAATAAAGTGGGTAATGGAGGTCTTCACTCTTTCATTCTACCCTTGCCTTTTCCTTCGAGGTACATCTTCCCCTTGTTCTTCTTGTTGGCCCGCCTAGCATGGATTTCCTCCCCGGAACGGATCCTCAACGGATCTAACACGGCGACGGCCTCCGGTCTAGCACAAGACCCCATATTCGACCCAAGACGAGCCAATGCATGGCCCACCATATTATTGGTGCCGGAACTCGTCCTCTTCGGTGGTCTCATCACATCGGGGGTAGTCCCATCGGCATACTCCTCAAAGAAGGCACGGTTGGCCTTGCCAACCTCTCGATACTTCAAATCGACAACCTCGTCCTTACGAATTTTGGATCTCTCTTCCAAGGACGGAGCACGTGACCACTTGACATAAGCGGGAGTCACCCATGTCGTGGCAGCGGGGTTTGGCACCTCCCACAGTGGCCGAGTGGCCCACCACCTTTCAAAGAATTCCACGAGCTCGGAGTTCCTGAAAACATTCTCTTGGGCAAGAGTATCTTGATCGGGCACCTTTTGTTGACGCCCCATTTGCCTCCTCAGCCTTTCGGGATATATGAAACAAACAACCTTCAAACCCACCACCATCAAAGAACGAGGACTAGCATTCGAAGCGGGCAACTCCGTGAAGGACCTCAAGTGCCACCACGGCACCACCCAACGGATATGAGGACCACCCTCCTCCGCCAACCTTGCGGCCCAATAGGCCTCGGTGGAAGCCAAACTATCCGGGTATAACTTCTTCCTCATGGTAAGGTGACGGAAGGAATAAGAAGAAGAATCAACCGGAGGCTCTACATACCTTAGCCTCTCCAATAGCCACACTTGGAGGATCCTTGGCGATCCGAAAGAAGGAGCTTCTCCACAAGAGGTACACATGGACAAGGCAAAATGCAAGAGCCCTTCTCCTAGCCTCCTCCGAGACATTAGCATCTAGTCGGTTTGAAAAGATGTTGATAAGAGCCAACATATCCACACCATGTGGAGCAAGAAGAAAGTTAATTTGGCTTGTTGATAAGCCCAACATGGAACGGAATTTCTCCTTGTAGCACAACCGAGTCGGAGGAAGCACCGGAGCACAACCCGGCCACCCACCAATGACTCCAACTTCTTCGGCAAGAGGACAAATTTCACCTTTCGGGAAAACGAAAACATGGTGTTTCGAATCCCAAAACCGAGAACATGCTTGAAGAAACGAAGGTTGCACCTTGACTTGACGAAGCACCAACAATTGACCAACTCCCATGCAATCGAGTTGATACTTTTCGGGAGGCGACAAATCCCGGCACCATTGTCGCAATGCGTTCTCAAAAGCATCCATGAAATATTTTTGTGGAAGAAGAAGAGGTTTTGTAGAGATGTTTTTGTGTTTCGGATGATGAAACAATGAAGCGCAAACGTCCCTATTTATACAAAATGATCAGCGTATTTTTAAGAAAAAGGGGAGAGCTGGCTTCCATCGCCAAGCTGCTCGCGCTTCTTTGAGGCTCCTCTAGGATTCCCGTTGTTGACTTGTCTCTTTCAACATGTGTTTTCTCCTGACACCACAAACCTCCCGCCAGGAAGCTCGCGCCTCTTCGGGATGATTCGGGAAATTTTGTGTTTCCTCACACTCTCATTTCCTTGTTTTCGCGTTTTACGAAATCCGACACGGTTTCCATGACGCAGCTTTAAACATACGGATTTTTCTTTCTTTTTTGTAAAGGGGGGAAGGGCTAGTCGCCCCGATCCGCGATGGATCGTTTCCATATCAGTCGAATTCCGAAAATGTTTCGCTTTTTCGCAATTTTCCGGCAAAAATCAAAACCGAAGATTGATAACACGACATCAATTTTCCTCAAAAACTCAAGCACTCACAAATTCGAGTCTTGACCTCAAAAACCAAATATACTCGCAAAAATCCTTTTCTAAAATTCTTTCCTGACGGTCTGAGTTTGAATTTTTGGAGTCATTTTCAATAATTTCGATGCAATTTAATTCCCGACACGAGTTAATTGCTCAAATTTTCAAATCAATTCCTTTTGAATTCCAAACGCGACGATTTGTCACGGAATTTTCAAAATTTCAAATTTTATCTTCAAGTCATCTTGGTTAATTTTTGTTTTTTTCAATCAAATGCTTCTACGTGTTTGCGTTTATGCGTATGTGCTATCTGTTGCCTGTTTTCTACACTAACGATGCAGGAACTGGTGCAAAGCAAAAGGAGAATCAAACAGCCGATAGCGCTCCTCCGAAACACAACACAAAAAAGCCAAAAATCACAAAATAAATCACGGTCCAAAAACACATATATACAAACCGTCTCACGCAAAAAGGTAAATATGTACAGACAAGAGTCCAAGACACGGACAAACTACAACAACTACTCGACGTCTCCCGTCGGACCAGTCCTGGTCTCACTAGGAGTCGCCGCCAACGCAGACACCACCACCTGCTCAGGCTCCCTCTCCGGAGAATTCTCCAGCGTCTCCTCCTCCATCACGACGCGAAGCTCCTGCGCCGCAGCCAACTGAGCCCTGGGGGAGGCAATCTCTGCGTCTCGACTCTGCAGCTCGTCCTCATGACGCCTCAGCTCCTGGTCCCGACGAGTGATCCCCAACCCCTGGGCCTCGATCATCGACCTAGCTGCCTCCAACTCAGCACGGACCCGAGCAAGCTCCGCCGGGTCCAGAGCACTCTGCAAAACACAATAACAGATCCTCAAGATCTAAAAACATGAAATGCAACACCAGATACACACAAAAAACATCCAACAAAACGTACCTGAGAAAGCCGAGCCTCCCTCGTAGCCAGGCCACCAGCAAGTGCCCTCCAGCGGTTAGCCATCCGCCACAAGCTCTGGTGACTAACAGTCGTCACCTGCAAAACAAAAATGTGCTTCAAAACAATGTAAGGCAAAGTATAATCGGAGAAAATGTTCATGTCGGGAACTCACCCTCAGAACAATCAACCTCCACTCCATGCCGGCATCGGTCACCTCGGCCGCCGCGGGCTCTGGTAAGCGCAACTGAAGCTCCTCACCACCCGGCCCCTGAAAAGTGGTCTCCGTCGGGAAAGCTGGGGGTTGAGTCCTCATTAGCGGGTCGACTCCCTGCCATTTGGATCCACATCAAAGATGACAAACCCTCCTATCAAGAGAGGCAATGAAAACAGAAAAATAGAGGAAAACATACCTCGATCGGGTACCAAGCAAGCCTCGACAACCGGAAGGCGTCGTAGTCGGCGTCCCGCAGCAACAGCTCCTCACCTCCCCGACCGTGAAGGTGCTCCTCAAGCTCGCCAGGGGTTGACTCCTGGAACAACACCCTAGGCGGGTCAACCGGCACGACGAAAGTCTTGGTAAAGCACTGGCGAACTAGACGCTCACCCAGGTACCAAACCGGCTCAATCACCGTCTCCAAGTACAGACGCAGGAAGCTGCGAGGCCGCAAACGCTCCCTGATGGCAGTCGATACACCCGTGAAGTGCTCCCAAGGCCGCCCAACAAACTGCATCCAAAGCAAAGCTATTCAGCTAACTGGGGGCTTCATGAGATACCTAGTCATCCTATCTCTATCTATTTCCATAAAGGAGAAGGGAAAGAAAGAGGAAACTTAGATCAGCAACCCGAAGCTTGTTCACGCGACGCCTGCAGTCCTCGTAAGTCGACTTAGTCGACTTCTTCAGAGACACCGTCCAACCCCTCACAGCAGGGTAAGCCGAGGGAACACCGTTTATGGTCTCCGGACGCAGAGGAGTGAAGTAAGCATACAACCAAGCCTGTAATCAAACACAGCAAACACAAATTTGCCAATTTCTCGAAAATTGCCAAAGTCAAAATCAAAATCAAACTAAAAAAAACGACCACAAAAAAAAACTCGTACCTCAAAGATGAGGCCGGGACCAACCAAAGCAGGAGCACTACCCGCTCCCACTGTCTCCGGACGCACCATCGCGTGCAAGTACCGGGTGAAACTCGCCAAAGCCGGCGTAACCCAGTCAAACCGACCCAAAGTGTCAAGGTCGGTGAGGAGAGGAAGCACCTTGGTCGGCAAGCGCTCACCCTTGTCACCAAAGTACGTGACACCCAAGAAGTACCACAACCACAGCCGCGCCTCCTTCGCGTCGGCCTCAACCTCTGCCTCCGGACTCGCCAACGGTGCCGGAGCAACACCTGCCACCCTCTCAGTGAAGTGATCCTTCACGTACGAGCTCGCAATCAGGTACGGAGTAACGTCGGAAGGCTCCGGCAAAGCAGTACCGATCAAAGCAGTGACCGTAGGAGAGGACACTCTCTTCGGTGTCGCGGTAAACTCAATTGGCAGCTCGCCACAGGGAAGGCCGGATACCATGGCGAAGTCCTCTAAAGTCACGCCGACCTCCCCAAACTCCATATGGAACGATGACGTCGTGTCCCAGTACCGATCCAACATGGAACGGATCAAACACAGGTTCGCCCTAATCGAGGACCTGTGAATATCCCGCCAAGCGGCCACCAACGGCCCAAAAGCCGACCTCTCTATCAACGCCCTCGACCCGACTCGGAGAACGTCGTAAAGACCCTAGCAGGTAGAAAAGCCCGAGAAAGTCCTCATGGTGCCGATCTCCTGAAATCAAAAACAGACAACGTCAAAATGCCTATTTAGGCTCGACACTTCAAAAATGACAAAATTCAACCAGGGAATGCGACTCACCATGCCCTCGTGAGCACGGTAGGAAAGGTGTCGGTCCAGTCGAAGCAACAACTGGCTACCGTCAAAACCCTCGGCCCACTCAGGCGCCGCACGTAAAAGCAACCCCTGCAGGGCCGTAACTCGCCTGGCTCTCCAACTCGTGACGTCAGCATCGTCCTCGATTGTCTCTGCTCTTCGCCTCTTATGACCGCGAGACTCAACGTGGTGGATAGGGCCCAACTCAACGACCCTGTTGACGTCCCGCAACAACCGCCTAGTCGCCCGAGGACGTTGCTCCCTCGAAGAAACCCTCCTCCCAGAGGTACTCGCCTCAGCCCCAGTCTGAGCTCTATCGGTGCTAACAACCCCAACAACGGGCTCCTCACGCCCCTCGACGGTCCTTGAGGACCCAACAGTCTGCTCAGGAGGTCTCTCCTCCTCAGTAACGTCCTCCACAACCACGGCGGGCGTGCTAACCGGAGTACTAACCGGGCCCGACCCGAACAACTCCTCTAGAGTTGTAGCGACAGACCCAGTCTGTCCCGAACACTCTCCTACAAACAAAAAACGTCAGCCGAAATTTCGGCATTACAACGGCATGAAATGGATAAATCCAAAAAAAAAAAAACACAACCTGCAATACAAAAACAAGGGTCAATCCCGCCCCAAACCATTCACAAAAAAAACACAAAAATGACTCGCCCCTCTTTTCAAGCAAAAGACGAGTCAAAACCACAAAAACGGCATTTCAAGACCCATACAAGGTCCGCCTACAACCCAAAATACATTCCCGACACAATGGGGATTTTACATTCCCGACACAATGGGGTATTTTTCCACGGCTCAAAAAGGCAATTCATACGCTAATTTGAGCCCCAAACCGGTCAAAATTCAAAAACGACCGCAAAAAGGCAAACGTGATTTTATCACGCCTCAAGGTGACCTAAAATACCAATAAGGTCCATTTCAAGGCAATTTGACTCAATTCAAGCCCAAACAGGCGCTTATTTTGTCAGACGAAAGACCATCGCAAAAGGCAAAAATCCAATTTTCCTACAAACATCCAACGAAGGTCCTTAGATGGCAAATACGGGTTTTCCCAACTACAATGCAACCTAATGGGACCCACTACCCAAGCAGATAAACTTGGCATCGTGAAATGAGACGGTTTCTCGCCTCACTCACGTTTTTCGAGCATAGGGAGCGGGAACGGGGACCAAAACGCAAACTAAAAGCACCCCTATACTCCTAAACAGGTTTCTAACCTAATGCAAGCATCAATTTCACTCGAAATGGGCTCAATCAAAAACGCCCAATTCGATTTTTTTAGGGCAAAATTCGCCCTAATTCAATCAAGCTAAGGATCAACTGTTTTAAATGGAATCAAGAGGAAATACTTACCTTGAGATGACATTTGTTGACGATGGCACAAGTGAAAGCAAGCTAGAAGGTCCTTCAATGGCGATTTTACGGAATTTTTGAGGTTGAAGATGAATAATGAATCATCCGCAGCTCAACCTCGCGTCTTTTTACATAAAAAAGGGAAGCCGGCTTCCATCGCCAAATGGCTCGCGCCTAAACCAGGCCTCCCCTTTGCTTTTCAGCGGATTTTGGGCTTTAGCCCAATTTCCCATAACAAACTTCAAAGTTTTCGTTGAGGATATTGAATGTCGTCATTTCCTCAAAAGCAAACAAAACCAAATAGTGAAAATTTAAATTCGCTATTTTCAAAAATTTCAAGCAAACGGCGATCAAAACCGCCAACTTTAAAAATAATGGTGAAATCAAATTCGCTATTTTTCCTTCAATTTCAAAATAATGGCGAAAATTCAAAATCGCTATTTCTCAAAATCCGAACGACGCCGATTAAAACCGTCAATTTCAAAAATAATAGCGAAAATTTAAAAACCGCTATTTCTCCAAATTTCAAGCAACGGCGGCACATAAACCGTCACTTCAATCAATAGTGAAGATTCCAAATTCACTATGTCCATCACATGTCAACGGCGGCACATAAACCTTCACTTCAATCAATGGTGAAGATTCCAAATTCACTATTTTCATCAAATGTCAACGGCGGCACATAAACCGTCACTTCAATCAATAGTGAAGATTCCAAATTCACTATGACCATCAAATGTCAGCGGCGGCACATAAACCGTCACTTCAAGCGCAATAGCAAACTCAAATTTGCTATTTTCCTTCAAAATTAAGACAAACGGCGATCAAAACCGCCACTGCGAATTCAAGCCAACGAATGGTGAAGATTCCAAATTCACTATTCCTTCAAATACCAGCTGCGGGCTTCCTCGCGGAACCCACTCATTCCAAAAATGGTGATAGTGAGAATCCATACTCACTATTTCCCCGGCGATATCACGAGTTCGCTACTTTACAAACAAGCCCATTTGACGCGGCTATTCCCATGGTCCATTAACCGACCGTATCGTTTGGCTGGCCAGCCTTTGTCCGCAACCTTGCAAGGACATATCCGAAGATGCCTCAGGTATGACTCCTTCTTATGGCTGGCGAGCCTTTGTACGTAGTCTAACGGACTTTAAACGACCCGCACGGACAGTCGACAGACTCTAAACTGTTCCCAATGATAGGTCCTTGACTCGTACCCTCGAGTCGCCTTGGCTTCGCCCTTCCCAAGACGTCGCTTGGGTCTCCAGGTTGTAATCTTCGATTGACCTGGGGGCTCTACTTTGACTTTCGCCCTGTCCAAGCCTCAGTCAAAGTGGGGGCTCTGTAGATACCCGGTATCTGCTGAGACTCCAACAAACACCCGATGATTATCGGACTACAACATGTTTTGGAATTGCGGCGTTTGATCGACAGTTTGTGTACAACTTTACGTCGGAAAACTTAAAACGATTTCGAAAATAAAACATTTCAAAACATTTCAAAAATACCTGGAGTGTTTAATGCACGACGACGGGGTCGCAATGACACTAACTAGAGTCAGAACTGACACCAGACCAAAAACCGACTCAAAAATTCAAATCCCGACTCCAACAACGAGTCAAACCGAGTCAACCACAAAAAACAAACATTTCAGACCTTCTATGCTAAGATTTCTCGGATTTATGAATGGTCAAGTACCAAACATATGAATACAAATCCTAGGATAGAACAAATCATGATTGCGTTTGTTGTGAAAGCGACAACACAGCTCGAAGCCCCGCGACTTGTAAGTATGAGGGTGTAAAAATCCTCTTTTATTATGTTTTCATTTGCTTCATGACTCTAACATGCTAAAACATGCATAACATGAACCAAAACATGGAATAAACGAGCCAAAACTGATTTTTGGTCTGAGGGAGAAGCCCCTTAGGTCGCCAACTGGCTCGCGCCTAAATGGGGTATTCAGACTAGAAATCAACCGTGTTTGTTCTCGTCATTTCCCTTAATCCATTTTTCATATTTATAATCGGTTTTTACCATTTCAATTATTTTCGAAGCCTTTTTGTTTCATTTCACATGTTTTAACCATAAAGCATTTTTCACCCTTGGTTCTTCATACCATGACGGTTAAATCCGTGTTTCGGTGATAATATTTGGTTAATGACATTTAGAAGGTATTTTAAATCCTTTTATTTCATTTCTTCACATTTTTCAAACAAACATATTAGTCACCAACACAAAGTCATCCTTGGTTCTACATACCATGCCGGATTTTAACCCGGGTACGATGACGAGTATCGACTAATTACATTCAAATGGACTTAAAACAATTAGTCCATAATCATTTTTCAAAACTATTCATGTCAAGTTTGTCAAATCGAACCCGACACTGAATATTATCAAATAATGATGATTATTCGAGTCTAGTTCTTCAAATCAACAAATGCGGTCTAAACGACCTTTCCAAATCAAACCGGGTTCAAATACCCATTTTCAACACGTTTTATAACGTTTTCTAAAAGGTCAGAACACGGCACATAAACCGTGGGCTAAACCGTGCCTAAACAGGCTCTTCATTTCTGATTTTCAAAACCAGAGGGAGGCCCCTTACACCGCCGGCTGGCTCGCGCCTCTTACAAATGTGAATGCCTGCAGTACAGGGCTGTTCCCTTCCAAAGATCGATCTAGGACGATCCCGACTCCGGTTAGCCCGGATATAGGACGGATCAGATGACTATTCGATTATTCAAAACCATATTTGAAAAATGCCTTACTAAGACAAATGGATCATGTTATTCACCCTAAACCTAATACGGTAAATGGATGTTTAATTTCCGTCTTGCATGCAAATCAACCATTAATCCAACTCGACATCTTATACTTGATACTTGGATTAAATCAACCGACTTAGAAAGCTCTCACATGTTAGCTTTAAATCATTAGATGCGCATTCATGCATTTAAACCGTTTTATCAACTTTTGCATTCAACCAACCAAGATCGATCAGTAGAGGCCGCTAAACGCGGACGGGATTGGGTGTCTTATTAAAGGGCTTCCCAATATGTACCTTCACCTCTTACTCAGAAACTTTGGATAGTGGACGACCTTATCCAGGGCGTACGAGAGTCATTCTAGAGATAGGATGCTAAAGAGGGACGATTTCCTTATCTTTAGTACCTATGTCAAACGCTGCTTTGTGCTTTGATTTGACCGAGGTATAAAGTGGAATTCGAAAGGGTTCCAGACATCCCAGAAATGCTTGGTGGCGACTCCGAACATCTCTAATCGTTTCGAGACCTTTACCGAGACATAACCGACCGATCTAAAACGATCCGGTCGAAAGCACCTTTACGCCGCCGAGCGTGGCTTTCAAAAAAGACCGCTGCCATTGTCCACAGATCGGCTGGGCATACGCAGGTGAGCCATGTCCACAGCAGGCTGATGCAAGGTCATTAAAAAGCCTTAGCTTGGCTTGAACTCTTGTCTGGTGAGTCACATAATAGGACTCCCTCATATAACACCCAATGTTTGAACTTAACAAAACACGGGACCCTACTGTGTCCCTTGTGGGAAATATCGGTATATCTCATCAAGAAAAATTCGGATTATAACGAAATTATGAAATATGAAATTACGAGTCATAAACAAAATTGCATAAACAAAAGAATAGAGATTTGAATTAACCTCCGGTCCTAGCAATTTAGCTTAAGAACAAATATCGAGATTGATATTCTCCTAATCGTTGCACTCAAGATGCTCCGAGAAATGCCTCTTTCTTGCTAGAAAGAAAACCCAAATTCCTAATAATTTTAGGGTAGTTTTTAGGGTTTTGTGATGAGTGTTTTTTTTTTGTGAAAAATAAAGTGAGAAAAATAATCCTCCCATATCTCCTCTTAAACCGTCCAAAAGGAGAGAAAATAGGGAAGATATTTTTCTTCTTTTTCTCTTCCTTAAACCGAGTAACCAACAACCAAAATAAGGAGAAAATCTTCTTATTTTAGGTTGTTGTCTAATTGTATAATATGTGTATATTTATCAATTGTCATTTATGTCGTCACGTATTTAATAAGTCAACACACAACAGTTTGTAGTCGATTTATTAATACCGGTCTGACATCATTTATTATGACAATTTCGTATAATATATACATTAACTATAAATATCGCATATTTATAATTTGCTAATTAAATATAACAGTTTACGTTTAATTACGAATTAACATCTTAATTCGTTTAAGCTAACATTATATACATTAATTAAATATAACAGTTTATATTCAATTTACGAATTAACAATTAATTCGTCTCAGCTGATATTATTTAATTGTATTAAATAATCGACTCATCATCACATTGACTAACTTTTTAGTCAAATACATGGACTAACCTTTTAGTCATATAAGGCATGAATGTGATTATATTTTCATATAATCACATCTCTCAAAAACAACCTTTAGGTGTGACTTTTAGGGACCAGTTGATCACCGCCATCAGTATGATAATAACGTCAAACTTCTAGCAAGCCAACAGTTATTAGTAAACGTTAATCAACTGATAAAATACTAAGTATACCATGTGAACCTATAAGAGATTTATACACGTTATCACACTAACTGTGGAGGACACTAGCTCCGAAAATCTTCCACTTGTCCTCACAAGTGTATGTGCGATAACCGATTCTCATATCCTTAATTTCTCCCACTCAATGTAAAACAATTTGCAAAATCCGTATTCACAAAGGTCGTATTTTACAAGTGATCAATATCAAGAGTGGTTTTCCCGACTAGAGAGTAACTTAACTGATAAACGAATCATCATTAAAGCATGGCCATGCATTTCAATTACAACTCCTCGAGTGGCCCTGATAAATGACTAATCCTGATAAAGGATGGATATTTTATTCAACTCGAATCCTGCAGATACAAGCACAGTATGAAATGACCCAGTAAAAATCTGCTTCGCCTTCTGTTACGGTCGACCATGAGAAAGAAACCAAAGTCACCCAAAAACTGCCTTGATCTCAAGAGACAGTCGATAGTCAAAAGAATCGACTCTAGGAACATAATGGACGTCTAATCCACGACCTGGCACCGAATGTTGTTAAACATTTAGGACTCCATTACGTTGTCACAATGTCCTACGAGGTATCGTTATAACTCGCATCTGTGATCGATCAACCAACCGTTTGACTTATGGCTTGTTGAACCCACCATCAATCAACTTCACAATATAATAGCCAGAGTTATCAGCTCATGTAGGCGATTACGGACCAAAATAAATATAATGTAATTCAGTTCACTTTGTGGCGTTCAATGTTATCGTACAATCCATGATGCGTGTCTAATATATGATGTTTTGCACCTCATTTCACACGAATTTCAGAGCTCAATTGAGTAGTTTATGCTACTATTTCCCTTTTTTCGTGTATTCTTCCTTTTTGTGTGATATTGCAGATTTATGCGGAAATGAGTAGATATTGAGCCAAATCCGTCCCCGAGTATCTTGCATTGCATTTGACATGGAGTAAAGACTCGGGAAGCAAACTTGGTGCGCATTTCAAGGCCTGAAAGACATATTTGCGAGAGTTTAGAAGCGAACTACCAGCTACAATGGTCATTGCGCGCTGCAGAATTCGTCAGACTGCATTACTGTACAGTACCTTTGGTCGATCGACTGGACCAAGTGGTCGATCGACCACTCCACGACCCTGATGCGGAAATTAAAGACGAGACTAGAAGCCCATTGTATATTAGGTTTAGGGATAAAAGTTGCGTGATACTCCTATATAACGTAGCTTTAGTTTTCAGAATATTCATTCAGTTTTTATTCAGTTTTCATCATCAAAATTTTAGGGTTCTTTAGTTTAGAATAATTTCCTTCAATAAAAGTTACTTTCGCTTTCGGTTTTGATCCTTCCTTCCTGCTTCCATTCGGTATTTCTCTACTTATTTATTCAGTTTCGTTTCCGTTCATAGCTTAGAAATTGCTAGTTAGAATTCCCATGGCCAAAATTATTGTTTTATGATAGTTGTTAATTTCATTTGTTTAATCATGAATTCGTATGCTTTAATTGTTGATTTTATTGCTGTCATTATTTCTAGTATGAGTAGCTAAATACCCTGTGCTAGGATGTAGGGGAGCTATAGCGTAGATGGCATAAAATATAGGCGATTTCGATACACGGTATGGTCGATCGACCGGTACCCATGGTCGATCGACTGGTTACGCATCTGGTTTTGCTTTGTTGTTTCGTTAAGTTCTTTATCTTTCAATGAGACCGAGAGGAGACTTGATAGATGCTTAACTTTGACCATCCCATAGATCGAGAGATAGGAATGGACAATAATTAACGAATTAAAACGACTAAATTGCTAAGATCGAGAGATAACGTGATTTAGTTTGCATTTGGAATCATTAATCAAAAACGAGAGTTAGTATTAATGAGACTTAGGGATTAGTAGCATAGGCCGAGAGGTAGCTACTATTTAACATGGGCCGAGAGGACTTTTTTTCCCCATCCTTCGCGACTGTATTTCGAAGTTACCTAGGATTATGTGCCATCGTAGCTATAGTGACCCGATCATCCTAGCTCCTTTTCATTATTTGTTCACATCTTTAATTTTATTGCGTATTTTTATTGTCTTATTTATTTTTATTTGCATTTAGTTTAGTTATTAATCAATCCAAACCCCCACAACTGTTACCCTTAGACTAAAATTGGAAGCAACTATTATCTCCCTACCTCCCTGCGGATCGACCCTTACTACCGCTTGCTAGTAGTAGTTTGGTTTTATAAATATTATTTTTGATACTTACTTCGACAGGTATCAAATTTTGGCGCCGTTGCCGGGGAGGCAGCGCTAGTTTTAGTTGTTTTTTATTTTAGTCTGTGTTTCACCTCAAGGGAAGACTGAGTACCTTGAGGCAGTTCTTATCATTTCCTCTAGTGTTGTTTTGTTAGGTCCTACATGTCTTATCTATAGTACTTCAGAAGGGTGCACCCATGTTCCATTCTCAGGAGCAGCAGGTGCCGTTTTGTGGGAGATGTGGCGGAGCGGGACATACATCTGATGCATGCAGGAACCCTAAGGAAAAGATGTTTGCTTTTCATCAACTTCAGCTCGACAATTCATATAATTACGCTTCTACTTCACCGCATCAACCATATGTGCCTCCTTATGAAGCCCCACAACTATCCACTCCGTCACAGCAAGAGTCAAATAATGAAGTTGCAGAGTTGATAAGTCTAGTGCAGCTGCTTATGGTAGAGGTACAGAAAAATAATGCGGCAAATGAGGTCTCAATCATGGAGCTGAAATCTCAAATTACTACATTAGACAAGAATGAAGCTGAGATACCGAGTCAATTTCACTCTCTGAATCAGTGTATTGAGACCGTACATGCAATGACGCTGAGGAGCGGGTCTGCTCTCGATGGACCCGAGAAAGCTGCTGAAAAAGGGAAGAAGAAAAAGGGCGAGAAAAAGACGATCAAAGCGAGAATCACGGTCGATCGACCACATTACCTACCGATCGACCATCCATGAAATGACATAGCTTCGGTACTGTTGAAACCAGTCGATCGACTGACCAACATGGTCGATCGACTGAGGAAGCAGCTGATGACGAAACATTCCATCCTCCAATGCCAGACAACTTGAGGGACTTCTTGTTTCGGGGTACTACAGCTCCGAAATCATCGAGGCAAGATCCGGATGCTGATGGGTCCGTTCCGATTCCAAAGTATGACCCTACAACGGTCAATGGTTCATTCCTGAGACGGACTGAAGAAGGTTCGAGTTATAACAAGGATAAAGTAGTGGATTTTCAGCCTAAGTCCACCGATGCCGGTATGAGAGACCTAGAGGAGAGGGCTAAGCTACTTCTGACATCCCCATATCCAGAGAGGCTGGTACCAACGAAGGATGAGGTATATTTTGAAAATTTTAAAAATGTCATTCATAGTCTCAATGTGCAAGTACCTTTTCTTGAGTTGGTTAATCAAGTTCCCGCTTATATGAAATTCATGAAGCAGCTTTTAAATAAGAAGCGGGAACTTGATAGGGTCGAGTCTGTTAATTTAACTGAAGAATCTAGCTCTTATTTGACTCACACTGCTCCACACAAGTTAGCTGACCCGGGTAGCTTTTCAGTCCCTTGTAATATTGGTACCTTCTCAATTGAGAAGGCATTATGTGATTTAGGGGCTAGTGTTAGTGTCATGCCTTTGAGTCTTGCTAGGAGATTAGGATTGACTAGATTTGCGGTCACTAATATGACAGTGCAAATGGCTGATCGTTCTGCGGTCCAGCCCATAGGAGTCCTAGAAGATATTCCTGTGCAAATAGGAAAATTCTTCTTCCCAGTTGACTTTATTGTATTAGACATACCCGAGGATGCCCTTATCCCTATCATTTTGGGTAGACCCTTTCTGCACACTGCTGGTGCAGTTATTGATGTTGGCTCAGGGACACTGACCTTTAAGGTGGGGAAGCAGTCCATTAGTTTTGCCCAGACTTATAGGAAGAAAGATGTTATGTGTCCTGTGACTTGTAATGCGATTTCTACTCGTAAGTCTTATGTTGTAATTACTGACACTCCTCCTTCATTACCTGTGCCTATTCCTGTTATGACACCTCCGCCCCAGATTGGGAGCAAATTGGAGGAAGATTCTTCTGTTTTGGCTGTTGCAGGAACCGGTTTGGGGAAGAAAGAACCGCTGATCGCTCCAAAATGTAAAGGAGCCCATTGTTCGAGAGGCGATGTCCGAGCTATGCAACGACGAGGAGCCGATGAGGAGCCCAAGAAGAAGGAGCCGTCAAAATTTCGAGTCGGATCTTGAGTGTGAGGAGCTAGAAGATGATGGCCATGCTTGGGAAGATGCTAGAGATGATCCGTTAAGTATTCCGGGCGGAGTAGAGTGGAGTCCAGCTTTTCGAGATGAGCACTGCGGAAGCTACTTCATGTAGACAAGCCTTGGCCTGGAGATTTTCCAGCTTTCCGTTGATTCGTTTCTTAGACCTTTTTAAGACAATTTATTGCTTTTAGACTATTTATCGATTTTCGTGTGCGCGAAACTTCGCTTAGTTTGGTTTGCTTAGGATTTTTATAAACTTTAGATCACACTTTGGGTTTTGCGCAATTTTGGGCGCATTATTATGTGTATTTGCAGGTTCATAGACCTTGTTAGCTCAATTTATTGAGCTAATTCAAGAAATCGGAAGTTACAAAGAATATTTTCCGATCGATCGATCGCCCATCTTAGTCGATCGACCGAGTGCTACAGCCTCCAGGAGCTTCTGTTTCCGTCATCTTGGTCGATCGACTGGGTAAGGTGGTCCATCGACCGCTGTCCGCTGCTGTACCTGTTTTCGATCATTCCCCTGTTGCGTTTGGTCGATTTGCGGAGTTGAGGGAGTCTTTTCTCCAGTTTATTCTCTGATTTATTTCTTTTTTCTTCCATTTCCTTCTTGTGCACATAATTTTGCGTTTCATAAATTGCTTTCTCGGAAATTATGCGCGGCACTTTTGTTTGTCTTTTCAGGTACTTGTTGGTAGCACTGCTGGCTACTGAAACCTCCTAGCTCACGCTGGTTTGGGGAGGTTTCCTTTTTGTTGCGCTTAAAGTCTTGTGAGTTTCCGAGTCCTTCTTCTATGTCAAATTTAGTTATAATTCCGCAACTCCCATTTCCTTTGCTTATTTTCTTATATGACTTTGCACAATGGGAACATTGTGTGATTTGGTTTGGGGAAGGGTTTTGCGTTGCATTCACATGTTCCATTGCATTTCTGTTTCACGTTTATTGCATTTCAGTTTGCATTTTTTATTTAGTTTCATATATATATATATATCAAAATTCAAAAAAAAATTGATTGAAAAATTTCAAAAAAATCAAACAAATTGCACGTTTATTTTAGCATGTAGGTTGAGTCAGAACGGTAGTATTTCAATGATGACATTGCATTTTCATCTGTTTATGCCTAAGCCTTGCTAATTGACATGCTATTAGTAGAATCATATATGCATAGTCTACGAGTTTTCGTTAAATTTCTTGCTGAACTTGAGACTTGACTTAGATTTTTGGCAAACTACATTATATTCTGAGATTTAGAGCTTATAACTGGTGACATTTATGACCAGTTTATTTAGGATGTGAGTAGTTACTCCTTATAAGACATGTTACATCAATATGAATAAATATGAACTTAATCTGCTTAATACCCGTATGCATTCGGTTTGTGGTTTGTTGACACATGTGGTAGAGGTCCCCTTTTCTCATTTTACCCATAAGCCTCACATAGCAAAATTTGCCTTTTCGTCCCATAAGCTACATACCATTATTTAGCCTACCCTATCCGAGCTAGTATTGGTAGTTGTGGGAATGTGTTTATTGCATCTTGGTTATATTGCTCTGTATGAGAAGGTTGGTGGAATGTTGAAAGGAGGAAAGAAAGGAAGAGAAAATAGAATTAAAATGAAAAGAAAAAAGAAAAAAATGAAAAGAAGGTAGAAAAGAAAAGAAAAGAAAAAAATCAAAATCGCATAATTCAAAGACTTTATCAAATGGCGATTTTTGCTCCCATGCTTCATTATTATCATTTGGGGAGTTGACTTTTTGTGGAGATTGTGAGATTAGTGCTACTCATTAGCACCGTTTTGTATTGATTTATCTGGAGCAAGAAGTTGGATGTTGTTATAATTTGGACATGTAGTTACTAGCTTGGCTTTAACTCCTCTTATCCAAATTCATGTTTTGCCTCTTCTTACCCATTACCTCACATATTCATTTTTACCTCGGCATGTTTCATGGTCATCTGTTTGGTTGGAATGCATATGTATGGTTGTAGAGATTACTTTCATATTAGATTGCAAGCATGTTCTTATAGGTCGTAGTTAGGTGAGAGTCACTACAATATGAATTCTTTCTATCTTTTACATATACTCACCCGTATTCATTGAGTGATTTGAGCGACCCGTGAAAGTCCATAAAGATAAGTCTCTATAGTTGACGGTTCAGCAGCTTTTAACGACTTCATAACTCGTTTGCATGATTCATATTGCTAATTGATTGTTGATTTGTAGCATTAAATTGGTTTAGGCTTTACTTGTTGCATTTCGCTCTTAGATTGAACTCGTTCCATTAGGTTTTAGGATCGAGTCTAGTTCTTGCTTGGGGACAAGCAACGGTTTGGTTTGGGGAAGTTTGATGCGTGTCTAATATATGATGTTTTGCACCTCATTTCACACGCATTTCAGAGCTCAATTGAGTAGTTTATGCTACTATTTCCCTTGTTTCGTTTATTTCTTCCTTTTTGTGTGATATTGCAGATTTATGCGGAAATGAGTAGATATTGAGTCAAATCCGTCTCCGAGTATCTTGCATTGCATTTGACATGGAGTAAAAACTCGGGAAGCGAACTTGGTGCGCATTTCAAGGCCTGAAAGACATATTTGCGAGAGTTTAGAAGCGAACTACCAGCTACAGTGGTCTATAGACTGACCTACATGGTCTATAGACTGTCAGAATGCTTCTCGACATTGCAGCCTGCTTCATATGGAAATATCTCGAGTTCTAGAGCCGATAATTGAGTGATTCCAATTGGAGGTGAAAGCTTATCCTCTTAGCTATCCAACGCCGCGTAGAACGCCTGATTTGACCAAGTAACAAAGAAATGGCGGCTGTTTTAAGATCATTGCGCGCTGCAGAATTCGTCAGACTGCATTACTGTACAGTACCAAGTAACGAAGAAATGGGTCGTGGAGTGGTCCAGTAACGAAGAAATGGGTCGTGGAGTGGTCCAGTCGATCGACCACTCCACGACCCTGATGCGGAAATTAAAGACGAGATTAGAAGCCCATTGTACATTAGATTTAGGAATAAGAGTTTCGTGATACTCCTATATAACGTAGCTTTAGTTTTCAGAATATTCATTCAGTTTTTATTCAGTTTTCATCATCAAAATTTTAGGGTTCTTTAGTTTAGAATAATTTCCTTCAATAAAAGTTACTTTCGCTTTCGGTTTTGATCCTTCCTTCCTGCTTCCATTCGGTATTTCTCTACTTATTTATTCAGTTTCGTTTCCGTTCATAGCTTAGAAATTGCTAGTTAGAATTCCCATAGCCAAAATTATTGTTTTATGATAGTTGTTAATTTCATTTGTTTAATCATGAATTCGTATGCTTTAATTGTTGATTTTATTGCTGTCATTATTTCTAGTATGAGTAGCTAAATACCCTGTGCTAGGATGTAGGGGAGCTATAGCGTAGATGGCATAAATTATAGGCGATTTCGATACACGGTATGGTCAATCGACTGGTTACGCGTCTGGTTTTGCTTTATTGTTTCGTTAAGTTCTTTATCTTTCAATGAGACCAAGAGGAGACTTGATAGATGCTTAACTTTGACCATCCCGTAGATCGAGAGATAGGAATGGACAATAATTAACGAATTAAAACGACTAAATTGCTAAGATCGAGAGATAACGTGATTTAGTTTGCATTAGGAATCATTAATCAAGAACGAGAGTTAGTATTAATGAGACTTAGGTATTAGTAGCATAGGCCGAGAGGTAGCTAATATTTAACATGGGCCGAGAGGACTTGTTTTCCCCATCCTTCGCGACCATATTTCGAAGTTACCTAGGATTATGTGCCATCGTAGCTATAGTGACCCGATCATCCTAGCTCCTTTTCATTATTTGTTCACATCTTTAATTTTATTGCGTATTTTTATTGTCTTATTTATTTTTATTTGCATTTAGTTTAGTTATTAATCAATCCAAACCCCCACAACTGTTACCCTTAGACTAAAATTGGAAGCAACTATTATCTCCCTACCTCCCTGCGGATCGGCCCTTACTACCGCTTGCTAGTAGTAGTTTGGTTTTATAAATATTATTTTTGATACTTACTTCGACAGGTATCAATCCACATGAAAAATAAAATATGAAATAATACGATGAAGTTATAAATAGCATATGAAAAAGAAAATGTATCGAATCCATAAACAACTAGTACAACTCAGGAACACGTTTAATTCCCAAGGAAATAACGTGCCCTTCATGCTTATCGTATTTCAATGGTTTAGTGAGAGGACCCGCGATGTTGTCATCCAAAGCGATCTTGTCAATCACTATGTCCTCTTGCTCCATGTAATCACGGATCGGGTGAGCCTTCCGATGTACATGTCTAGACTTGTTGCTAGACTTAGGCTCCTTAGCCTAGAATATGGCACCTCTATTGTCATAATAGATGGTGATTGGGTCATTCGAACTAGGAACTATGGTTAGTCCTTGTAAGAATTGACGCATCCATATAGCTTCCTTTGCTGCTTCTGAAGCGGCATAGTACTCGGATTCAGTAGTAGAATCTGCTACAACTTCCTGTTTGGAACTCTTCCAGCTGACCGCAACACCATTAAGAGTAAAGACGAATCCAAACTGAGATTTCGAATCATCTCGATCCGTTTAGAAGCTAGCATCTGCATAACCGATTGCACATAGCTTAGTATCTCCTCCATAAGTCAATGCCCAATCCTTAGTTCTCCGTAGGTACTTAAGGATGTTTTTAACAGCCATTCAGTGTGTTTCACCTGGATTGCTTTGGTACCGACTCGTCATACTCAATGCATATGCCACGTCTGGACGTGTGTATATCATGGCATACATGATTGATCATATGGCTGATGCATAAGGAATGCGACTCATGTGTTCAACCCCTTCAGGTGTCTTGGGTGACTGAGACTTGCTCAAATGCATCCCAGAAGTCATTGGAAGGTTCCCTTTCTTGGAGTTGGTCATGATGAACCTTTCAAGAATCTTATCTAAATAAGACTCCTGACTCAGTGATAACATCCGTCGTGATCTATCTCGATAGATATGGATTCCCAATATGCGTTGTGCCTCACCCAGATCTTTCATCTGGAAAAGGTTCTTCAACCATCCTTTTACCGAAGATAAGAGAGGAATGTCATTCCCAATCAAGCGTATGTCATCGACATACAATATCAAGAAAACAATCTTGCTCCCACTCGACTTGACATATAAGCATGGTTCCTCGACCGATCGAGTAAAACCATACTCTTTTATCACCTGGTCGAAACGATGATTCCAACTCCGAAAAGCTTGCTTAAGTCCATAAATGGAACGTTTAAGCTTGCACACTTTCTTAGGATTTTCAGGATCTTTGAAACCTTCGAGTTGTACCATGTACAATTCCTCCTCCAAATAACCGTTTAAGAAGGCGGTTTTCACATCCATCTGCCAAATTTCATAGTCATGAAAAGCGGCAATCGCTAAGATTATCTGAATGGAACGCAGCATAACTACGGGTGAAAAAATTTCATTATAATGCAATCCGTGCACTTGAGTGAAACCTTTTGCCACTAGTCGTGCCTTATAGGTATCTGGTTGCCCTTCTACAGAATGCTTTATTTTGTAAAGCCATTTGCACTGAAGAGGTCGTACCTTGTTAGGTAAATCAACAAGATCCCATACGTCATTCTCATACATGGAGTCCATCTCGGATCCCATGGCTTCAAGCCATAGCTTAGAGTCGGAACAGGTCATGGCACATTTATAGGTAGCGGGTTGATTACTCTCTAGGAGCAAAACGTCATTTTCCTCGACCATACCAATGTATCTGTCTGGAGGATTAGAGACTCTACCCGACCTCCTAGGTTCCTGAGGAATGTTAACCGTATCATTAGTTGAAGGAACATCTTCCTCCATCTGTTCCTCGGTTGTTGCTTCTTGAATCTCCGACAGCTCGAAGGTTCTATTACTTGACTTCTTCTCGAGAAATTCTTTCTCTAAGAACTTTGCACTAGCCGCAACAAAAACTCGATGTTCGGTAGGCGAATAGAAGTAATGACCAAACATTCCTTTTGGATAACCAACAAAGTATGTCTTGACCGATCGCGGGCCGAGCTTATCCTCGTGTCTCCACTTGACATAAGCCTCGCAGCCCTAAACCCGAATAAAGGACAAGTTAGGGACCGTTCCCTTCCATATTTCATACGGAGTCTTGTCGACAGCTTTAGACGGACTTCGGTTAAGTATAAGAGCAGCTGACAAAAGAGCAAAGCCCCATAATGAATCAGGTACTACCGTGTGACTCATCATTGATCGAACCATATCAAGTAGTGTTCGATTTCTCCGTTCGGATACACCATTTAATTGAGGTGTTCCAGGTGGAGTTAACTGTAAAACTATTCCACAGTCTTTAAGGTGTTGATCAAACTCATTTGAAAGATATTCGCCACCACGATCTGAACGGAGTGCTTTAACCTTTCTTCCCAGTTAGTTCTCAACCTTATTATGGTATTCCTTGAATTTTTCAAAAGACTCACTTTTATGCTTCATTAAGTAGAGATATCCGTATCTACTCAAATCATCCGTGAAAGTGATAAAATATCTATAGCTGTCTCTTGCGGTGATTGACATAGGTCCACATACATCAGTATGTATAAGTCCTAATAGGTCATTAGCGCGCATTCCAACACCTTTGAAGGAAATTCGAGTCATTTTGCCGATAAGACATGATTCACACGCGCCAAATGATGAGAAATCAAATGTGGAGATAGTCCCATTCTTAATGAGTTTCTTTACACGTTTTTCATTTATGTGTCCCATTCGACAATGCCATAGATAAATTTGATCTTTGTCACCAACCATTAATTTCTTATTATTCACATGTAATTTCTCTGTGGTTTGATCTAAGATATAAATTTCATTCATGGAAACTGTTTTGCCATAAACCATTTCATTAAAAGAGAAAATACAGCTATTATCCTTTATTGAAAATGAAAAACCGTATCAAGTACGGAAACAGAAATAATATTCTTAGATAAACTGGGTACATAGTAACAGTTATATAAATATAACTCAAAACCACTCGGGAGCTGGATTACGTATGTTCCCATTGAGACTACAGCAACTCTTGCTCCATTCCCGACTCGCAGGTCCACATCACCCTTTGCGAGGGGTGTGAAGTTTTTTAGGCCCTGCAAATGATTACATAGATGAGAACCACAACCAGTATCAAGTACCCAAGTTCCGAAACTTGCATGGTTAATCTCAATCATATGAATATAAGATGACATACCAACAGGAGTGACGCGGCCTGCTTTTATGTCCTCACGGTACACGGGACAGTTCCTCCTCCAATGCCCAGTCTTGTGACAATGGTGGCACTCAACGTTACCGCCCTTGTTCTTTTCCTTGCCTTGTGAGCCACTAGTCTCACCAGGCCCACTCTTACCGTTTCCTGACTTCTTAAACTTTGGCTTTCCTACAGTTAGGTCGCCTTGAGCTTTGCCCTTACCCTTATTCTTGTTGGAAATCATGAGAATATCTTGCTTCATGCTCCCACTCAATTTCATATCCTTCTCGGTCTGTACGAGAAGTGAGTGTAGCTCATGAGGACTTTTTTTCATGTCATTCATGTAGTAATTTGCCCTGAAAGGGCAAAACCATCATGAAGTGAATGAAGCATACGGTTAATGACTATGCTCTCACTGATTTTGCAATCAAGTGCCTCCAGTTTCTCGACATTCTCAATCATGTCAAGAATGTGTGGGCTAACCGGTTGGCCCTTCTGGAGTTTCGCCTCAAAGAAGCGACAGGTATGCTCATAAGTAACGATTCTCGGTGCTTTTGGGAACTCATTAGTGAGCGTGGTGAAAATCTTGTTTGCACCTTGGGCAATGAAGCGTCTTTGCAAATTGGTGTCCATTGCAAAAATGAGTACGTTCTTTATCGCACCCGCTTCCATGACAAAGTCACTATAAGCAAGTGACTCGTTAGCTCTTTCATTGGGGCCTAGGTTTGGCGGTATTGGCTCAGTCAAGTACTTGAGCTTACCGTCAGCAATGGCAGCATTCCGTAATGATGCCTCCCAGTCCGCAAAGTTGGACCCGTCATTCTTCAGTCGTGTGGACTGATTCATGTGGTCCATGAAAGTCTTGAGCCAGGACTCGCGTGCAAGTGTGGCACTTGGCATAGGGATATCATTATTTCCAGCCATTTGTTGTAAGCAGTATTATCAATATAAAACGAATTCTACACTGCGAAAAGAAGAAGAAAACTATAATAAGCATACTCATCGTTATGATTTAAGTCTAATGCAAAACTGTTATAATGCGAAGACTAAGCATTTATACAATTGACCTCCCTCAAGAATTATATAAATGATCCCAAGACTCAATTATCTGTAAATTGATAAGCCAACCTCTTGGCTAATTCTACTGTTAGAATTCTTGGTTGATAAATTTCTGTAAATTATATCTATAGTCCATCATAATCTCGAGAAACTCTTCGGATTATAATGTTAAGGTAAAATAAGTCAACACAAACTACTTACCCAACGTAGAAGGGGTCATATGGAGAGTAAGGTCCTATATGCCTACCGACGAAGAAGGGATTCATAGTTGTTTGGCCTATAAAGACTAGTCTCAGTTTTAGTTTTAGAGGAAGATCCCATCAACTTTATTTTAATACATTTTAAGTGAACTAATATCTAGCATGCGAGAATGAATAAACTAAGATGATGGCTTAAAATAGTGTGACTTGTTTATGTCCATGATAACTAACATCCAAACTATATGAGTCAATTTTCATGTATTTAAGTAGGTGGTTTGGTTTAGGCGGAATATGATGCACTAACTATCATGCGAAGAAAAGCAACAAGAATGGAAAAACGTAAGACAAAAAAAAAGTCCTAGTGTGGCCTATCTACCAAAATGAACATAAATACAACTTTGGAATCCTTCCTAGGACCCGAGAAGCTTGTCTTGATGTTCCATCTTGGTCCATGTAGCGGGAGTGAGCAATCCAATCTCCATCTTTAGTCTTCTCAAAATTACAATTAAAAATTACAAAATAAACCTATTTACATTCTAATTTCAAAAACATAATACTAAAGAAAACCAAAGGAGATTCGAGATCTCAAAATTACATCAAGACTATGTTTCCATCATTACGAAAACATAATCAACTAAGGCCACACTAGGTAATACAAAATTACAACCGATTGCAAAAATACGTAAATAAACCATTCAACAATTCATACAACTAAATAAAATGCATCAACTATAAATTAATCATTCAAGACATAATTCCTTAATTATGTAGAGTAATTTATCCAAACCACCTATTTTAAAATGATCAAAATTATGTGACAATTCCTCAATTACTCACAATAATTCCAATCTTAATACACATTAACTTGTAATATGAATTAATCTAACATTATTTTAAACCACTTTAAAATAATTGGGTATCTAAAATTTGTGAACTTTTTCACAACAAACAATCATACATTATAGATATAATGTATAATAATTATTGGCCAAAACACAAACAACAAAAAAAAAAAATTAATTGTTCTCGGCTCCTCTCGGCATTTGCCCTAAAAATCGAAAAAAAAACAGATTTTTTTTTTTTCTCTTCGAAAACAACCCTTTTAAAATGAACAAATTTGTTTAATGTTGCTACTAGAACAAGATTGGCATAATCATCAAGATTTAATTTAAACATAGATCCAAACTAGATGATTCAATTTAACATCTTAAAAAGAATACCTAAATTATGATTAAATCAATTATCTGAATATTTGATTCATCATAATTGATTTGAACATTATTAAATTAAATGAATCATGATTCTTAAACAACAATTTAACATCATGTATGCCAAAACTATATAGCAAAAACAAATGAACATCATCAATTAAAAACAATTTCCATTTACATTTCAATTTAATTCTTATAAAATCAAAACATCTACAAATTTATCATATTATCATCTTAACATATTAAAACAACAATATCAATAAATCAAAATGGAAACAATGCATCAAAAAAAATAAAATAAAAAACATCTCGGCAAAAAAAAAATTGAAACGGCCGAAAGTTTTTTTTTTTTTTAATCCATTTATGAAAATCATATATTATAATTTCGTGGCCTATGCTCTGATACCACTTGTTGGAAATGTCGGTATATCTCATCAAGAAAAATTCGGATTATAACGAAATTATGAAATATGAAATTACGAGTCATAAACAAAATTGCATAAACAAAAGAATAGAGATTTGAATTAATCTCCAGTCCTAGCAATATGGCTTAAGAACAAATATCGAGATCGATATTCTCCTAATCGTTGCACCCAAGATGCTCCAAGAAATGCCCTTTTCTTGCTAGAAAGGGAACCCTAATTCCTAATTATTTTTAGGGTTTTTGTGATGAGAGTTTTAGGTCAAAAATCAAGTAAGAAAATGATTCCCTTCTCTCCTCTTTTAACCGTCCAAATGGGAGAAAAATAGGGAAGAAATTTTCTTCTCCTTTTCTTCAAACCGTGAATCCCAAAATAAGGAGAAAAATCTTCTTATTTTAGTTGGTTTTATATTGTATAAAATGTGTATATTTATCAATTGTCATTTATGTCGTCACCTATTTAATAAGTCCACACACAACCGTTTGTAGTCGATTTATTAATACCGGTCTGTCAACATTTATTAATACAATTTCGTATAATATATACATTAACTATAAATATCGCATATTTATAATTTTCTAATTAAATATAACTGTTTATGTTTAATTACGAATTAACATCTTAATTCGTTTAAGCTAACATTATATACATTAATTAAATATAACAGTTTATATTCAATTTAAGAATTAACAATTAATTCGTCTCAGCTGATATTATTTAATTGTATTAAATAATCGACTCATCATCACATTGACTAACCTTTTAGTCAAATACATGGACTAACCTTTTAGTCATATAAGGCATCAATGTGATTATATTTTCGTATAATCACATCTCTCAAACACATCCTTTAGGTGTGACTTTTAGGGACCAGTTGATCACCGCCATCAGTATGATAATAACGTCAAACTTCTAGCAAGCCAACCGTTATTAGTAAACGTTAATCAACTGATAAAATACTAAGTATACCCTGTGAACCTATAAGAGATTTATACACACTAACTGTGGAGGACACTAGCTCCAACAGCCCTTGAATCACAGGTTTCTTCTAAAATGCTGAAGTTGTCCTTTGCTCTGGTTTCTGAACTTAGATTAATGATAATTAATATACTTAAGGGCCTTTTGGATGTTGGCCTAGCTGATTATGTACACTGGACTTGATTTAGGACTTAAGCTGAATTAGGACAAGGGACTGGTATTGACTGAAAGCCATGAATCATTGTCCTTGACCTGGTTCTGATTGTGTTGGGTTGCTGGTTAGCTGAGCTTGGACTAGCATGGATTCAAGCCATGGCCTGTGACCTGGTGACAGCTGGACCAGGGTCTGGGTACACAGGCTGAGCTCCTGCTCCATATCTCAGTCATCTCATCTTTACTGATTACTTAATATGGTATTTACTAGAGGGGATGCGCCATTAGTTAGTGCAATGGTCCAAACCTTGCAGTCATTTTATCAATGGTAAGGATTAATTGCAAACAAAGACAAGACTCGCATATATTTTAGAGGGTTTAGGAAAATGTCAAAACAGAAATCCTAAATTATAATCCTGAAGAAAGCTTTCCATATAGTTATCTAGGTGGACCTATATAGGCATCTCATCTGTCTCCTGAAGATTTTGGTAGCTTGCTAGCAGACAATTAGACTACTATACATCATTGGTCTAGCAAACTTCTATCATATGCAGCGAGGCTCCAACTACTAAATTCTGCCATATTTGGTTTGGAGAACTATTGGCGTGCCAACATTTTGCTTCCTAAAGGATTAATCAAAACCATTCATAAATTTTCCAAAAGATTTCTTCTGGGACTTCCAAGAGCGATATAGAGGCATTATCTTTTAGAATTGGGAGAGCATTTGTGCCCCATGGAATGTGAGGGGTTTCGGCCAAAAGAACTTTTATCCTAAAATAAAGCAATGCTGCTAAGGTGGATATGGAAATTAAGTGAGACAATTGGAGGGGCTTGGTTCGAATGGAAATTAACTCGGGTAAGGGATTTTGCATTCTGAAAACATGAGGTATTGAAGAAGCTAAGAAGGTTACTATTGGTTGTAGCAAGAATAATACGTTACTAATCACTAGAGCTTATGATATCTTCAGGAGTCATCATCCAAGACCTTTCTAGGGAAGGCCTCCTACTTATGCAATTGTTCTTCCAACGCATAAAATCTGATAGAATATAGAATATATTTTGCATAATTGTGAAATTACTATGTATGATTTCTTTACCTATTTAAGTTAACTAATTAGGATAGTTTTCCTTTTAATCAGGCTAGGATATTACTCTCTAAAAGTGTACATATACTCGATTTCTTATGGAATAATACTCTAGCATCATATTTCTTCATGGTATCAGCTTCCTACGGAAATAAGATCTCTCGCCTCCGCTCTAAACCCTAGCCTTATGCCTCACACATATTGTAATACTCCACTGAACCGAAGACGTTATTTGGGTAGGGTACCCCCTTAAATTGGTCCATTGATAGGCTAAAACCTGACTAGTGCTTAAAGAAATTGAAAGTACTACTCATATCAACAAAGTGCATTTTCTTTTCTGGTTATCCATGCAAAAGAACTCCACAATTAAACGTGCTTGGCTGGGAGTAGTCATAGGATGAGCGACCTCCATAGTTAAATGTTATTCGGGTGTGTGTTGTTGATGGTTGTTGTTATTGTTATCGCGTGTGTGGTGGTTTCGGCTGGTGATGGTTGTTGTCGGCTGGTGGTGGATAGGGGTTGGTGAGTGCGAGTATTGTTGTGTGTTTGTGTGGTGTTTTGTTGTCGTTGTTGTTACGTATTATGGGCTGCTGGTCGTGTTCCACCACGGTTGATGGTGGTGGTCCACGGTGGCAGCAAAGGTGGTGGCTACCGTGGGTATGAGAGGGATTGATGAGTGCGGGTGTGTCGGAATTTTAACCAAGTAATTGGCGGGTAATTGAGTCAGGATTTGAATTTAATTATATTAAATTATATATTGTATTAGTAATCAAATTCGTAGTAATTATGCATAATTGTATTTAATTAGGTGACGATTTTGTGGAGGAGCACATTTGTATCCGTTTGCTTTATTAATTGACAGGATTGCAAAAAATTAGGTTAACCATACTCAATTTCAATATGTTTGGATGGTCATGTGAGTCGTTATTGAGTGGTCAATGCATTATAACATGTTGTCGAAAATTCATATGTTACTAGAACTGCATTATAACATGATATTGGTTAAGACGACTTGATGAGTCGATAATTGGCATATTATGTGGTGTCTTGCATTATTGTGTTGTCTCGTATATTGGAAGACATGGTGGATTATAATTGGTTACTTTTTTTTGTGGAGACATAAGACGGTTGGGTATGTGGTATGATTGGCATTCATGATATATGAGAAAAGGCAAAATTGGTAAGAGTTATGCATATCCATTATGAAATGGGCATATTGGCATGTTGTGATGCATTTAGTGATATAAGTGATGGTTGGTAATTGTTGGTGGTGATTATTGTTGTTGAGGAGACGTAAGACGGTTGGGAGACCGTCTTAGGCTTGAGTCGCCTCTTGGAGCTTCCCTCTCCAAGAGGGTTGTGCACATTAATGAGTTGAGTTACGGAGGGGCTCGTGTGGTTGACGCACGATGTTTGGCAGGGGATCCAATTGTCTTTCGGACCCGGTACGTCTGGGCGTGTCCCGGTACCTGTTTGTGAGGTGTGGTGTTGTGGGCGTGTCCCTGACACCTATGGTTGTGGGTACGTCTGGGCGTATCCTGGTACCGGTGTGGTGATTGTATAATCGTGTCTCATTCATATCATTAGCATGTTGCATATTTATTTATCACTTAGTGTTTTATGTTTATTTATTGAAACTGACGTGTTGTGTGTCTGTGTAAATTGTCAGCTATTTCCGGGGTGGCCTGTGTCGATCCATATGATATTTCCGATCATAGGGGGAGCAGTTTGAGTACAGGTTTTGCTTGTTGGCGTGATCGGGGTTCGGGCCGCGTTTTGGACTTGGAGTTGAGTACTTGGATAGTTGATAGATAACATAGATGGTAGTCAAGTTGTATAGTTCATATTTTATTCATTCTTTATTTTGTAAATCACTAAACTTGTTATTTTTATTAATTGTTTCTTAATTGCAACTCCGATTCACCGCCTCGGAAAACCGAGATGGTAACATTCTCTCATTGCCTTAGTCGCGTAAGAAGGGGGTGTTACAAAAACTATAATTGGAAAATGGCCATAGATGATGAATTTAACGCTTTAGTTAGTAATAAGACTTGGGAGCTTGTTCCTCGTCCGGTAAATATGAATGTTATTCGGTCCATGTGGATTTTTTGACATAATTTTAAATTTGACGGTTCTTTTGAAAGGCACAAAACTCTTCTTGTAGGCGATGAGAAAACCCATCATGTGGGCATTGATTGCAGAGAGACTTTTAGCCCAGTTGTGAAACCGGCTATTATACGCACTGGTTTTTCAATTGTTATTTCACACAATTGGTCCATTCGCCAGTTGGATGTCACAAATGCTTTCCTCCATGGCGGACTTAAGGAAATTGTATACATGCATCAACCCATTGGTTATCGTGCTAAACGGCTTCCCGATCATGTTTGTCGTCTACAGAAATATCTTTATGGCTTTAAGCAAGCGCCGAGGGCTTGGTACAAATGGTTTGCGGACTTTGTGGAGTCCATCGGTGTTGCCCATAGCCGTTGTGATCATTCGCTATTTATTTATCGTGATGCCAAAGGTAACACCGCTTTCCTTCTCCTTTATGTTGATGACAATCTATTGGTTTGCTCTTTGACGCATCTACGGGATTCTCTTATAAAACAGCTTAGAGCTAAGTTTGGTATAAAAGATCTCGGACCCATAAGTTATTTTCTTAGGATTGGTGCCACTCACCATGCCACTAGTCTATTCCTTTCCCAACATAAATATGATGCCGAGGTCCTTGAACGCGTAGGTATGGGCTCTTGTAAGCCGTCTCCCACACCCGTTGATACCAAACCCAAACTCAGCTCGTTGTCAAGTACACCATTCAGTGATCCTACGCTATATCGGAGTCTTGCTGGTGCTTTACAGTATCTTACATTTACTCATACCGTTATCTCATTTGCGGTCCAACAAGTTGGTTTGTTCATGCATAATCCGATGGAAGTCCACATGAATGCTTTAAAACGCATTCTTCGCTATCTCCAGTGCACCCTCCATCACGGTCTTTGGTTAGGTTTACCTTCTCCCATGTGCCTTACCTCGTATACCAATGTGGATTGAGCCGGTTTTCGTGACACTTGGTGTTCTACAAGTGGGTACTACGTGTTTTTAAGAGACAACCTCGTCTCTTGGGCTTCGAAACGACAGCAAACCATTTCTCCCTCAAGTGCTGAAGCTGAATATCGAGGCGTCGCCAATGTCATTTCTAAATCATCTTGGTTACGTAACTTGTTAATGGAGCTTCATCACCCTCTTCACAAGGCTACATTGGTTTACTGCGATAATATTAGTGTTATCTATCTCGCATGTAATCTCGTTCAGCATCAGCGAACCAAGCATATTGAACTCGATACTTTTTCACTTTGTTCGTGATAAGGTCTCTCGGGTGATGTCCGTGTTCATCATGTTCTGTCTCGTTCGCATATGGCTGACATCTTCATTAAGGGTCTCCCTTCTGTTCTTTTTGATGATCTTAAGGGCAGTCTCAACATTCGGCCTCCTCTCGTTTTGACTGCGGGGATGCGATAGAATATAGAATATATTATGTATAATTGTAAAATTATTATGTATGATTTCTTTACCTATTTAGTGTAACTAATTAGGATACTATCCCTTGTAATTAGGCTAGGATATTACTCTCTCAAAGTATACATATACTCGCTTTCTTATGGAATAATACTCAAGCATCATATTCCTTCAGAATCATTGTCTCTCTTGCAACGGAAAGGAAGCTTGCAACCCTGACAATATCACTGGCATAGGCTTGATTCTAGTTAATAGATGTTACCTTTGTCATAAGCAGTAGAAAGTCCTTTTTTTTAGTGCCAATTTTTGAGTGCAATCTGGACAGCTCTCTAAAGTTGGACGAGTCTAAAACCCAGAAGCATGGAATTGGAGGCAAATCTTCAATGGGTTTCACATAGGAAGAACAAGGTAGTGTGGCAGGGAGTTGGCTTAAATGAACCATTGCAGCATCTTTTTACTGCATTTGGAAGGAAAGAAACAGCTGGGTGTTCAAAGAACGTGAAACTTACGCATCAAATTTAGTTAAAGAGATTAAGCTCAATGTAGTTGTTAGATTGCTAGCCCATTACAAAGAGCCTATGTACAATCCTATATTGAGTAATCTAAATAGTTAGAGTTTACATTAGGATGTTGTGTCCATTAGTGGCTAGTTGTTTTTGTATGTCAATTCTATTTTTTATTTCCCCATTGAAGATATATAAAAAGTAGGAAACCTTCTCTCTCAAAAAAAAATATTGAACTAAACTGAATTGATCTGATTTGAACTGACTTAACTAAACTGAACTAAATGTATAAGTATTGAAATGAAGTCTAAGAGATATGGACGTCATTGGGGTGGGACGGTTGTGGATATAGGCTCCCATATACCCGTAACCACCAAGCCATACCTATACCTGTACCCGCCACTTCACCACCCATGACCGGTACAAGTTTCCATACTCGTACTCACCGCGCTGGGTAAAAATCTAGACATGTATCCACCCCATTTACCCATCAACCACCCATGTCATAATTTTTACGGATATTTTTTTTAAGATGTAGTTTACACGCTACGAATTTCCGTAAATTTTAATTTTTATATTTCTAGTTTAAGCTTTTAAATAAAATTAATAAAGAACATTAAATAAAGTCATAATATATATATATATATATATATATATATATATATATATATATATATATATATATATATATATATATAGGATCATATGAGTTTGGTCATTATTGGTGAGTTACCTCTCTGAATCTGGACCATTGATCTCATCTAAGATGGATGGTAAGATTAAATCTTACCCAACCTATAAAAACCCACTTTTCTCTCAATCTCCCCATTATTAGAAAAAAAAATCACTCTCTCTCCTCCTTCCACATCTAAAAATTCAGAACAAAAAAAAAAGAATAATTATTAAATTCAATCTTCATGAAATTCTCTCAAGTTGTTGGCTACAAATCGTTCAAATTCATCATCAATTAACGAGATTTCGTCGTCTCTTTCACTTCATCCTTGTATTTCTCTTCAGTTTCACTATAGGTAAGTACTAATTTTGTGTTTCTAAATCTGATTTGTGTGTTTTCATTATCGCTCTTATCTAATATCCGTTTCAGTATTTCGTTAATTCGTGTATATTCGTTTGTACTTATGTCTTTGTTGTTAAATTACTTGTTCTCTCATTTTTTTTCCAATAATTTATAGAGTTTTGAGTTTGATATGAGAATTCTAAATGATTTTATACATATTCAGGTTGGTTGTAAGGTGTTTGAGTAGTTTTTTTTAGTTTAATTGTGTTTTTGTATCTTTGATAATTTCTAGGGTTTTGTGGTTAATCTGTTAATAACAATTATTTTATTACTTTAACCAAGTTATTGTATTATTCAAACTCAGTTATTGTATTTTGTAGTTACTTCTTGTTTGCTAGGTTAGAATATATTCTGTTAATAATAGTTATTGTATTGCTTTAACCGAGTTATTGTATTATTCAAACTTAGTTATTGTATCATTTTACTTAGTTGTTTCAAATAAGAGTTGTTGTAAGATGGTGTCTTCTTATATAATTTGTTTAAGTTGATTATAATAATATTACATCTCAATTATTATATTGTTTAACTTAGTTATTTCAATTTGGAGTTATTATTGTGGTCTTATATAATATGCTTGTAGTCGGTTATAATAATATGCTTTATTATTTCTGTCTTTTACTGCATTTGTTCGTGCGTGCTCCTTCTTCGGGCTCCTTCTTCATGCTCAGTAATTCTACTTCATCTTTAATTTCATTTAATCCTTCATCTTCTTGTTCTTTTTTTTCCAGTTTTTTCGTGCTCAGTAATCCTCTTTCATCATCATCTTTTTTTCCATTTTTTTCGTTGAATGTCTTTAATTTCGCTGACATCTTCTTGTTCTTTGTTTGAATTTAATGATTTGTGTGTGTGTAATCTTCAATTTAGCCCGTTATGTTCATTATGTTGTTCAATTTTCTCGTGTTTGTGTTGTTAAATGACATTTTCTATCATTTTCTCATAATTTTAGGGTTTTGTAATTGTATTTTGTGCTTTTGCACCTGATTTTTGATTTTGATATTGTTCTTTTCTGGTTTCTTGGGTGATGTCGTTGTGCTTCACTAGTGAAGTTGATGTGTTTTTTGTGTTTGTGGTATCTATGTTGCTAACAATGCTGCGTCTTAATGTAGTAGCGTTTTTTTGGTACATTATTATTTCTCTGAAATAACCAGTTATTGTACAGTGTTGTTTCAGTTATTTCAATGAATTAGTTGGATTATTGTATTTCATTTTGCTTAGTTGCTTCATTTTGACAAAAAATGCTTTTATTTCTCTAAACTATCCAATTATTTTATAGTACTTTTATGGTTATTTTAATACTTATAAGTGGTTATTGTATTCAGTTGAATAGTTATTTTCAACTTACGCCCTTCTTTGTTTTCATTTCTTTCAGGGAGCTTTCACTTTTTGCTGGTTCAACCCTCATCAATAGGTTAGACATGGTTCTCATTGGGAAGAATAGTGAAAACACCAGCAAGACAAACTTCTTGTTAATGTTTAACCTCAAAGATAAAGTATTAGACAAAGTACACAATAGTTCAATCCTGGTTATTGTAAAGTTCAATCACGGTTATTATAATAATTATTATAGCTATACAATAGTTCACTCATGTTTATTGTTCCATCACGATTATTGTAATAATTTAAGACAATTATTATACGACTCTGATGTAATTACTCTATTTTTTTGTTGTAAATAAGTGTTGCTTCTGTCAAATTCAGATTCCAATTCATCTTCATCCTCTCTTTTATCATCCTTCATCAATAGGCAAGATATGGTTCTCGCCGGGAAGAAATACTGGTGGAAGAAACGCGAAAACAACAACAAGAGTTTCTACATTACAATAACTACACATATCAAAATTTTACATTACAATAACTGAGTTTCTACATTACAATAACTGAGTTTCTGCATTGTAATAACTACAAATACTAGAGTTTCTACATTAAAATAACTGAGTTTTCTACATTACAATAACAAAGTTTCTACATTACAATAAATGAGTTATTCAATTAAACAAGATAAAAACTGACAACAAATGACCAAGTATATACATCAATTTTTCCATTAAATGTCAATTATCCGCGTCTATCGTGATTCAACCTACAAATCACCAAAAACTAGAACATAACTTAACAGAACACCCAAGAAGCTAAGTAAATGGATTGCAAAATAAATGGACTGTAAAATAACTAAACTGACTTTAAACAACTAACGAGTGAATAACTGAATAACATATAGAATAACTGACTTTATTCATTACAATAACCGAGTTTCTACATTACAATAACAACAAATACCATAGTTTCTACATTACAATAACTGAGTTTATAAATTACCATAATTGAGTTCCTACATTACAATAACTGGGTTTCCAAATTACAATAACTTAGTTTTTGCATTTGAATAACTATTAAATAACCACGTTTCTTCATTACAATAACTGAGTTTCTACAATACATCAACTACAAATACCAGAGTTTTTACATTACAATAACTGAGTTCCTACATTACAATAACCGAGTTTTTACATTAAAATAACTATACATACCAGAGAACATTATTCTCAATAAACAAGTTATTTTATTATAGTAACGTAATTATTCTATCATACAACATCAATTATTCTATTACACGACGTCAATTATTCCATGGAGCATCAATTATCCCTGTTCAACGTCATCATTCAACCTGCAAATTACCAAAAATAATGAAAACTTATCATAATTTGATGTAATCAACAAATTTTCTGTTGAATTTGTTCTTTACTAATATTATTAATCATGAAATCGCAAAAAGACAGAAATCTGACGAGTGTTTGTTATTCTCATCCTTCTTTTACTGCAATTCACGGAAAATTAAACACAAAAATCAGATTTGATTTGATATATTAGGGTTTTTTCGAAATTTCATCATTAATTGGAGGAAAAATTGATCGTATCAATTAAAATAATTAGATTTGTGAATGAATTTGGTGTAGGCGATTGAAATTACAAAAAAAAAATTGGGAAGAATTGATGAATCTGGAAGATTTTGATTGAATTTTTTGATGTTTTTTGTTTGTAAAGAAAGAGAAAGGAGAAAAAAGTAGAGAGGAAGTGCGACAGATTGTTTTGTGTGAGCATTTATAGTTGTTACATCAATTGTTTATATATGCGGGGGTAACTCACGAAAAGTGGCAAACTCACCGGATATATATATATATATATATATATATATATATATATATATATATATATATATATATATATATATATATATAGGATCCTATGAGAACCACTAAGATAATGAGAACTGTGAGAACCTCTCACAACCCTTAGATTTCATGAGAATAAAGAGCTGAGATGAATTCACTAAACAATTAGAAAATTATACAAAAATGAAACCATACTCCCAAACCCTCCATTTCCCGTCATTTTACAAAATCTCCTTTATCACTCCACTTTCTCTCTCTCTCTCTTCTATCTCAATCGCCATCTACGTGTTTCTTCATCACTTCCGCATTCATCTACAACAATCGACTGTAATCCAATCTTGCTTCCTTCCTTTGTTTGCTTTGATTTCATCTCGTTTCTCTTTCTTTATTCCTTAAAATTTAGGTAATTTCTCAATTTTCCCTATTTTTTTCTTGTTCTTCAATTTTAATGATTTGTATGCTTCGAATCCATGTCTTTTTTCATTAAAAATTAGGGTTTGGTTATTGTAAATGTTGAAAACTTTTCTCATTTCTCTTAATTTCAAGTTCGATATCAATACTCGAATAGTAAAAGTTAGGGTTTGGTCATTAGTGATTTTTATTAGTTTGAGCGATTCTCGAATATTTTATGTCCAATGATGTTATGTTGGATTTATCCGACCTCATCTCCAATATTAAACTGCCACTTCTCAATAATGTGAACCTAGTAGTAGGTGATTTTTTTTATTTTAATATACAATTTTTGAGGTGTTTTAGGGCTGGTTTGGAGTAAGGTTGAGGAGTCTTGTGGCGGGTTCAGCAAAAAAAATAAGGTTGTCATGAAATTGTAATGGCCACTGGTTTGTGAGGGTAAAGAGCGTAAAAGGGACGAAAATAGGAACTGATTTGTTACTCTGTTTGTAGGTCTGATATATATGGGGTTGCAGTAGTCCTATTTGAGACGGATTTGGGGCTGCTTATAGTTGGAATTTGGAGGTTGTTTGTCGTGGGCTTAACTGTTGTTCCATAATTATTTTGAGGGCAGAATGAGGATGGTAGAAGAGTAGAAATGAAGGTGGTGTTGAGGGTGGTTCGGGATGGGTTGAGGCAGGTCAGAGGTGTCTGCGTGAGGGGCGTTTACATGGCTGTTCCATTTATACATTAAGCACTGTATTTAGCTTAAAAACTTGCTTGTTATTTAAAGAGCGTAGATTTTTTATCTGATAGCGTATAACATGGCTTTGTGATATGGCAGGAAAGAAGTAATAAGTCTTTTGATTTATCTTGGAGCTGCCATTTTTATTCTTGATGTATATCTTATTAGCAAGGTGAAGTATATTCTTAGAAGGTAAGCCAATACACTATTAATGGTGCAGATTACGAATGAGTAATATAATGTACAATTTGGTACCGTATTTAATCTATCTTTTTTTGCTCTTTTCTTTGTAGGATGATGATACCGTCGTAGAGTACCAAAGATAAATTTATAATTTCCAAACTACTACTATAGCTAGTGGCAGTCAGGGTCGAACCACGGAGAGGCGATGCAATTAATAGTTGTCTGATTTTAGTCTAAAGTAACAAATGTGTGGGGGTTTGTTTTGAATTGTTCTATAACTAAAGTAAATAAATGAGTGATAAAAGAAACTGGATGGAAACAAATATTAAAAGGGTGCTAAGATGGTCGGTTCACTGTAATTTCGGCGGCAGTATACTAGGTAAGTCTGAGCTTAATCACGTAAGACGGGAAAAATAAGAAGTCCTCTCGGTCCATTCTTAACAGGTAGCATCTTTCGATCTAGCTACGGGTCCCTAATATCACTAGTACTGAATCTCGTCCTGAAAAGTGATTTAAAAGTCTAAATTAACTTATCTCTCGATCTTATTAATTTAGTCGTCTCGATTAAGTAGTCTATCCCCCCTCCCCCCCCATCTTTTGATCTTATCGGGTCGGTCAATTCCTAAGCATTTAACTAGTCGCGTGCACTCGATTTGTCAAATATAGCAATTAAATTAAACAAGATGAAATTGATCTCACGTGAGCCGGTCGATCGACCAGGCTAGGCGGTCGATCGACCATGGCGCGATTTAGGTCTTCCTATTTTATGCCGTCTACACTACAGTTCCCCTACATCTTAGCACAGGGTATTTAGCTAGACATATTGGTGATAATAATAACAGTAAAATTGATAAACAAAGCAGATGATTTTATAATTGAATTAACTAAACAAATAATTAACACGAAACGATAAATTGGCTTTGGGATCCTATCTAGCAATTCTAAACTACGGAAGATTAAAGAAATGAAATTGAACAAAGAAGCAGAAGAATACCGTACGAAGAACTGAAGAGGAAAGAACCAAAGCTCAATGCGAAAAGTAAATTTTATTGACGAAAACTAAACTAAACTAATGAAAACTGAATTGTATGTTAAGAACTCAATGAAAAAACTCCTCCTTAGATGCTGAGGAAGAGTTACGTTATATAGGAATTATCACGTAACCTAATCCTCATAACCTAATTACAATGGGCTTCCTAATTCTCGTCCTTTTAATTTCCGCATCAACTCCAAGAGTGGTCGATCGACCACTGAGGCCAGTCGATCGACTGAGTATCGCTGAACAGTAACTTCTGATCTCATTAAGGAATCGCGCGCTGGTCGATCGATAAAAAACACTAGTCTATCGACTGCTTCATCAGGTAGTTGCTCCAAAAGCTTCATAAATTCGTCTTCTGGGCCTCGATACGAGCACCAAGTTCGCTTCCCGAGTAAATACTTCATGTCAAATAATATGCCAAGTACTCGGGGACGGATTCGGCTTGATTTCCGCTGAATTCTTCTCATTTCTGCAATATTATACAAAAACACGAAAGTAGACGGAAATGGGAAAATAGTAGCATAAACTACATATTTGAGCTCTGAAATGCGTGTAAAATAGGGTGTAAAACAACATATTTAGGACACGCATCAAACTTCCCCAAACCAAACCCTTGCTTGTCCCCAAGCAAGAACTAGACTCGATCCTAAAACCTAATGGAATGATTTCAATCTCAGAGCGAAATGCAAACTGTAAAGCCTAAACCAGTTTAATGCTAGAAATCAACAATCAATTAGCAATATGAATCATGCAAACGAATTATAAAGTCGTCAAAAACTACTGAACCGTCAACTATAGAGACTTATAATCATGGACTCTCACGGGCCGCTCATATCACACATAAGCACAGGTGAATATATGTAAAAGATAGAAAGAATTCATTTTGTAGTGACACTCATCTAACTACGACCTATAAGAACATGCCTGCAATCTAATATGAAAATAATCTCTACAACCATATATATGCATTACAACCAAACAAATGACCATGACACATACCGAGGTAAATATGGATATGTGAGGTAGTGGACAGGAAGGGCTAAGATAAATTTGGATAAAAACAGAGTTAAAAACCAAGCTAGTAACTAAGGGAACCAAATTATAACAACATCCAACTTCTTGCTCAAGATTTCAATCAAAACGGTGCTAATAGTAAGCACGAATCTCACAATTTCCACAATTAGTCAACTCCCCATAAGATACAAATATAACATGGGGGCAAAAATCGCCATTTAACAAGACTTTGAATTATGCGATTTTGATTTGATTTTTTTTTTCGCTACTGCAGCAAGCAGTCGATCGACCAAGTGGGACGGTCGACCGACCGAGTCTCTTTTTTTTTTCGAATCATTTTTTTCTTTTTTTTATTTCTTTCTTCCCTTGTCCTTTTCATCTTCCCAACATCATTCTCATAAAGAGCATTAGCTACCAAAAACGAAATAACAATCCCAAGAACATAAACTGTAGGGTAATATCCGTATAAAACCCTTAAAATTAAGGACTATAACGCAATTTTAACATGTGATTAATTGTCATAAACGAAAAATACAAGAGAAACGATGAAGGAATAAGAATCAACCTTGGGTCCTGTGAATTTCGGCCTAAGAATAGAAATCAAAATAGATTTCCTCCTAATCATTCCACCCAAGACCGTCTGAGACTATGCCCCTTGTGCTAGAAATTACTCTCTAATTGCCTTGCAATATTGAGAGAGTTTTGTGAGTTTTTTCTGATGTGAGATCTAGGTTTTCAGAGAGAAATGCTCCAAAAACCTAATTTTTGTGCAAATGAAATGAATTCGGTCAAAAGGAGAGAAAGCTCTCCTTTTGTTCATTCTCGGCCAAACCGTGACATAGGGAGGGAGTGGGCTTTCCACTTTCTCCTTATTTTAACTCGTGGTCCGACTCGTTTTGCTAAAATGTATATGACGGGTTTTTAATTATAAATCGTCACTCGTTATCGGATAATAAAATATCGACTAGTAACATGAATTAGTCGACACATATTAATACTTGTCCGATAATGACAATATTGTATAATTAATTAAATTCAATATACATTAATTAAATATAATCGTTTATATTCAATTTATGAATTAACTGCTTAATTCACCTTAGCCATTTTTATTTAATCCGTATTAAATAATTATCTCAACATCGCGTTTGACTAATTATTAGTCAATAACTCCGACTAACTGCTTAGTCATATTAGGCATCAACATGACTGTATTTTCATACTGTCACTTCTCTCAAACGTATCCTATAGGTGTGACTTTTAGGGACCAGTTGATCACCGCCATCTGTATGACAATAACATCAAACTTATCTAGCAAGCCAACCGTTATTGATAAACGTGGACCAACTGATAATAATACAAAAGTATACCCTTTGATCCTTTTAGAGATTTATATGTCATTGCACTAATTGTGGAGGACACTAGCCCCAACAAGCTCCCACTTGTCCGTACAAGTGTACGTGCAATAACGTTATCCGCACTAACTAGAGGACACCGGCTCCAACAAACTCCCACTTGTCCGTACAAGCGTATGTGCGATAACCGATTCTCATATCCATTTAAAATTTCTCCCACTCAATGTAAAACAATTTGCAGATCCGTATCCGCAAAGGTCGTATTTTACAATCGATCTGTATCAAGAGTGGTTTCCCCGACTAGAGAGTAACTTAACTGATAAAACGAATTCGTATTCGAGCATGGCCATGCATTTCGATTCTGACTCCTCGAGTGGCCCTGAGAAATATCGAGTACCTGATAAAGGCTGAATATTTCCTTCAACTCGACTCCTGCCGATCTAAGCACAGCATGAAATGACCCAGAAACAATCTACTTGGCCCCCTGTTACGGATGACCGTGAGAAAGAAACCAAAGTCACCCAAAATCTGCCTTAGTCTTAAGAGACAGTCGATAGTCAAAAGAATCGACTCTTAGGATCACCATGGAGGTCCTATCCACGACCTGGCACCGAATGTTATAAAACATTTAGGACTCCACGTCGTTGTCACAATTATGTCCTAAGAGATATCCGTATAACTCGCCTCTGTGATTGGTCAGTCAACTGTTTGACTTATGGTTCGTTGAACCCACCATCAACCAACGTCACAAAATAATTGCCAGAGTTATCAGCTCACCTGGGCAATTAGGGACCAAAAAAATATAATGTTTGTTCAGTTCACTTTGTGGTGTTCAAAATTGTCGTACAACTCCACATGAAAAACAAAATATATAAATATCAAAACGATGATGTCGTATAGAGTACACAAGAAAATGAATCTAATCCATAAAAGAGTACTACAACTCAGGAACACGTTTAATTCCCATGGAATTAACATGCCCTTCATGCTTATCTTGTCGTAATGGTTTAGTGAGAGGATCTGCTATATTATCATCTGTAGCAATCTTTTCTATCACTACCTCCTTTTGCTCCACGTAATCTCGGATTAGATGAGCCTTCCGTTGTACATGTCTAGACTTGTTGCTAGACTTAGGCTCCTTAGCTTGGAAGATGGCACCTCTATTGTCGCAATAGATGGTGATCGGGTCATTCGAACTAGGCACTACAGATAGTCCTTGTAAGAATTGATGCATCCATATCGCTTCCTTTGCGAGCTTCGACGCGGCATAGTACTCGGACTCGGTCGTAGAATCTCTTTGTAACACTTTGTTTGGAACTCTTCCACCGATCTGCGCGCCATAAAGAGTAAAAACGAATCCAGACTGAGATTTCGAGTCATCTCGATCCGTTTGGAAGCTAGCATCTGTGTAACCGGTTGCGCATAGCTTTTGTTCGCCTCCATAAGTCAATGCCCAATCTTTAGTCCTCCGTAGGTACTTAAGAATGTTCTTGACAGCCATCCAATGTGATTCACCTGGATGCTGTTGGAATCGACTCGTCATACTCAATGCATATGCCACGTCCGGACGTGTGCATATCATGGCATACATGATTGATCCTATAGCCGAGGCATAAGGAATCCGTGTCATACGCTCTTTCTCTTCCGGTGTCTCTGGTGCCTGAGACTTGCTCAAATGCACCCCTGGAGCCATAGGAAGAAACCCCTTTTTGGAGTTAGTCATGCTGAATCTCTCTAGTATCTTGTCTATATAAGACTTCTGACTGAGAGATAACATCCGACGTGATCTATCTCGATAGATACGGATGCCCAAAATTCTTTGTGCCTCACCCAGATCTTTCATCTGGAAATGGTTCTTCAACCATACTTTTACCGAAGTTAAGAGAGGTATGTCATTCCCAATCAGGAGTTTGTCATCAACATACAATATTAGGAAGACAATCTTGCTCCCACTCGACTTGATATATAGACATGGTTCCTCGACCTATCGAGTAAATCCATTTTCTTTTATCACTTGGTCGAAACGATGATTCCAACTCCGAGAAGCTTGCTTAAGTCCATAAATGGAACGCTTAAGCTTGCACACTTTCTTAGGATGTTCAGGATCGATGAAACCTTCGGGTTGTACCATGTACAACTCTTCCTCCAAATAACCGTTTAAGAAGGCGGTTTCACATCCATCTGCCAAATTTCAAAGTCATGAAAAGAGGCAATCGCTAAGATAATCCGAATGGAACGCAGCATGACTACGGGTGCAAAAATTTCATCGTAGTGCAAACCTGACACTTGGGTGAAACCTTTAGCAACTAGTTGTGCTTTATAGATATCTTGTTGACCTTCCACAGAATGCTTTATCTTGTAAAGCCATTTGCATTGAAGGGGACGAACCTTAGCAGGCAAGTCAACAAGATCCCATACGTTGTTCTCATACATGGAGTCCATCTCGGATTGCATGGCCTCAAGCCATAGCTTTGAGTCGGAACTAGTCATGGCACCTTTATAGGTTGCGGGTTCACTACTCGTTAAGAGCAGAATGTCATCTATGTCATGTTCCTCGACCATACCTATGTATCTGTCCGGAGGAATAGAGACTCTACCCGACCTCCTAGGTTCCTCAGGAATATTAACCGCAGCCGGGATTGAAGGAACTGGTTCCTCCAATGGTTGCTCGGTATTTGGTTCTGGAACCTCTAACAGCTCGAAGGTTCTATTACTCTTCGCGTTCTCGAGAAACTCCTTCTCTAAGAATGTCGCACTAGCCGCAACAAAAACACGTTGTTCGGTTGGCGAATAGAAGTAATGACCAAATGTTCCTTTAGGATAACCTATAAAGTATGTCTTGACCGATCGCGGGCCGAGCTTATCCTCGTGTCTCCACTTGACATAAGCCTCGCAGCCCCAAACCCGTATAAAGGACAAGTTAGGGACCGTTCCCTTCCATAGTTCATATGGAGTCTTGTCAACCGCTTTAGACGGACTTCGGTTAAGTATTAGAGCAGCTGACAGAAGAGCATAACCCCACAATGAATCAGGCAACACGGTGTGACTCATCATGAATCGAACCATATCGATCAAGTAGTGTTCGATTTCTCCGTTCGGACACACCATTCAATTGAGGTGTTCCAGGTGGAGTTAACTGTAAGGCAATCCCACAGTCTTTGAGGTGTTGATCAAACTCGTGTGAAAGATACTCGCCACCACGGTCTGATCGTAGTGTTTTAATCTTTCTACCCAGTTGGTTCTGTACCCGATTCTGGTATTCTTTGAATTTCTCAAAGGACTCACTTTTGTGCTTCATTAAGTAGACATAGCCATATCTACTTAAATCGTCCGTGAAAGTGATGAAATACCTATAGCCTTCTCGTGCGGTGATTGACATAGGTCCACACACATCCGTATGTATGAGTCCTAATAGGTCGGCCAGGCGCATTCCAACACCTTTGAAGGAAATTCGAGTCATCTTGCCAATGAGACATGATTCACACGTGGCAAATGATTGAAAATCAAAGGCCGAGATAGCTCCATTCTGTATGAGCTGTTTAACGCGTTTCTCATTAATGTGTCCCATACGGCAGTGCCATAGATAAGTTTGATCTTTGTCACCAACCTTTAACTTCTTATTCATTACGTGCAATATTTCGGTGGTCTGATCTAAAACATAAATTCCATTCATGGAGACTGCCTTGCCATAAATCATATCGTGTAATGAGAAAATGCAGCTATTATTCTCTATTACAAATGAAAAACCAAGTTTGTCAAGTGCAGAAACTGAAATAATGTTTTTGGATAGACTGGGTACATAATAGCAGTTATATAAAAATAACTCAAATCCGCTAGGAAGCTGGATCACATATGTTCCCCTCGAGACGGCAGCCACTCGTGCTCCATTCCCGACACGCAGTCCACCTCACCCTTTACGAGGGGTTCGATGTTTCGAGGCCCCGCACATGATTGCACAGATGAGAACCACAACCAGTATCTAGTACCCAAGTTCCGTAACTTGCGTGGTTAATCTCAATCATATGAATAAAAGAAGAAGAAGAAGAAGACATACCAACAGGGTTAACGCGACCTGCTTTTATGTCCTCATGGTATACAGGACATGTACGCCTCCAATGCCCAGTCTTGTGGCAATGATGGCATTCCATGTTACCGGTCTTGCTCTTTGTCGCGCCTGGTGAGGTGCTCGACTCACCAGGCCCACTCTTACCTGATCCCGACTTCTTAAACTTCGGTTTACCTCTGCTAGTCTGCCGAGCTTTGCCCTTACCCTTGCCCTTGTTTGACACAACGAGAACATCCTGTTTCAGGCTCCCACTAAACTTCATGTCCTTCTCGGTCTGTACGAGAAGGGAGTGTAGTGCATGAGGACTTTTCTTCAAATCATTCATATAGTAATTGGCTCTAAAGAGCGCAAAACCATCGTGGAGTGAATGAAGCATGCGGTCAATCACAATGTTCTAGCTGATTTTACAATCAAGCGCCTCCAGTTTCTCGACATTCTCAATCATGCTGAGAATGTGTGGGCTAACCGGTTGGCCCTTCTGGAGTTTCGCCTCAAAGAAGCGACGGGTATGCTCATAGGTCACGATTCTCGGTGCTTTCGAGAATTCCTTAGTGAGCGTGGTGAAAATCTTGTTTGCACCTTGGGCTATGAAGCGTTTCTGCAAATTGGATTCCATTGCAAAAATGAGTACGTTCTTTATCGCACCCGCTTCCATGACGAAATCGCTATACGTGGCGATCTCGTTAGCTCCAGCCGTGGGGCCTGGGTTTGGCGGGATGGGCTCAATCAGATATTTGAGCTTCCCGTCAGCAATGGCAGCATTCCGTAATGCCGCCTCCCAATCCGCGAAGTTTGATCCATCATTCTTCAGTCGAGTAGACTGATTCATCTTATTCATGAAGATCCGAAGCCAGGACTCACGGTCCAATGTGGCACTTGGCATTGGGTCGTTCATACGGCCAGCCATTTTGTTATTAGCAGTTTAAATGATCGTGTTCTACACTGAAAAAGAAAGAAAAACAAAACGAAATAAGCAACTCATCGAGGTGATTTAAGTCTATTTAAAATTCATTTTAACGTGTAGACTCATTGCACTTGTATAATCGATCTACCTCAAGAATTATACAAATGATCCCAAGACTCAATTTCTGTAAATTGATAAGCCTACTGTTTGGCTAGTTTTACCGTTAGAACTCTCGGTCGATAGATTTCCGTAAATCCTATCTATAGTCCACCATAATCACAGGATCGTACGAGTGACCATAGTGTTGAGATAAAATAGGTCAATCAGTTCCAACTTACCCGACGTAGAAGGGGTCATATTATGCCTACCGACGAAGAAGGGATTCATTGGAGTTTGACCTATAAAGACTATTCTCAATTTTTGGTTATACGAGGAAGATCCCATCAACTTAGTTTTAATTCATTTTAAGTGAACGAAAATCTAGCATTACGTGAATGAATTAACTTAGGTGATGGCTTAAGTAAAAACGTGTGATATCTGTATATCATAGAAAACTAACGCGTAACCTCTATATGAGTCAGTTTTCATGCAATTATTAGGTGGTTTGGTTTTAGGCGGAATATGATGCAAATAATCGTTACGGTAAAAATAAAATAAAAGAATGCAAAACGTAAATAAAATTCCTAGTGTGGCCTATCCTAGCAAGATAAACATAATACAACTTTGGAATCTACCGTTGGACCCGAGAAGCTTGTCTTGATGTTCCATCTTGATCCATGCAGCGGGAGTGAGCATCCGATCTCCATCTTTGGTCTTCTCAAAATTACAATTTAAAATTTACAAAATATAAACCTATTTACATTCTAAATTAAAACTGTAATTACAAAGAAAAATCCAAAACGGAGATGCAAGATCTCAAAATACAACCAAGACCGTGTTCCATCATTACGGTAACACGTTCTACTAAGGCCACACTAAGTTACAACCGTTTGTAAAATTAAATACGTAATAAAAAATATTCAAGGCATTCAAAGGTAACGATAAATAAAAATGCATCAACTAAAACAAAAATTTATTCGTGACATAATTCCGTAATTATGTTAAATTTATCCAAACCATCTTTTAACGATTAAAATTATGTGACAAAACCGCTTCTATCAACTTAATTTTAATTCATGATAATCTGTTACTTTAAATTGTTTTAAAATAACTAAATGGTACGTGAGTGAACCGTTTCACTATCAAGCGAGTGTACAACATCCGTATAATGTACATGTCATGGCCGAAAAAAAATAACCAAAAAAAAATTTTTTTTTTTTTATTTCGGCTGCTATTACCGAGAGCAAAAGAGAGCAAAAAAAAAAATCAGCGGCTCAAAATTTCAGCGCGGCCAAAACCTTCGTGAAATCGATTGAACAAAACAAAACCAATTGCAATTTTGATCTAATTCGTATAAAATTAAATCTACAATTGATAGAACTTTAACATATTGTTATAAAGACCGATTATAATAACAATATGCAAAAAAAAAAACAAAAACAAAATCGATCAGCCGTGAACAGTAGCATGTCACGGTTTTCAAGAAGGAAAAAAAACAGAAAACAGCCGTGTAAAAAAAAAATTCGGCCGCACGGTTTTCTATGCAAAAAAAAATTATCGATTCAAATCGTTTAATGAAAAATCACGATGAAAAAATTTCGTGGCCTCGCTCTGATACCACTTGTAGGGTAATATCCGTATAAAACCCTTAAAATTAAGGACTATAACATAATTTTAACATGTGATTAATTGTCATAAACGAAAAATACAAGAGAAACGATGAAGGAATAAGAATCAACCTTGGGTCCTGTGAATTTCGGCCTAAGAACAGAAATCAAAATAGATTTCCTCCTAATCGTTGCACCCAAGACCGTCTGAGACTATGCCCCTTGTGCTAGAAATTACTCTCTAATTGCCTTGCAATATTGAGAGAGTTTTGTGAGTTTTTTCTGATGTGAGATCTAGGTTTTCAGAGAGAAATGCTCCAAAAACCTAATTTTTGTGCAAATGAAATGAATTCGGTCAAAAGGAGAGAAAGTTCTACTTTTGTTCATTCTCGGCCAAACCGTGACATAGGGAGGGAGTGGGCTTTCCACTTTCTCCTTATTTTAACTCGTGGTCCGACTCGTTTTGCTAAAATGTATATGACGGGTTTTTAATTATAAATCGTCACTCGTTATCGGATAATAAAACATCGACTAGTAACATGAATTAGTCGACACATATTAATACTTGTCCGATAATGACAATATTGTATAATTAATTAAATTCAATATACATTAATTAAATATAATCGTTTATATTCAATTTATGAATTAACTGCTTAATTCACCTTAGCCATTTTTATTTAATCCGTATTAAATAATTATCTCAACATCGCGTTTGACTAATTATTAGTCAATAACTCCGACTAACTGCTTAGTCATATTAGGCATCAACATGACTGTATTTTCATACTGTCACATCTCTCAAACGTATCCTATAGGTGTGACTTTTAGGGACCAGTTGATCACCGTCATCTGTATGACAATAACGTCAAACTTATCTTGCAAGCCAACCGTTATTGATAAACGTGGACCAACTGATAATAATACAAAAGTATACCCTTTGATCCTTTTAGAGATTTATATGTCATTGCACTAACTGTGGAGGACACTAACCCCAACATAAACTACTAGCTTGGCAAGGGCAGGCTAAATGTAGGATGTAGTAACGGGACAAAAAGGCTATTTTTGGCAGTGTGGAGCTTATGGGCAAAATGAATAAAGTGGTGACCTCTACCACATGTGTCAACTAACCACAAACCGAATGCATACAGGTATTAAGCAGATTAAGTTCATATTATGCATATTGATGTAACTTGTCTCACAAGGAGTAACTACTCACATTCCTAGATAAACCGGTCGTGGATGTCGCCAGTTATAAGTTCTAAACCTCAGAATTATAAGTAGTTTGCCATAAATTTAAGTCAAGTTTAAAGTTCAGCAAGAAATTTAACGAAAACTCGTAGACTATGCATAAATGATTCTACTAATAACATGTCAATTAGCAAGGCTTAGGCATAAACAGATGAAAATGCAATGTCATCATTGAAATACTACCGTTCCGACTCGACCTACATGCTAAAATAAACGTGCAATTTTTGAATTTTTTCAATTTTTTCAATTTTTTTTTTTTTTTTTTTTTTGAATTTTGTATATATAGGAGTATATATAGGAAATAAATATATAGGAAATAAATAACAAATGCAAACTAAAGTGCAATAAACGTGAAACAGAAATGCAATAAAACATATGAATGTAATGCAAAACCCGTCCCCAAACCAAATCACACAATGTCCCCATTGTGCAAAATCAGTACCGCGCGTAATTCCGAGAAAGCAATTTACGAAACGCAAAATTATGTGCAAAATAAGAAAATGGAAGAAAACAGAAATAAATCGGAGAATAAAGTGGAGAAAAGACTCCCTCAACTCCGCAAATCGACCAAACACAACAGGGGAATGATCGAAAACAGGTACAGCAGCGAACATGGTCGATCGACCATGGCATCCAGTCGATCGACCAGGATGACATGAACGAAGCTCCTGTAGTCAGAGCGCGATCGATCGATCGACCACTCACCCGATCGATCGACAGAAACCCTCTTTGTAAGTTTCTGATTTCGTCTAATTAGCTCAATAAATTGAGCTAATGTGATCTATGAACCTGCAAATGCACATAATAACGCGCCTAGAATTGCGCAGAACCCAAAGTAACAGTTTAAAATCTTTCAAATCCTAAGCAAACTTATTAAAGTGAAGTCTCACGCAAACCAAAACAATAAAAAAGTCTAACAAAAGCAATAAAATGTTTTTTTAGAAAAGTCTTAATCAACTAATAGTTGATCAAGAATGGCCACAGAATGGCCCACTTGCTCGGCTTCTGACTACAAGAAGTAGCCTCTACAGTGCTCATCTTCTCAGCTCCACTCCTATCAATTCCAATATCCGCAGAACTACACGGATCAACGTCTCTAACATCTTCCCAATCAATGACCTCATCTGGCTCTTCAAAATCCAAATCGGACTCCGTCACCTTGACTGGCTCCTCATCAGTGCCATAGCTAAGACATCCTAGACCGCCTCTTTGAACGATTGGCTCCTTCATAGCTGGAGCAACGAACGGCTCTAACTTCCCCAAACCATTTCCTGCTATATCTAAAACAGAAGAATCTTCCTCCAATTTGCTCCCAATCAGGGGCGGAGGTGTTATAACAGGAGTAGGCATAGGGGAAGGCATATCAGAAAGCACAAAATAAGATTTCTTCTCAGAAATCGTATTACAAGTGACTGGCCACATAGGATCTTGCTTCTTAGCTGTCTGGGCAAAAACAATGGACTATTTCCTTACTTTAAAGGTCAATGTCCCTGAGCCAACATCTATAACTGCACCACAGCAGTGTGCAGAAATGGTCTACCCAAAATGATAGGAATGTGAGCATCCTCGGGTATATCTAGTACAACGAAGTCAACTGGGAAAAAGAACTTTCTTATTTGCACAGGAATATCCTCTAAGACTTCTATAGGCTGGACCGCAGAACGATCAGCCATCTGTACTGTCATGTTAGTAACTGCAAACCTAGTCAATTTCAATTTCTTAGCAAGACTCAAAGGCATAACACTAATACTGGCTCATAGGTCACATAATGCCTTCTCAATTGAGAAGGTACCAATATTACAAGGAACAGAAAAGCTACCAGGGTCAGCTAACTTATGAGGTGCAGTATGAGTCAAATAGGAACATAACTCCTCAGTTAGTGTGACAGATTGCACAGTATCAAGTGACTTCTTTTTAGACAAAAGCTGCTTCATAAATTTCGTGTAAGCAGGCACTTGATTAACTAATTCTAAGAAAGGAACTTGCACATTTAAACTACGAATAACATTCTCAAACTTGTTAAATGATACATGTTCCTTTGTCGGCACCAATCTCTTTAGATAAGGGGCTAGAAGAAGCAACTTAGCCCTCTCCTCTAGGTCTCTCATACCGGCATCAGTGGACTTAGGCTGAAAATCCACTACTTTATCCTTGTTGTAGCTCGAACCTTCTTCAGACCGTCTCAAGAATGAACCATTAATTGTCATTGGGTCATACTTTGGAACCGGAACAGACCCATCAGCATTTGGATCTTGCCTCAATAATTTCGAAGTTATCGTACCCCGAAACAAGTGGTCCCTCAAGTTATCTGGCATTGGAGGACGAAAAGGTTCACGATCAGCAGTATCCTCAGTCGATCGACCATGTTGGTCAGTCGATCGACTGACCTCCTCAGAACCAGAAGCTGTACTGTTTCGCGGACTGGTCGATCGACCGGGTATGTCAATTGATCGACTGATATACCTGTTGATCGTCTTTTTCTTGCTACTGATCACTCCGCCCTTTTTCTTGCTTGGTTCCGCCTCATCTTTTTCAGTGACTTCTTCGACCATAGCGGGCCCATCAAGGATAGACCCACTCCTCAAAGTGATAGCATTTAGGGTCTCTTTTTGATCCGGCTGCGACGGTAATTGCCCCGGAGCTCGAGTTGCACTTTTGCTTGCCAGTTGGGCAATTTGACTCTCCAACATTTTTGTAGAAGTCTCTCTAGCTTGAGACTCCTTTTGCAGCAAACCCGACAGATTTTGAACCATGTTTTTCAACTCAGAAATGTCAGAACTTTGAAATTGCTGCTGTTGAGGCACATAAGGAGGCTTTTGAAATTGCTGCTGCTTATGAGGGGGCACATAATTCTACTGCTGCGGTGGTGGACCCGGATTAAGGACATTCTAGTTAGTCCACCTCAAATTGGGGTGCACATTAGAGGGATCGGGATAAGTGCCAGTTTGCCTATAATGTTGAAAGGCAGCACATATTTCATTCGAACTGGTACAAAATTCCGAAACATGTCCCTCTGCACCGCATCTTTTGCATGTAAAGGGACCGTCTGAAACTGTATTAACTTTATATATACCTCCCTTTTGAGATCCCCCAAAATCTATCTTGTCAAATCTCACAGTAAGGACTTCTATTGCAGCTACAGCAGGAGATTCGGCCGATCTTCTCTGATTTCCTCTAGAATTTCCATGCTCAGCTTTATGGATGGCAATGTCATCAATGATTTTCCACCCCTTTGTCTCACCGCTATTTTCTTGAAATCTCCCATTAGCTGCAGCATCTAGGATAGCTCTTTGATCGTCATAAAGACCATTGTAGAATTGGTTGCACAGAAACCATTTCTCAAATCCATGGTGTGGAATGGTTCGCACTAGTCTCTTGAAACGGACCCATGCCTCATGAAAATCTTCATCAGGACCATGTTTAAAACTCGTGATCTGAGCTCTAATCGCATTGGTCTTCGAGGCAGAGAAATATTTCTTGTAAAATGCTAGGGCCAGCGAATTCCAATCAGTAATCCCGTTAGCAGCTCGATCCAAATCTCGGTACCATTCCCTTGCAGCATCACGAAGCGAGAATATGAACGTCGTCTCCTTCACCTGGTCTTGGGTCACACCTGCTGGTGGGGGTATGGAACAGCAGTAGTCAATGAATGTCTCCATATGTTTAGATGCATCTTCATTTGCAGCTCCCCCAAATTGGTTTCTCTCAACCAAGTTAATATAAGACGATTTTGGCTCGAATTTCCTTTCTGTCCCGGCTGGCAACGCGAATCCCTTATAGAGATTCTCAGCTTTTGGCTCGGAGTGACTGGCTATACTTGCTTCTTCAGCCATATCTGGAGATGTAATGGTCTCAGCTGAGGAAGTAGAAACAGGAGATGAAGGTGGATCCTCCTCAAATAGCTCGTTCTTGTAGTAACTGGACAGAGTACTCAACTCTTCCTCTGTCGGCAATACTCTAGATGATCGTCTCAACTCGCGCAAAGTCCTTTCGATCTCAGGATCTAACGGTCTCAATTCACCACCAATTGTGACTGCGCATAAGAGGAAACTACAAGTAGAATATGAGAAAAGTTTAAGGAACAGATGTCCCTTAAACTAAGAAAAAGACTAAAATAAAAACAACTAAAAATTAAACAATTGCCTCCCCAGCAACGGCGCCAAAATTTGATACCGTCGTAGAGTACCAAAGATAAATTTATAATTTCCAAACTACTACTATAGCTAGTGGCAGTCAGGGTCGAACCACGGAGAGGCGATGCAATTAATAGTTGTCTGATTTTAGTCTAAAGTAACAAATGTGTGGGGGTTTGTTTTAAATTGTTCTATAACTAAAGTAAATAAATGTGTGATAAAAGAAACTGGATGAAAACAAATATTAAAAGGGTGCTAAGATGGTCGGTTCACTGTAATTTCGGTGGCAGTATACTAAGTAGGTCTGAGCTTAATCACATAAGACGGGAAAAATAAGAAGTCCTCTCGGTCCATTCTTAACAGGTGGCATCTTTCGATCTAGCTACGGGTCCCTAATATCACTAGTACTGACTCTCGTCCTGAAAAGTGATTTAAAAGTCTAAATTAACTTATCTCTCGATCTTATTAATTTAGTGATCTTGATTAAGTAGTCTATTCCCCCCCCCCCCCCCCATCTTTCGATCTTATCGGGTCGGTCAATTCCTAAGCATTCAACTAGTCGCGTGCACTCGATTTGTCAAATATAGCAATTAAATTAAACAAGAAGAAATTGATCTCACGTGAGCCGGTCGATCGACCAGGGTAGGCGGTCGATCGACCATGGCGCGATTTAGGTCTTCCTATTTTATGTCGCCTACACTACAGTTCCTCTACATCTTAGCACAGGGTATTTAGTTAGACATATTGGTAATAATAATAACAGTAAAATTGATAAACAAAGCAGATGATTTCATAATTGAATTAACTAAACAAATAATTAACACGAAACGATAAATTGGCTTTGGGATCCTATCTAGCAATTCTAAACTACGGAAGAATTAAAGAAATGAAATTGAACAAAGAAACAGAAGAATACCGTACGAAGAACTGAAGAGGAAAGAACCAAAGCTCAATGCGAAAAGTAAATTTTATTGACGAAAACTAAACTAAACTAATGAAAACTGAATTGTATGTTAAGAACTCAATGAAAAAACTCCTCCTTAGATGCTGAGGAAGAGTTACGTTATATAGGAATTATCACGTAACCTAATCCTCGTAACCTAATTACAATGGGCTTCCTAATTCTCGTCCTTTTAATTTCCGCATCAACTCGTGGAGTGGTCGATCGACCACTGAGGCCAGTCGATCGACTGAGTATCGCTGAACAGTAACTTCTGATCTCATTAAGGAATCGCGCGCTGGTCGATCGACTAAAAACACTAGTCTATCGACTGCTTCATCGGGTAGTTGCTCAAAAGCTTCGTAAATTCGTCTTTCGGGCCTCGATACGCACACCAAGTTCGCTTCCCGAGTAAATACTTCATGTCAAATAATATGCCAAGTACTCGGGGACGGATTCGGCTTGATTTCCGCTGAATTCTTCTCATTTCTGCAATATTATACAAAAACACGAAAGTAGACGGAAATGGGAAAATAGTAGCATAAACTACATATTTGAGCTCTGAAATGCGTGTAAAATAGGGTGTAAAACAACATATTTAGGACACGCATCAGATGAGAAGGTTGGTTACGAAATTGGCACATGTGTGCATTGCTCGCTGCAGTATACTTTCTCCGAAAGGAATGAAATTATCGTGTTTTTACAGGTGAATCATGGTATTATGATCTTGTATTGTTTTAGCAACTCCATTATATATTGTCTATCTTGGAATATTAACCAGTACTCGTGGGTTTGATAATGAAACTTTAATTGTTGGTCTTATGTCTTGATTAGTAAGTGGTTGGACTAATTTCATCTTTAGGGGGAGCTTGTTTTGTTCTCAAGCTTATTCCTATCAGACTGTTAAGGGACTGGAGAAACATGTATAACTGGAGCTCTAGATAGTGTAACCGAAGTTCGAAGAAACATCCTAGACACTCACTTATTGTGAATCCTATGTGTGTGGCTGTTAGACGCATTGAAATTTGGCTTGCTTGGCTGGTGTAGGAGAATACAACATGAGGTGGACTGCAATATGAATATTATTATTGAATGCTATACTATGGAATCTGCAGATTAAGGATGGATGTTGTTGTTAAAATGCAACTTATGACATGAATGTAGTTAGATTATATGTTCTAAGTCGATTAGATAACGAGGCTGTAGCGACGTGCTTTTCCTTAGTTTGTATTTATTTTTTAGGTCGGTTTAGGTTTTTTCTTAAAATAATTAGTGGAATTGATTTTTGTATGAATGGTCTAAATTTGTTATTACTGATTGATGAAAATTCTTACTTTTTAGCTTACAAAAATTCCAGTATGTATAAAATTGTAGTTTTGAACATGCTTAAAGGTTATATGTGCATAAAATAAGGTTCTATGTGCATGAAATAAGGTTCTATGTGCATTAAAAAGATCTTCAGTTGCATGAATTAGTTATATTATGATACTAGTTATTGTTGGTTAAGGACGTTAATTTTATATGTGCATGAAATAAGATTATATGTGCATGAAATAAGGTTATATGTGCATAAAATAAGTTTCTATGTGAATGAAATAAGGCTCTATGTGCATTAAAAAGTTCTTCAGTTGCATCAGTTGGTTATATTATAATACTAATTATTGTTTATCAAGGACGTTAATTTTATATGGGCATGAAATAAGATTATATGTGCATGAAAAAATGTTTTATGTGCATGAAAAAGGTTCTATATACATAAAAAAACGGAAATGACTATGGAGGATATTTAATGTATTTACCGGCCTTTTTATGTAACTACAAGGCATTTTAGTGTGTCTATTACTTATCTTGCTAATATGTCAAAAAAATTTCAGTATACTTATGTCAGTTATTTAGGAAGCCATAATCATATGATATGCTTGTTATTTCATACTCGTATTTCTTTAGCGTATGCACAAAACTATTACCATACATGTCACACTTTAAAATAGAATTTATCAATTACACACAGTTTTTCAATCTGAAAAAAAAATAGTTAAAACATTTGGAAGAATTTATAGCTTACGGGACAAAGAAAAAGAAGCTGATGATCAGCTTGAAATCTAGTGGAATCTTGTTCCAGAAAAATTCCAAAAGAGGATTTCTAGAAGATATTGTACTAGCAGCAAAAACTGAATCAAGAGAACAGCTCGAGAAGGAGTTCAAAGGGTAATACCCATACAAGCATAACTATTCTACTGTGAAACTTTGTTTTCCATCACAGTAAGATTCTCTAAAGTGGTTATATTGTTATGTCAGTTTATGAGCTGTATATCTTTCTCACGGGAGAGCGAGAGATAGCAATCATGAGTCACTGCATTCAAGTAATTAGGCTACATATCCTAGTCCGTTAGTTTTTGTAGGAAAGTTGCATTTGGGACTTCTTAAGCCTTAGTTAGAACTTAGAAGGGCTAATAGAAAATTTTCCTGACTACAAAAAAAAAAAAAAAAAAAAAGTAAAAGAAAGAATGGTATTTCATAGCCAATATGGGAGTCGAACCCATTTTTGTGCATCACGCAATGCTCTGCCATTTTAGCTAATTGGCTTTCAAAATAAGTAAAACGTAAATATTCATAAGATTAAAACGACAATGACTTCATGACGATATTATAAACCGATAAGTTCCCTCACCTCTCTAAGGAGAGGAACAATGTGAGAGAGCTATATTGTTGCTTTTCTCAATGAACCTAAGTAGGTCTTATAAAGGCTTTAATGTTGACGGTTTTTTTATAGTGTAAAAGGAGCCACAGGGCTATTTAATGTTGCCGGGTTCCACACACACCATAACTCCATATACGTAAGTCCTAACCTTTTCCACAGTGGTAGCATTTCTCAGCAAAAGGAGAATTACCATGCTCGACAAGGACCTTACGCTTTGATGGCAATCCAATCCTGACCCAATCCTTGATATAAAGCCACTGGCCAAACATACAACAGATTCCATCAAAAAAGGGTAAAAGGATTCAAAACAAACTTTTAAACGAGGTTGTCTCGTATTTGTTTTTCTTGTGTGACCATTCCATTTACCCAATAGTTACCCATTAATACACCTTCCTGTATGTCTCAAAATATCTAATTTGAGACCGTCTTACAGGGGGCTAACTATAAACTAAAGTACATGAAATGAAAGTAATGGATATAGTAAAGTTACGTCGAGTTTGGCCCCTCATCAGGGAAGGACATTGTGGACATAGCCACCTGCGACGCCCAGCCGATCTGTGGGCATGGCAGCGGTCTTTTGAAAGCCACGCTCAGCGGCGTAAAGATGCTTTCGACCGGATCGTCTTAGATCGGTCGGTTTCGTCTCGGATAGGGTCTCGAAACGATGCAAGAGATGTTCGGAGTCGCCACCAAGCATTTGTGGTATGCTTGGAACCCGTTCGAATCCACTTTATACCTAGGTCAACCAAGGCAAAAAGCGGTGTTTGACATAGGTACTAAAGATAAGGAATCGTCACTCTTTAGCATCCTATCTCTAGAATGACTCTCGTACGCCCTGGATAAGGTCGTCCACTATCCAAAGTTTATGAGTAAGAGGTGAAGGTACGTATTAGGAAGCCCTTTAATCAGACACCCAATCTCGCCCGCAGTAGCGGCCTCTACTAATCGATCACGGTTGGTTAAATGCAAAAGTTGATAAAACGGGTAAATGCATGAATGCGCATCCACGAGTTTGAACCTAACATGTGAGCCTTCTATGTCGGTTGTTTTAATCCAAGTATCAAGTATTTGATGTCGAGTTGGATTTAATGTTGATTTGCATGCTAGACGGAAATTAAACATCCATTTACCGAGTTAGGTTTATGGTGCATAATGTGATCCATTTGTCTTAGTAAGGCGTTTTGCAAATACAATGTAAAATGGGCAGATTTGTCATCTGATCCGTCCAGTATTCGGGTTAACCGAAGTCGGGATCGTCCTAGACAAGTGCTGGAAGGGAAACAGACCCTGCATCAGGCAGCCAGTATAGGCGCAAGCCATCAGGCGATGCAAGTGGGTCTGCTCTGGTTTGAAAATGGAAAAATAAGTGGCATGTTTAGGCGCGGGTCAACAGACGATGGAAGAGCGTTTTCTGACCATTGAAAAAGTTCGTAAAATATATCGAAAAGAGGGTGTTTAAACCCGTCTTGATTTGAAAAGACCGTGTAGGCCCCTTTTGTGTTTATGTGAAGAACGAGACTTGAATAATCGTCATTGTTTTGACAATATTCGATGTCGGGTTCGGTTTTGCAAGCTTGACATGAATAGTTTTGAAAATAATTATGAACTAATTGTTTTAAGTTCATTTGTTTGTAATTAGTCAACGTTTTATCATCGGATTCGGGTTAAAATCCGACATGGTATGTAGAACCAAGGATGATTTTGTGTTGGTGACTAATGCATTTGTTTTGAAAATGTAAAGAAATGAAATAAAAGGTTTTAAAATACCTTTTAAAATGTGATTAACCAAATATTATCACCGAAACACAGATTAAACCGTCATAGTATTAAGAACCAAGGGTAAAAAATATTTTATGGTTAAAAATTTGTCATGAAAATGATTTGAAATATTTGAAGTGGTAAAAAACCGATTACAAATATGAAATGAAAACAAAAGGGGAAGAAGAGACCAAACACGGTTGGATTTAGGTTGAGACGGGGGCTTTAGGCGCGAGCCTGGTTGCTATACAAGCAGCCCCTGCCTCAACCAAAAATCCGGTTTTGGCTCATTTATCCCATATTTGGACCATATTATGCATATTTTAGCATGTTATAGTCATGAAACAAATGAAAAACATGATAGAAGAAGATTTTTACACCCTCATACTTACATGCTAGGCTTGAGACGAGAAATCGACGAAAGTGTATCAACTTGTTTGGTCGGAAAACTCGGTTTGAAAACCGTTTTAGCAATGTAAAAGAGTGTTTTAAGTTTAGTGATTGTGTAGTGGTCGAGATGGTCGGTCAAGTGGTTTAATGCACGATTGCGGTACCAAATAATGTGTAAGGCTTGTGTTTTCGATCGGTAGGTCGGAAACACGTGTCGGTTTCTGACTTGAGAAGTCGAGTCTCGTAACTCTCAAATGGTGGCATTTGAGGGGTATTTATAGGAAAATGGGTGGTTGTGTGCGTTTTGAGCGATGTGGCAGCATGGGCTGCTCGAAGAGGCGCGAGCAATTTCGCGGGTCTTCGAGGTGTCTTGTCACTATCACGCAAGTGCAATCATGATTTGTTCTATCCTAGGTTTTGGATGAACTTGCTTTGTACTTGACCACTAAGGATTCCGGGAAACCTTAACATGGAAGTATTTGAAAAGTTTGTTTTTTGTGTTTGACTCAGCTTGACTCGTTGTTGGAGTCGGGATTTGAATTTTTGAGTCGGTTTTTGGTCCGGTGTCGGTTTTGACTCTAATTAGTGTCATTGTGACCCCGTCGTCATGCATTAAACACTCCAGGTACTTTTGAAAAGTTTTGAAATGTTTTATTTTCGAAATCGTTTTAAGTTTTCCGACGTATAGTTGTACAAAACTGTCGACCAAACGCTGCGATTCCTAAGCATGTTGTAGTCCGATAATTATCGGGTGTTTGTTGGAGACTCGACAGATACTGGGTATCTACATACATGAACCCCTTGATTCCACCACAAGCATGTCTCCCAATCACAACAATGTGCTCCACCTGAGAATTCATTAGTTTGAACAATTTAACTTCATTTCAATGTGTTGTATTGAATTGAGATATTTCTATGGACGTCCAAACAGTCAATTGCTCACCTTAGGCACATTCAATTACAGTAAATTAGTTTACCGGAAGACATTGTTTTTGTCTAGAATATAACGATGCAGAGAGCGACACAAAAGAAAGCACAAATAATGGTAGAACTACCCGTTAAGCACAATAAAAGTCCTTAGGAGAGTCATGCCACTCCAAATCAGATGAGTAGGCGTACCGTTAAGCAAGTATATTTTAAACACTCTTAATAAAATTTATTACTATGTATACAAAAATAAGCCTAGGTGCACAAAAATATTCAGTAGATGCACGAAAATAACCACTACATACACAAAAATAACAAATAAAATTCCTTGTGAATAAAGAGAGGAGGTTGTGCGTTTCTTCAACTCAAATATGCAACCTAGGAGCTTGATAATATTAAGGAAAACTAAACAAACTTGCTATATGAACCTAGGTCAAAATCATATTAAGATAGAATTAGGACTAATAAATACAAACAACAATTAACTACAAACAAAAATGAAATAAGGCCTAATTTTCAGATTTTAGTGTCTATGAACCCTAATTTATTGCATATCAAGCAAGAGAATTTAACATTGCAGCAACTTAGGTTAAAAACAAAATCAATTAAAGAAATTTGGCATCAACTCATTGTTTTACTACAATGATACGAAGATGGTATATTTTAGGTTACAAATAAAATCAATAGATCTGCACATGAAACTTACCTTTATTAACGATGGTGAAGGAGGAAAATTACGGTGGTCGGCGACGGAGAAGCTAAAGACGCGCAGTAATCGAGGAAAAGGAGAGAGAGAGAGAGGGGGGATGTTTTTAATGACAGAGATCGTTTGCAATTGTCTAAGATGCTGATGATATACAAACACGGGCTCGATATCAGTTATTGGATCGTGTCTAATCTAGTGGTATATGATAAGGTTCTCATTATATCATAGATTCTCACCGGATCCTGACCATATATATATATATATATATATATATATATATATTAGGCGAGTATTTGGTGGGTATGACATAAAATCAATCCCGCCCCACCACCCATGACGAGTGAAATTTTTGTACCCATACCCGCCTCACCACCCATGAAAGCTCTACTCATACCCGCCTCAACTAGGGCAGGTGTGGGGTGGTACCAACTTATATACCCACTCAACTAACATCTCTACTCAGAGAACAGGGAAAGGGCCTTAAGAGACCCCAACTATCAATACTATATATATAATCCAGAAACCAAGGAACTTCAGCGTAAATAGATAAATTTATACAATTTAATTATAGCTAGACTATATTTTGGAAATTATTAAAAGGTTGTAAATAAATCAAAATTTTCAAAAGATACAATATTCCATAATTCTTTTGATTTGATTTAATGCATATATGTAGTATATTTATATAAATATATAAGACTGTTAAAATTGCATGCCTAAGTTGTAAAAGTAATTATGTTTGCAGTGAAAATAATTTTAGGAACATTAGATGTAGTAAATATGATACTAATCAACCATGTGAATAGTCAAACTAATAATAATAGTAGCGGGAGTAGTGAAAGTAATATTAGCGGCACCGGGACAGTAGTGAAAGTAACAATAATAACAGCGAGAGTAGTGAAAGTAACAATACTAACAACGAATGTAATAAAAGTAATTATAATAATAACAAGAGAAAGTATATATATGAACAATTAGCTAACCAATGGATTTGATGAAAATATTAACAGCGGGAATGGTGAATTTGCCTCGTAATTTATTTTTACGTAATTTTAAGATATGTCATATAAAAATATATTAATGGTAAATTATGAGCTAAGTAAATTTTAATTTTATTTCATAGAAAATAAATTTTAAATGGTAAATACGGGTAGACCTAGCAAATGGGTCATTCGGGTCAGGGTAACTTCGGATTGGGTCATTTCGGGTCAACATGTTCTCGGGTCACTTTTGGGTCATTTTGGTCATGATTTTGCATTAATTTAGTCATTTTGTTTCAATCAGGTCATTTTGGGTCACTCAAGTCGAGTCACTACAGGTCGGGTCTCTTCGGGTCTATCGAGTCACTTTTGGGTCATATATTTCGGTTATTTTCGGATCTCGGTTTAGCTTTATCGGGTGTGGTGATTCGGGTCGGGTCGACTTTGCCAGGTCTAAATAGAGGTAGCGCGGACGACGGGCCGGGTACCAATGCTAGTTTGTCAAAACCCTTGCGATTAACGAGAAAACCGAATTGAATTGAGCGGCGAACTGAATAGGAAAAGAGCTGGTTATAGTTCGTTTGGTAGCCGAAACATATATTGGGTTCACCGTAGACTTGGCAAAATGGGTTAGACCCGAATGACCTGATTCGAAAAGGCTGAACTGAGACCCGGAAATGACCCAAACTTGCTTGACCCAAATACGACCTGAAACCCAAATTGACCCAACCCGACCCAGACCCGAACATTATCTGACCCAATGTTGACCGGACCCGATGTGACCCAACTCGAAAAGACCGACTCATAATTGACCCGATCCCAAATGACTTGATATCCAAAATGACCAGAAACGACAAGTACTAAGTCATATTAATATTATATATATCGAAATAAAATTTCATTGGTTACAAAAGTTCCTGATAAATAGTTAAATTCACAAAATAGTATTTCTTAATCAAAATGGCACTAACTAAAGTGCTTAGTCATTAACTCGAAAGCAACCCGACCCAAAGTGACTCATACCTGAAAATGAGCCGACCCAAAATGACACTCAAAATTGACCCGACCTAACCCAACCCAACCCGAAATGTGACAAACCCGAAATAACCCGATCTAAAATGTCCCTCCTATACCCGACCTGATTGACCCGTTTTGCCACGTGTTCACCGTATAAAAGTCGATAGTGAATCAGCTTTACTAAAAGAGCAGACAAACTAGATGACAATTTTAGTGAGATGTGCGTGTTTTGAGCCACTCAGTCTCTTCTTATTCATTCAAGTTTCTGGTTGGTATATCTATATGCTTCTTTCGTTTATTGCTTTCCAGTAAACAAACACTAGAAAAATACTCCCGCAGTAATACTTGGAATATTTCCTTTCCAAAATCTTGCTTTTCCATTGTTTATCAATTACGATTATATATCTCGTGCTTATAATTTTTGTTTCAGGTTTCTTGAATGGCTTCCATTATTGCAAACCTGTCTCTTCCTCTTCTGATTAATGGGGCAAAGCCCTCTATGCAAACCATCTCTAAATTCCCTGTCTTTTCAAACCCAGGTCAGTTAAATTCAATTCCCTCGTAAAATCTAAATTTGATGTTAAATTTCTTGTTATTTGCTTATAATTTTGTATTTTGGAAATGGGTTATTTGCTATTATCTCCATAGAATTCAAAACGTAAATTATGCAAATGGGTGTAACGTGCATTTTAGTGACACAAAACTTAGATCAAGTTGTAAGGGATTACTTGTGCTTAGTTATAAGTATGGAGAGTTCAATTTCTCCGCTTATGGTCCTATCCCCATTGAATCTTTATTTAATTGGATAATGCAACCCAAAAGTAAAAATTTGGTGTTTGACATGTCATCATCTTCTTCAAGTAAAAATCTCATCCCACAGCTAAAATTTCACCTGATCGAGCGATATTTAGCACTAGTGTTGGGGCATTCTATTTTGTAGTAAGTCGCAACACATTAGTCTGTTAAGCTTGAGAGATTTCTTGGGAGTTACTATGGCTTTCGATGGAGTCAGCATCTGTCAGACTCAGACCTAAGACTTGGGAGTGTAGCTTGGAAGTTTGTACAACAATGGCCGCTGTGCTTCTCTTCCCTGTTTTACAATTATTTTTTGCTTATGTTGTCGTGCTTTTTGAATGTTTTAGAATATTCAAGTGATACTATTATCAGCTGACAATCTGACATATAAGGAGAATTAGGCACCATACATGACATTGAAGTAATTTCAGAGGCATGAACTTGGCACTGTGGAATTGTGGAAAACTGAAATACATGTGTTGGCTAAATGTTCCTAGTTAGTTTTATCCTAATATTCTTAATAAGTGAGTTTGAAATGTTTCCAATATTCTTAATAGATGAGTTCGAAAGTTTCCTACGCTTCAACATTGTTTCTTGTCTCAATATAAGTCAGAGTTATTGAACCCATATCACCAATAGCAATAATTTGGCAGTGCACATCTTTTTTATATATTGAGGGTTGAACTAGCAATACTTTAAGTTTGTCGTATGAAATGATCTACTAATAAGTTTGTATATATTCAGCTTGTTTTTCTCTTTGAATTTTCAGAATATACATATATGTTGTTCTTTCTGTAGTTTAGAAGATATTTTCTGTAGAAATATTGAACTAAGTACATCTTAGTTCTCTTAGATGAAAATGAGTTGCCTTATCGTAGTAGTTTCATGGAATCCTTTGCAAGCTCATGACATATTCAGTGGTTTGAGTCCCTATATCAGAGAGTTCTGCGAAAATATTCCTTCGTAAGATTGTCTCAGGCTTTTAATTTCTTGCTTGTCTCGATTTCAGGAAGACGAGGGTGTGTATTACTTGCAGTGAAAGCAACAGGTGATAGCTCAGATTCTTCAACATCTCTCGTTAAATCTGTTCAGAATGTTGTGAGCTCTCTTCTGCACCATGCTTCCTCATCCTTTCACTCATTTTCATTCTTAATTGATCTTATTTTTTCCTCTCCATTGTGATAATCAATTAGTTTGGTTGGATCTTGACAACCAATATAAAAATACACATATCTTTTTGTTCTGTAAGCATGGCTAGCACACCCTGCTATTAATATGGTTTTTTCCTTCTTTTTTATTGTAACAGTGGGATAAACCTGAGGATCGAGTTGCTGTTATTGGTCTTGGTTTGACAGCTATTATAGCAATTTGGGCTTCAGCAAATTTTATATCGGTTAGGATGACATTATTCTTTTATATTGAGATAAAACCCATTTTTGCATCTTGCACATTCAGGGTGCTGCTGATTTCCATTACCTGAGGCTATTATTTAGTATGCAATCATCTGATATTTTATGCTATTGTTTAAAGACTTGATATGAGAGTTGTCGTGGGTTGTCATATCCATTGGATCCGCCCATTCAGCTAGCAAAAAACGCAAGATGGACAATGAATTTCCAAAAGAATTACAAAGGCACGGTTCCCTAAACCATCCCAAACCTGCTAACCTACTTGTCCCTGGTCCACAACTTTGCGTTGGGTCCTGTCCATGTCTGGCCCATGCCCTTATCTGATGACCTACCGGACCTCTAGTCGTTACGTTTATATTTTTCTGTAGCCAATGATCTTTTTGGTTTTGGAAAGTAAATGAGGTAGTCGGCATTAATTATTTCCGACATTTTATATTACTGCATGTCACTCCCTGGGTTTCCCTATATTTCTCATTCTGTATGTTTCTTCAACAGGCAATCGATAAGCTTCCCGTTATCCCAAGTTTCTTTGAGTTCATTGGGATATTATACTCATCGGTATGTGTATCCTGTATTCCTGTTGTTTAAGCGTGTTAAGAATTATATGTCATGACTCATGAACCTTTGAGTCAAGAATGCTTTGCCAAAACTATGCAGACTTCCTTGTGACATTGATTTGCAATTTAGCCGTCGTAGACCTTTAGTTTTGTGGCATTGCTGGGTACAAGTATTTGTCCTTCGCACCATATATGTGAACTACCTTTTAAGATTTATCAAAACTTTTACCCTTGTTTGGATAAAGGAATATGGAGGGAAATGAAGGGGAGAGTAAGGGAGCGGAGGGGGATCTCCTTTATATAGTTGTTAAATAACGTGGATCTGAGGGAAATGGAAGGAGAGAAGACAGGATCCATTTTGCTTCCTTCAACTCAATTAAAATATTTCAATAGACTTAATCGTGATTATGGGTGACAAACCTTGTCTATCCTAATAATTGTCATTTGGAGTGTATGGTTATGATAAACCTTTGTTGTATAGGTTAATAATTGTCAAGTAACCATGGGGGTAACTATGATTTCGTGCTAAAATGACTCCTATTATATGATGTTTTCGACTTTTCGCCCACATATGCACGGGTTACACTGATAAAAGAGAAAATAGTTTATCGCTTTATGAACAAAGTAGGATTCCTCCCATTACCAATTGTTTTTCTGAATGGAACCTCATTTGGACTATGAAGTGGACTCTCTTTACTCCTAATGCTAGATTTTTTTTCTTCTTGTAGTGGTTCGTGTACCGGTACCTCGTGTTCAAGCCTGATAGGTGAGGCATTTTTGCTTTGACCTCTTCATTCACAACTATACATCCATTGTCATATAGTTACATTATAATACTAGCATAATTTACTTGCATTGTGATTTTTCTCTTTACGATCCTGAAAAGAAAAGTCCGTCTTGTTTGCAGAGAGGAGTTGTTTAGCAGTATAAATAAGTCGATTTCTAATATCTTGGGCCAATGAAGGATGCTTGTGGTAACTTACTTCACTTCTGAATCCTCTTCTTGCTGCTTTTGCCGTATCTCTGAGATTCCGAGTATGGTCAGGACAAACCATTCTTGTAAATTGATATTCATGTTGTTAAAAAATTCCATGGTACCCATGGTCTAGTATCGTACTTGAGAGTTGACAGATATTAGCAGTGAACCTTGTTATTGCCAATTATTTGAAGGGAAATATTGTGTATATTTTTTTTTATGCAAATGAAGCCACAGATTCATTACTCTTGGTTCTGGATTATGATGGAACAAAGCAAAATGGCTCACTAAAGTGGTTGCGCTTCGTTCTCTTGTGAAGTAGTGGTCCTTTGATGCAGTTCTCAACGCAATTTTCATCTTGGGTCATTCGGAAACAGTCTCTTTGTGTTGCTAACACAAGGGTAAGGCTGCGTACATCCGACCCCCTCTTACCCCACAATTTGCGGGAGCCATTGAGGCAATGGGGTAATGTTAAAATATGCAAATGAAGCCACAAGGGTATTCCCTATTAAGTATATTAACTGGAGTATCAAATAGTTGTGATTACTGTTCTTCATGACTTTACCAACTTATCTAATGAGCGAATGGATCTGTAATAAATAAGAAATTATAACGAGAGAAATACCAAGAGAATTTTTTGTATGATCTGAAAAATAAAGCTTACACAGTAATATGCTTATGCTATTTATGTATTTATGCTGAGATATATAACAAAATGTTAACAACCTTACTAGATGATCGAGTTGCTATTTTTTTTTTTTTTTGGTAAAACATGATCGAGTTGCTATTGTAGATGACTACTGAATACTGATGCTAGTGTCTTCAAGACATTCTTTCTACATTATCTCAGGGTAATATTGTGTACTTCCGTCCTCCCTCCTCCCCCTCTCCTACCTTTAAACGGGAGCCTCTTTATAGTTACTTGTGATTCTACTTAGATCTGATTAATTGGCTGCATAGATCGACATGTCACTTTGGTATGTGATGCACTTCAGGTTACGTCATTTGTGTTATTCTGAGGTTCAAGTTTGCTTCTGATGCTATTAACGAGTCACTTTCTGTCGTAATTTTTTTTTTTTCTTTCGTGTAAGTAATGAACAGGGTTCGATCACTAACAACTAACTGTAGCATCGGATTTTAGTTTATAGTGGATACCCAGTGTTGTACACAGTACATGAGTACATCCCTTCGAATGGAGTTGAGATCACATGTTCCAGTTTTGTCCTGTCACAAAATGAGCTTAGGTTTTATCCGGTGAAGTCTTTAATGTTTGAAATGTGGTCGACCCTTTGTTCAACCAAAAGCATGGAGGAATTCTTGTACTTCAAATATTCGTCTCATCACTTTAATTAATGGGGAAAGTAGCAAAATACCCCCAAATGTTTGGGGTGATGTGCAACTTGGCCTCAAATGTTTTTAAATGTGCAATTTACCCCAAACATTTGGGACTATGTACAAATCAACTCAGTTTTAACATTTTGACAATTTTATATAAATTGAAGGGTTTTTTTGTCAAAAACTACCTTATATTTAGGGGTATTTGTAAAAAGACTACCTTATATTATTTTTCTTGTCTTCGACTACCTTTGTTTTCTCCTTTTCTGATAAAAAAACTACCTATGCTGAAAATATGGCAAAATTTGGTCGATTTAACGACATTAATCTATCTCACATTACTCTCTTAACTCTAAACAACAATGATCAAGTGCGTTCAAACCACAATTTAACTTTAAATAAGCATAATTTATATTTTCACATTTAAATAATAACTATGAACATCTCTTAAAGTTAAGCGTAAGTACATAATGACTTCCCAAAAAAGGGTCTAAGCAAGTTTGAAATATAAAGAACTCACACAAGATAGATTAAAGCCAGAAAACTAACCAATTCCGCCTAGACTCTTAGCATAGATAGTTATTGACCAAAAATAAAGAAACAAAAGGTAGTCAAAAACAAAAAAAATAATGTAAGGTATTATTTTTACAAATACCCCTAAATATAAGGTAGTTTCTGACCAAAAAAACCCTAAATTGAATAATATTACCTCCTTAACAATAGCCTTAATTGAGCAACTGACAAAAAAAACAAGCATTCTGAGTTGCCTAACTCAAAAAACGACAATTGAAAGTTGTGAACAAAATAAATCAAGAATTGGTGATAAATTACACCAACTTAAAAAGGTTGAAACCAAAGAATGGATTCACAAATGAGTGGGTTAGAATAGAAATTCGTGTTAGCATCAGACCATGCCCATGATTCTTGGCTATTATCCTTACTTGCGTCATTTTATCGATATACAAAAAATAGCAAATGCTACCTGAATGAAACCTCAATTTGCAAATAGACTATAAAGTAGTAGTGGGACATGGGTGGAGAAGTCTTTGATGGTGGTTGGTAGAGGTGGTAATTGGGTCACTCGGGTTGGTTATGGGTCAGGTCAAAGCGGGTCAGGTCATATCGGGTTCGGACTGTGTCGGGTTAATTTGTTCTTCTGTTCGGTCCGGTTTGGGTCGGGTCGCTATCGAGTCGGGTCAACAGTAAGCTTGGTTCGGTTCGGGTCGGTTCGAGTTATGTGGAGTCATTATATGGGTCGGGTCATGTTGGGTCAAAGTATTTAATCGGCTCGAGATTGGTTTGGTTCGGGTTTTTGTGGGTCGGGTCAAAGTATTTAATCGGGTTGAGTTCGGTTCATTTCGGGTTTTTTGTGAGTTAGGTAAAAAAAAATTAATCGGGTCGAGTTCGGCTTAATTCGGGTTGGTCGTGTGTTGCCGTGTCAAGTAAATTATTAAGTCGGATCAAAACACCTGATCATTTGTGAGTCTGATCGGTATGACTTTTGACTTTGAGAGTTAGGCCGGTGTGTTAGTCTTTGTAAGACTTAAATGTATACAAATAGCTAATTATTTGACTTAAGGTGAGCGATTTTGACAAATCCTGTGTAGTGATAATATAACGTCACTAGCCTAGTAGCCTTTAAGGAAGGTTTAACTAAAATGAAACAATGAGCTATTTACAAGATCAATATTTTTGAGACTAGTCAGGATTTAGCCAATCCTCGAGTATTAATATGATGAAATAAGAACTACAATAATCATAGTTGTTCAAGTTATAATATTAGATAAATCTTATGATTTTTCTATACTTATTACATTTGATATTAACGTTTTAACAGTATTAATGTACTGAGTCACTGACGAGTAAACATTACTATGGATAACACAATCAAGCAAGCGTAATGAGCCATTAACGTGGCCGTGTTTAATTTATTTCATTTATACACACATTTATAAAAGTTAATTAATAACTTCACTATTATTCTTTAGTTGGTCTCCTATTGGGTAGCTTTACATTAATATAGTGTAAAACAGATCCAAATATAACACTATTATTACTTCATTACTTTTCCCGAGTACTTGTAATCTTGACAAATCTCAGCAATTTTGACAAATCTTGTATAGTGATAATATAATGTCACTAGCCTTTAAGAAATGTTTAACTAAAATGAAACAATGAGCGATTTATAGGATCGAGATTTTTGAAACTAGTCATGATTTAGCCAACCCTCGTGTATTAATATGATGAAATATCGTAACTACAATAGTTATAACGGCTTATATAAGTAAAAGTTGAAAACGAAATTGAAAATAAAAATTGAAAACGAAAAGTTTGAAGTACATATATTTCAATATCTCATTTTAGAGCAAATTGTAAATTGAATACGAAAAACGAAAAATGGAAATTTGAAAAATTGAAAAATTGAAAAAATGAAAATGAAAATGAAAATGAAAATTGAAAAGGGACGGGAAAATTGAAAAGGAAAAGTGAAACTAAAACCTAAGACACACTAAAACCTAATTTCATCAATCAAAACAACACACTTAGCTGCCGCACGCCCTTCCTTCTCTTCTTCTCTTCCTTCATGCGATCTCAACCTAAGGTATCTTCAAAACACATTGAGTTTAAAGAGAATCTTAAGGATTTGTTTTCTAAGTTACCTGGGAAAGTGTGTCTTACATGTGACATATGGACTGCTTGCACGTCACGTTCGTATCTTACTCTTACGGCACATTATGTCGATGTTGGTTGGACTTTGCGTTCTAAAGTGCTGAATTTTTTCCATTTTGCACCTCTACACACCGGTCTTCAGATATATAATACGTTCTATGAGAAGATTAAGGAGTGGGGCTTGGCTGATAAAGTTTTAACAATTATTTGTGACAATGCATCTAACATAGATAACATGATAGGTCATTTGAAAGCCTCTTTGCTGCAGAACTTCCCCTGTGATGGGAAGTTTTTCCATGTTCGTTGTGCTGCCCATATTTTGAATCTTGTTGTTCAGGAAGGTCTAGATGTCATTGAAGTATGTGTAAAAAAAGTTCGTGATACAGTGAGATATATTGATGCTTCTGAAGGTAGGCTTATTAAATTTTATGCTTGTGCTCATCAATGTGGTCTTGCTTGTAATACCAAGTTGTGGTTAGATGTTGCGACAAGATGGAACTCAACCTACTTGATGCTTCAGAAAGCTTTATATTATAGGAGAGGGTTGGATCTTTATGGGTCTCAAGAGACTGCTTTTCAACATTGTCTCTCATCCCTTGAATGGTTGAAAGTAGAAAAAAAATTGTGAGTTATTGGAACCATTTTATGAAATTACTACCCTTTTTTCTGGTTCGGATTATCCTACTTCAAACTTATATTTTTACAATGTTTGGGATATTGAGAGTATTCTTCTCTCATCGAAAGTTGATGTTGATCTGCATATTTCTAAAATGGCAAGTCTAATGTATGAAAAGTTTGACAAGTATTGGCGTGAGTATTCTATGGTTATGTCTTTTGGTGTTATACTTGACCCGCGATATAAGTTTGATTTTGTGCGCTTTGCTTTGAAAAACTTGTACGTGTTGGGAAATGTGTCCTCAACAATAGTGCGACCACATGATTTAAATATCATTATTAAATCTCATTGCAAGAATACGGAAGGGATGATACATAATATATATAGTCAACTGGTCCACACATATCGGTAATGATTGGCTGGCTAGAGTTTGACATTACTGTCGTGCGACGGTGGTGACCAGTTGATCCCTTGAGGTCACACCTAAAGGACGATTCCCTTAATTGAAAAAGGTTAATTAATTGTATGCCGATACAGATTAATTAATTCCTTAAAATTGAACAAATTATTATCATAAGAGAGAAAATGACATCTTATTCTAATGTGATTAAATAAGATTTTATTTAGTAATTTAAGAAGTTATATTACTAAAATTAATCGGTGTTTGCGAAACACGCGAGATGAGAATGATAAGTTAGTTATAATTACAAGATATTGTGAATTATACTAACTAGTAATTAAATGACCATTTTATGAGAAAGTAATTTTATATTACTAGTCAATTTGTTAAATATGATTTATTTAATTTGTAAATGATATTTAATTTGTTAAATATGCATTTTAAATTAAAACATGACATAAAATATGTCACATGTCACATGACATACAATTGCACAATTGACAAAAATAAAATAGACTCCATATTACACTACATAAACCGAATTATTGGTGGGCAAGCTTTAGAATTTTGTCTTGTTCATTTGTCTTATTCATTTGTCTATGACACTTGATAGTGACTTGACCATGACAAAACCTTACACCTATTTGTCTTGTGAAGACAAAAAGAAAAATAATTATGGTCTATTGTAACACCCCCATACTCCAAGTGCCTTACCAGGACCACTCAGGTATAAGGACGTTACCATCTCGGTTACCCGAGGCAATGATAATCAAATAAACAATAATGAAACGATATTTAAATAGTAATACTTTAGCGAAAGGTTACAATCCAAAAACCAAACCAAATACTAATACATGTTCTCAAAACGGTACATCTCTTCGAACTAATCGAAATGTATATGAAAACTACTAGACTACAAATGGAAGACTTCTATCATCCGATCGTGGCAATCCCAAATATCCCAAAGACTCATGTCATACCTGCTCAATATCTGCTCACCATCCCCGAATGGATCACCGCAGGTTTTCAAAACATTCACCGGGGTCAGTACTATTTACACAAGAGGTATAATCAACAATACAGTAACCAACACAACTAAAACAATCATATATGATCAAGCACTCCACTCCATCTCCGTCTCCGACTGTCCACTGGACCAGCCCTGCCAGTGGGGGACCGCAGCCGTTCCCACCTAAGCCCCGCTCATCATACCGAGCGATAACCCTGTCCCATTAATGTGCACATCCCCTTCCGTGGCGGGTTCCACGAAGGGCGAAACTAGGGCGTGAAGCCACTCCCGCAAGTGACTCCACTCAGCCGAGAACGCATCTCGAGAACCACAGACAAACAATCACAATCACAACCACCACATCGTTTAAATCAACCAATTATACTAATTACAGCACAACACACACCACATGTAAGAAATACTGAGTAGGGAAACCCTACCTGGAAAGCACAATAGTCAGACGATCTCACAGCTGAAGTCAAAAAGCTTCCTCTACGAATCCTCCTCCTAATTATACAAGCACATAATTACTACTATGCACATAACACAGCAAAATCCCCAATTCCCAAAATTAGGGTTTAACTAACTTTGACGAAATACAACAAAAATGGTATAAAGGTCTTACCCTCGACGCAAGGATTACAACGGTGTAAAGACAAGTGAAATCCGACCTTCCAAGCTCCGGGATTTGTTAATAATGCGATTAAGGTGACAAACGTAGTTTGCTTTCTCTTCTCACAGTGATTTAGGTTTTAGAAAAGTGATTAGAATGAATGACGAAAAGATTATATACCTTAATCGCATAATTAACGAAACCCGAGAAAACAACCCCCGTAAACCGGCTACTCGATCGAGTAGCCCCAAGTACTTGATCGAGTATCCCCCTACTCGATCGAGTATCGTAGTTACTCGATCGAGTACCCAACAGGTCAGAAACTATTTTATTTCGCAAAACTCCCTTACTCGACAGAGTAAGGCCTACTCGATAGAGTACCCCAAGACTCATAAATACGGAGTATTACAGTCTTCCCTCCTTAAAAAGAACTTCGTCCCCGAAGTTCGAACCAAACAAAACAAAGACTCTGTAACACCCCGGTTTATAAAAGAAGTCCTCGTCAAGACATTCCTGAATAAAACGGACTGTTACCATCTCGGTTTCCCGAGGTAGTGAATAACAAATTAAACTCCAAGGCAATTTATATAATATTTTAACTTAATTATTACAAATTCTCTTTTCAAATTAAATTACAAGAACTGACATAAATAAAAGTGAAGTCTTCTAGATGATGATCTAGTTACTAAGTCGTCGATCCGGGGTCTCACGCCCATCCAGCTCTCCCGTCCTATCTCTTAAACCCGTCAAGTCTGCTCCCCATAAAACGGTTCATCACAGGTGTTCACGAATACACAGGGTCAACCACGAGGTTGAGTAGGGAAAACATTAAAACAATAAAATATGATATGCATGATACTCCGTCACCTCCATCTCCATCTCAACTCATCACACACATCTCATACCCCGAACGCCCACCATACCGATCCCCCTAGACTATAAATATCGACCGAAGTCGATCTGCGACTCAACAATGAGGACACCAGGGCAAGTTCTGCAGAACCCGCCTGGGCCTTATCACAACATCACATCGTATCTCAACATCGTCACCACCACATCCTCCTCCAACTCCAATGCATATGAAATGCTCAACGAATTAATGCATGCAATATGTATATAAATCATCGAATGATAAATCATAAAGTCATGCCAATTACCCGATGTTGTGATATCATACTCAATACGATCAAATCGGTCAATCACCTTTCCGAATATAAATGATAACGTAAATCAACAACCAGAATCCGATCAACACAATTCAACAACGTTAATAGAGTAAGTGTATTTCCCTACCTCAAGTGCCAGACAATTCCAATTAAGCGATTAAGCGATCCAAAAGTAAAGCAATGAATTTGATTATCGATCCTTCACGAATCCGTCACCTAAAAAAATTATAATATTTATAATTACTAACTACTAAATATAGACATCTCTCAAAATGGAAACTTTCCCGATATAGTAACTTTCCTCTTTTAACAACCCAACTCAAAAACCCGACTTGAATTATTTAACTGACTCGGGAATTAAATTGGATAACCAATATGATAATTAAATGAATTATATGATTAAAAGAATCCGAATCAACATTGAACAACTCAACAATCCCGACTCAAACCCGTCTCTAATCATATTAACTAATTCGGGAATTAAATTAACTAAATTATTTAAAGGACTCGGGAATTAAATTAATTAATTAAAAGTACGACCGATTAACGAATTGTAATGATTAACTAATAAAACCCGCTTCAAAACAAATCGAATAACCCAACTCTTACACTCACACTTCACTCACGCCCACACCCTTAAACCACCGCCTGAACCACCACGACAACCACCAGCCGTGGTCCCCACTTCAACCCAGCCACCAACAACCACCCCCACTGGGGTCGACTCCCGCCGGCGAGGTGAACCACGGCCGTGAACTGGCCAGGTTCAACACCGAGCCTCACCAAACGCCTCTGTTTCTCCTCTCACCACCACCGCAACCATCACTGAACTCCTGTCAAACCACCACGACTATGCTCGCCGTCAGCCCACCAACACAGACACCGTGGCACCACCATTTCGACCTCCCCCGAGTCCACAGTGGTGCCACCCCAACACTACTCGTCTAACTCGCCTGAAAACTGCATTTAAACTCGTTTGTTACCCCCTATGTCGATGCCGCCTATTACTGCCACCCTAACCACCTACAACCACCCCAACAACCACCAAGTTACTCACCACACCACTCCTATAACCTGACAACAACCACTAACAATGCCCCTATCAGACACGCAACCACCCACAAAACCCGACATCAATTCGAAAAACAGAGAAGGGGATTGAATGCTTACCTTGCCGCCACCACAACAGCCACCACGGCCACCTACGACCGTCGACAATAGTCCCTAGCTCCTCCCTGCTGCACGGTCACCACCCAGGCTCACTCTTTCTCTCTCTTTACCCGCAAAATCTGAAGTTTTGGTGTTGGTGAAGGAGGGAGGCGGGTTGAGTGAATGAGAGGAGGGAGGCGGGTTGGCTGTTGAGGGATTAGGGTTACTATTAGGTTTAGGGTTAGGGTTAGGGTTAGTGTTTAGTTGGGCTTAGGGTTAAATGGGCTGGACAGTTATTGGGCCAGCTCAACTGATTAGCTCACATTTCGAATTCAATATAAAACCCGTCTTAATTAACTTACGCTAGTTTAATGTAATTATCGACTCAACTATTTTCCCGACATAATTGTAATATAAAATGTATAATAATTAATATAAAATAATATCCGTTTAATTAATTATATTATATAAAAATACGGGGTATTACAGTCTTCCCCCCTTAAAATGAACTTCGTCCCGAAGTTCGCTCCCGTACCCAAACCTCAGAAGGGGATTGCATATCGTACTTACGGATGTCACGCATTTCTAACACGGTTAACACCCACTTGACACATCAATTAAACTTAACAAACACGGAATGTTCATTCTGCCCTCCTAAAAATAACTTCGTCCCGAAGTTTAACTCATCTTTTTCTTAATCCAATTAACTACAACTAATAACTACCTGCGAACACAAGTGTATAACACTATATAATCATCTGAGAACACCATCATCTTTCATCTAAATTCCGATCTCAACTTTAAATAGCCAGTATAAATTAAGCATCAAGATTTTACAATCCTCCCCAACTAAAAACATGGTTACGTCCTCGTAACCTTCATTATTATAACCAAAGTTCTCAACTACTACTAACAACTGAAAGAGGAAAAAAAAAAAGATTCTCAACTCTCGCTTAAGTTAACTAATCTTTACCAAAGACAATCGATATGCAAGCTCTCTCAAGGAAGCTACCGTTACCCGTAGAATCATTAGTAATTATTTATTTTATCAATCATTGTAATCTCATACCTTAGAAACATAGGGAATCAATCACATGAGAAAAGAATTAGGGTCAAAACTTGATAACTCGATTTTTGAAAATTTATAACCTAATAGGTCCGATCAGACTTTCCTTTTCTTAATTGTTCAGATTTAGGTCACGACACAGAATCACCGATAAAAATGAAGACAACCAGTTTCCGCAGTACTTATCGGCCCAGAAATATTTTTAATCCTCCTAACAAAGGTTTTGGGCTTTATTCACGAATGACGCAGGCATATTGAATGGCAAATTTTACAACTTATTGGTCGAGTCAAACAGCAATATTGGAAAGTTAACGTACAAGACTATTATACACAAAATTCGTTCTTGGTTTTAAATATATTTTGACTGCACCCGACACCATGACATAAAAGATTAAAGTATTTAACTACATCAATTTTACAAATATTCATTATATGTTATGCTAATATCAACTTACCATGTTAACACATTACTGTAGGTTAATATCCGTATACTACCCTTAAATTGCAGGACTATAACGTAAAATTTACATGCAATTTATAGTCATAAAACGATAAAACAATAGAAACGATAAGTGTATAGAAATCAACCTCGGGTCCTTTTAATTGCGGCGTAAAGATCGAAAATCTAAGCGATTCCCTCCTAATCGTTGCACCCAAGACTTGGTCCGAGATATGCCCTTGTGCTAGAACAGTGTTCTCCGATTGCCTTGCAATATAGGGAGAACTGTTGTGAGTTTTGTCGAGATGTGAGATCTCAGTTTCTACAGAGAAGAATGCTCTTTCGAAACCCTAATTTTCTCTCAAATGATGATTAGCTTTAACGAAGGAGGAGGAGGTCTCCTTTTGTTCTCCTATTCGGCCGAGAACCGTGACCCACACAGGGAAGTGGGCTTCCACTTCCTCTTGGTTTTAACTCGAGGTCCGGTTCGTTAATTACTAAAATGTATATGACGGGTTTGTATTATAAACTGTTATCGGTTATCGGAAATTAAGGCATCGGCTAATAATACGGGTTAGTCAATTATTAATACGTGTCCGACAAAACAAAGATATTGTATAATTATTTTAATATACATTTAATTAAATATAAATCACGTATATTTAATTTCACGAATTAACTGGTTAATTCGCCTTAGCCCATGATATTTAATCCGTATTAAATATAATATCTCAACATCACGTATTTGACTAATTACTTAGTCAAATAACTCGGACTAACCGGTTAGTCAAATTTGGCATCTACATGACTTTGTTTTTTCATCTTGTCACGTCTCTCAAACGTATCCTATAGGTGTGACTTTTAGGGACCAGTTGATCACCGCCATCTGTATGACAATAACGTCAAACTTATCTAGCAAGCCAACCGTTATTGATAAACGTGGATCAACTGATAATAATACCAAAGTATGCCCTTTGATCCTTTTAGAGGTTTATAAGTCCTTGCACTAATCGTTAAGGACACCAACCCCACAAGCTCCCACTTGTCCGTACAAGTGTATGTGCAATGACGTTATCCGCACTAACTGGAGGACACAAGCCCCAACAAACTCCCACTTGTCCGAACAAGTGTAGGTGCGATAACCGATTCTCATATTCATTTAAAATCTCTCCCACTCAATGTAAAACAATTTGCAGATCTGGATCCACAAAGGTCGTATTTTACAATCGATCTGTATCTAGAGTGGTTTCCCCGACTAGAGAGTAACTTAACCGATAAAACGAATCCGTATCCGAGCATGGCCATGCATTTCGATTCTGACTCCTCGAGTGGCCCTGAGAAATATCGAGTACCCGATAAAGGCTGAATATTTCCTTCAACTCGACTCCTTCCGATCTAAGCACGACATGAAATGACCCGAGAAAAAATCTACTTGGCCCCCTGTTACGGATGACCGTGAGAAAGAAACCAAAGTCACCCAAAATCTGCCGTAGTCTCAAGAGACAGTCGATAGTCAAAGAATCGACTCTTAGGATCACCATGGAAGTCCTATCCACGACCGGGTAACGAATGTTATAAAACATTTAGGACTCCACGTCGATGTCACAATTGTGTCCTACGAAATATCCGTATAAATCGCCTCTCGTGATTGGTCGACCAACCGGTTGACTTATGGCTCGTTGAACCCACCATCAACCAACGTCACGAGAATAATTGCCGAGTTATCGGCTCATGTGGGCAATTAAGGACTAAAAAGATATGATGTTTGTTCGGTTCACTTTGTGGTGTTCAAAATTGTCGTACAATTCCACATGAAAAACAAAATATATATATAAAATATCAAAACGATGATGTCGTATAGAGTACAAAGGAGAATGAATCTGATCCATAAAAGAGTACTACAACTCATGAACACGTTTGATTCCCATGGAATTTACGTGCCCTTCATGCTTATCTTGTCGTAATGCTTTAGTGAGAGGATCTGCTATGTTATCATCTCAGTAGCAATCTTTTCTATCACTCTTTGTCTTTTGCTCCACGTAATCCCAGATTAGATGAGCTTTCCGTTGTACATGTCTAGACTTGTTACTAGACTTTGGCTCCTTAGCTTGGAAGATGGCACCACTATTGTCGCAATAGATGGTGATCGGGTCATTCGAACTAGGCACTACAGAGAGCCCATGTAAGAATTGACGCATCCATATCGCTTCCTTTGTTGCTTCGACGCGGCATAGTACTCGGACTCGGTCGTAGAATCTGTTTATGTAACAGTTTGTTTCGAACTCTTCCAGGTGATCTGCAGCGCCATTAAGAGTAAAAACGAATCCGACGAGATTTCGAGTCATCACGATCCGTTTGGAAGCTAGCATCTGCGTAACCGATTGCGCATAGCGTTTGAGAGCCTCCATAAGTCAATGCCCAATCTTTAGTCCTCCGTAGGTACTTAAGAATGTTCTTGACACCAACCAATGTGGTTCACCTGGTTCTTTGTTGGAATCGACTTGTCATACTCAATGCATATGCCACGTCCGGACGTGTGCATATCATGGCATACATGATTGATCCTATTGCCGAAGCATAAGGAATCCGTGTCATGCGCTCTTTCTCTTCCGGTGTCTCTGTGCACGAGACTTGCTCAAATGCACCCACAGGGACATGGGAAGGAACCCCTTCTTGGAGTTAGTCATGCTTTGAATCTCTCTAGGACTTTGTCTATGTAAGACTCTGATCGAGAGATAACATCCGTCGTGATCTATCTCGATAGATACGGATGCCTAGAATTCTTTGTGCCTCTCCCAGATCTTTCATCCGGAAATGGTTTTTCAACCATACTTTCACCGAAGTTAAGAGAGGTATGTCATTCCCAATCAGGAGTATGTCGTCAACATACAATATTAGGAAGACAATCTTGCTCCCACTCGACTTGATATATAGACATGGTTCCTCGACCGATCGAGTAAATCCATTTTCTTTTATCACTTGGTCGAAGCGATGATTCCAACTCCTTGATGCTTGCTTAAGTCCATAAATGGAACGCTTAAGCTTGCACACTTTCTTAGGATGTCCTGGATCGATGAAACCTTCGGGTTGTACCATGTACAACTCTTCCTCTAAAAAGCCGTTTAAGAAGGCGGTTTTCACATCCATTTGCCAAATTTCATAGTCATGAAAAGCGGCGATCGCTAAGATAATCCGAATGCAACGCAGCATAACCACGGGTGCAAAAATCTCATCGTAGTGCAAACCTGGCACTTGGGTGAAACCTTTTGCAACTAGTCGTGCTTTATAGATATCTTGTTGACCTTCCACGAAATGCTTTATCTTGTAAAGCCATTTGCATTGAAGGGGACGAACCTTAGCAGGTAAGTCAACAAGATCCCACACGTTGTTCTCATACATGGAGTCCATCTCGGATTGCATGGCCTCAAGCCATAGCTTTGAGTTAGAACTGGTCATGGCACCTTTATAGGTTGCGGGTTCACTACTCGTTAAGAGTAGAACGTCATCTATGTCATGTTCCTCGACCATACCGATGTATCTGTCCGGAGGAATAGAGACTCTTCCCGACCTCCTAGGTTCCTCAGGAATATTCACCGCAGCCGGGATTGAAGGAATAGGTTCCTCCAATAGTTGCTCGGTATTTGGTTCTGGAATCTCCGACAGGTCGAAGGTTCTATCACTCTTTGCATTCTCGAGAAATTCCTTCTCTAAGAATGTCGCACTAGCCGCAACAAAAACGCGTTGTTCGGTTGGCGAATAAAAGTAATGACCACGTGATCCTTTAGGATAACCTATAAAGTATGTCTTGACCGATCGCGGGCCGAGCTTATCTTCGTGTCTCCACTTGACATAAGCCTCGCAGCCCCAAACCCGTATAAAGGACAAGTTAGGGACCGTTCCCTTCCATAGTTCATATGGAGTCTTGTCAACAGCTTTAGACGGACTTCGGTTAAGTATTAGAGCGGCTGACAAAAGAGCATAACCCCATAATGAATCAGGTAAAACCGTGTGACTCATCATGGATCGAACCATATCAAGTAGTGTTCGATTTCTCCGTTCGGACACACCGTTCAACCGAGGTGTTCCAGTGGAGTTAACGTAGGGCAATCCCACAGTCCTTTAGGTGTTGATCAAACTCGTGAGAAAGATACTCGCCACCACGATCCGAACGCAGTGTTATTATCTTTCTACCCAATAGGTTCTGCACCCTATTTTGGTATTCCTTGAATTTCTCAAAGGATTCACTTTTGTGTTTCATTAAGTAGACATAGCCATATCTACTCAAATCGTCCGTGAAAGTGATGAAATACCTATAGCCTTCTCGTGCGGTGATTGACATAGGACCACATACATCCGTGTGTATGAGCCCTAATAGGTCAGCAGCGCGCATTCCAACACCTTTGAAGGAAATCCGAGTCATCTTACCGATGAGACATGATTCACACGTGCCAAATGATTGAAAATCAAAGGCCGAGATAGCTCCATGTTTGATGAGTCTGTTTTTTTTTTACGCGTTTCTCATTAATGTGTCCCATACGGCAATGCCATAGATACGTTTGATCTTTGTCACCAACCTTTAACTTTTTATTCATTACGTGTAATATTTCGTTGGTCTGATCTAAAACATAAATTCCATTCATGGAGACTGCCTTGCCATAAATCATATTGTGTAATGAGAAAATGCAAGAATTATTCTCTATTACAAATGAAAAACCAAGTTTATCAAGCGCAAAACAAATAATGTTTTTAGAAAGACTGGGTACATAATAGCAATCATATAATGATAACTCAAATCCGCTAGGAAGCTGGATCACATATGTCCCCTTGGAGATGGCAGCTACTCTTGCTCCATTCCCAACACGCAAGTCCACCTCACCCTTTACGAGGGGTTCGATGTTTCGGAGCCCCTGCACATGATTACACAGATGAGAACCACAACAAGTATCAAGTACCCAAGTTCCGTAACTTGCGTGGTTAATCTCAATCATATGAATAAAAGTAGAAGAGAGAGAAGACATACCAACAAAGTTTAACACGACCCGCCTTTAAGTCCTCATGATAAACAGGACATGTGCGTCTCCAATGCCCAGTCTTGTGGCAATGATGGCATTCCATGTTTTCACTCTTGCTCTTTGTCATGCACGATGAGTTACTCGACTCACCAGGACCACTCTTCCCCGAACCCGACTTCTTGAACTTCGCCTTACCTTTGTTAGGTTTGCCGGAGCTTTGCCCTTACCTTTCCCTTTGTTTGACACAACGAGAACATCCTGTTTGAACTCCCGCCGCACTTCATGTCCTTCTCGGTGCATGTACGAGGAGGGAGTGCCATTCATGGGGAGTTTTCTTCAAATCATTCATATAGTAATTCGCTCTGAATTGCGAATAACCATCGTGGAGTGAATGAAGAATACGGTCGATAACAATATTCTCGCTGATGTTACAGTTAAAGGTCTCCAGTTTCTCGACATTCTCAATCATGCTGAGAATGTGTGGGCTAACCGGTTGGCCCTTACGAGTCTCGCATCAAAGAAGCGAGTGGTATGCTCATAGGTCACGATTCTCGGTGCTTTCGAGAATTCCTTAGTGAGCGTGGTGAAAATCTTGTTTGCACCTTGGGCTATGAAGCGTTTATGCAAATTGGGTTCCATTGCAAAAATGAGCACGTTTTTAATCGCACCCGCTTCCATGACGAAATCGTTATAAGTAGCGATCTCGTTAGCTCCCGCCGTGGGAACTGGGTGTGGCGGCATGGGCTCAAGTAGATATTTGAGCTTTCCGTCGCGCGGCGGCATTCCGTAATGCCGCCTCCCGATCCGCGAAGTTGGATCCATCATTCTTCGATCGAGTAGACCGATTCATCCGATTCATGAAGATCCTAAGCCAGGACTCACGGTCCAATGTGGCACTTGGCATTGGGTTATCACTTGAACCAGCCATTTGATGTTAAGCGATTTAAAACGTGATCTACACTTTGAAAAAGAAAGAAAAACAAAACGAAATAAGCAACTCATCGAGGTGATTTAAGTCTATTTTAAAATTCATTTTAAACATGTAGACTCTTGCACTTGCATAATTGATCTCCCTCAAGAATGATACAAGTGATCCCAAGACTCAATTTCAGTAAATTGATAAGCCAACTGTTTAGCTAATTCTTCCGGAAGAACTCTTGGTCGATAGATTTCCGTAAATCCTATCTATAGTCCACCATGATCACAGGATCGTACGAGTGACCACGGTGTTGAGATAAAATAGGTCAATCGGTTCCAACTTACCCGACGTAGAAGGGGTCATAGTATGCCTACCGACGAAGAAGGGACTCATTGGAGTTTGACCTATAAAGACCGTTCTCAATTTTTGTTTATACGAGGAAGATCCCATCAACTAAATTATAATTCATTTTTAAGTGAACGAATAACTAGCGTCACGTCGTGAATGAATTAATTTAGATGATGGCTTAAAACGTGTGACATGAGAATGTCAATGAAAACTAACTCGTGACCTCTATATGTGTCAGTTTTCATGCAATAAATTAGGTGGTTTGGTTTTTAGGCGGAAAATGATGCATATTATCGTTGCGAAAAATAAATAAATGAATGCAAAAACGTAAATAAAAAGTCCTAGTGTGGCCTATCCTAGTAAAAGAACATAATACAACTTTGGAATCCACCGTTGGACCCGAAAAGCTTGTCTTGATGTTCCATCTTGATCCAAGTAGCGGGAGTGAGCATCCGGTCTCCATCTTTGGTCTTCTCAAAAATTACAATTTAAAATTACAAATATAAACCTATTTACATTCTAATTAAAACTGTAATTACAAGTGAAAAATCCAAAACGGAGATACAAGATCTCAAAATACAACCAAGACCGTGTTCCATCATTACGGTAACACGTTCTACTAAGGCCACACTAAGTTACAATCGCTTGTAAAATTAAATACGTAAAAAAAAAAGGCATTCACGGCATTCAACAAAACGATAAATAAAAATGCATCAACTAAAAACAAATTCATTCGTGACATAATTCCGTAATTATGTTAAATTTATCCAAACCACCTTTTAATGATTAAAATTAGTGTGATAAAACCGCTTCTATCATTTAATTTTAATCTATTATAATCCGTTACTTTAAATACAATTTAAAATAACTATATGGTACGTGAGTGAACCGATTCACTATTAAGCGAGTGTACTATATCCGGATAAAGTACATATTAAAGCCAAAGGAAAATTTAAATCAAAAGAAACAAATTTTCAAAGTCAAAAAGATTTTAAATCCCTCGATCCAGGGACATAAGTGCTCGATCGAGGGACGAAGGAGCTCGATCGATCGAATCGCAAGTTGATCGAGAGGAATGCTAATCAGGGGGTGCTCGATCGACTAAACTGGTGGTCGATCGAGTACCTATATCAGCAACACTACTCGATCGAGTACGAGGACAACTCGATCGAGCGGAGAGGGGTTTTGAAAGCGGTCGATCGAGTACAAAGAAGGACTCGATCGAGCAAAAGGTTTTGAGACAGGGTCGATCGAGTACAACAGGGACTCGATCGATCAAAAACAAGACAAAAACAGCACTCGATCGAGTAGAAATACGCTCGATCGAATGCAAAAGTGGCTGAAAACCTCTGGAAAAACCAAAACCCTCGTGAAAACTGATTTTCGAGACAAAATCAATTGAAATTTCGATCAAAACGCATCAAAACAAATTTGATAATTGATAAAACATGACATATTGTTATAATCTCTGTATAAAACAACAATATGCATAAAACCAAATCGAGAAAGATGATAAAACCGTGTAATACATGACACGGTTTCAAGCAAATTCTGCCGTGTATACTGGGCACGGGTTTTTAAGCACAAAAACATCGAGAGCAACCGTGTAAACAAGACACGGTTCCCAAAGCAACCATAAAAAAAACGCAGCAAATTTAAAAAAATTCTGCCGAGACAAATTTTTAGCCAAAACAAAATCGTTTCAAGATCGTTTTATGAAAAACACATGAAAAATTCACGTGGCCTCGCTCTGATACCACTTGTAGGTTAATATCCGTATACTACCCTTAAATTGCAGGACTATAACGTAAAATTTACATGCAATTTATAGTCATAAAACGATAAAACAATAGAAACGATAAGTGTATAGAAATCAACCTCGGGTCCTTTTAATTGCGGCGTAAAGATCGAAAATCTAAGCGATTCCCTCCTAATCGTTGCACCCAAGACTTGGTCCGAGATATGCCCTTGTGCTAGAACAGTGTTCTCCGATTGCCTTGCAATATAGGGAGAACTGTTGTGAGTTTTGTCGAGATGTGAGATCTCAGTTTCTACAGAGAAGAATGCTCTTTCGAAACCCTAATTTTCTCTCAAATGATGATTAGCTTTAACAGAAGGAGGAGGTCTCCTTTTGTTCTCCTATTCGGCCGAGAACCGTGACCCACACAGGGAAGTGGGCTTCCACTTCCTCTTGGTTTTAACTCGAGGTCCGGTTCGTTAATTACTAAAATGTATATGACGGGTTTGTATTATAAACTGTTATCGGTTATCGGAAATTAAGGCATCAGCTAATAATACGGGTTAGCTGAATTATTAATACGTGTCCGACAAAACAGTATTGTATAATTATTTTAATATACATTTAATTAAATATAAATCACGTATATTTAATTTCACGAATTAACTGGTTAATTCGCCTTAGCCCATGATATTTAATCCGTATTAAATATAATATCTCAACATCACGTATTTGACTAATTACTTAGTCAAATAACTCGGACTAACTGGTTAGTCAAATTTGGCATCTACATGACTGTATTTTCATACTGTCACGTCTCTCAAACGTATCCTATAGGTGTGACTTTTAGGGACCAGTTGATCACCGCCATCTGTATGACAATAACGTCAAACTTATCTAGCAAGCCAACCGTTATTGATAAACGTGGATCAACTGATAATAATACCAAAGTATGCCCTTTGATCCTTTTAGAGGTTTATAAGTCCTTGCACTAACTGTTAAGGACACCAACCCCAACAAGCTCCCACTTGTCCGTACAAGTGTATGTGCAATGACGTTATCCGCACTAACTGGAGGACACAAGCCCCAACAATTACCCCCTTAAATCACCACATTACCTTTCCCGTTTTGACATTTGTAACTAATCACAACCCACCAACTCGCTACATGAACAAACCACATGACTAAATTATCCCACTACTTATGACTCCGTTCTAGTTTCATTCCTCCAGACTAGCAATTATCATGGAACCATACCACCAGACATTGGCTGGAAATCTCATTCCGAATTTATACTCACACGACAAAATTTAATTTCATTTTCAAAACTTTTACTTTCATACTGAACGGTGAATAATTTTCTTAACATAAGTCTTATAACAGAGCCGTTATAGAATCCATTTACAGCTTACTACGAATCTCAAAATCAGATAAACTTAATTCAATTCCTTTAAACAAAACAAGCTTAGGTGTCGACTAATATATCGTAATTTACAGGTTCATCTTGTTCATTTCAGCCCTATCCTTATTAATGAACGACTATTACTTTAATCATCAGGATTTTAGTTGCACTTCTTTACTCAGTTATATTCACGGCTCAATTAAACGTAACTATAACAACTATCATTTAAACTAACGCGTATCATGTGAATCGTCAAAGGTTATCCCATTATAATTGCTAATATAATTATCATAAACAATCTTTATTAAAATATAATTGATAGTAATGACTCGAGACTATAGATATGTCAAATGTTGTGCTACAATTGCAAGAATCACTTTAGCATTTTATGATAATATAATAACGAATATATCCAATAAGAAACAACAATACTGTTTATTATCATGTTATAGGTTTAGGCTCAACTGAAATAATTTAATGAAATGAAAGTTATAAGTATCACTATAGACACACCGTCTCACATAAAAGACATTAGAACTCAAATGACATTCTACGTGTGTGAACATTTAGACACAATCATTACTACCATCCATGTGTAACTTTTAAACATAACTATTATAATTATTCATACGAGTATATTATAACAATCAAATTAACATTTAACGCCATCAGCTTTACCTAGATATGACGATATAGTTTTATATTTATATATATTCGACCACTATGCAAATATGATATAAAATATTACAACATGCCAAATGTATATAAAATATGCAAACAACTGGACTCGTATAAAATATTTCACCCTTGATTAGAATCAATTTAAGCTATTCAATTTTACTCATAATATCATGCCAACAAGGTTATTAACTAAGTTTTAATTTTATCACTTGTTAAGATACTTAATTACTGAACATGCGTGCTACTATCGTCATATAGAATATTATAATTTCACATTACTAAAGCTCATGAATTAACCAAACAATTGTATGAAAATCAACATAGAACGCACATTTTAAATGTTTTGATTCACGTTGTAACTTTCAAAGATCACGAATAAATAACCGTTCGATTTAAACTTGATTCATATTACTTTTATAAAATACGGTGAGTTCAAAACACAGGGAAAAAAAAAAATTAGGTTTAAAGCATAAGAATTCCATTTTTAAAGAATTTTACCACTCAGTTGGTCCAAACAAACATGTGACAGCTATTGGTCTAAAACTTGGGTCAGTTTGCAAAACTTATTATTTAATATTGAGACATCAAGATTTTTCGTGGCTTATTAATTTGAAAACATATGTAAATTTTATGATCGGTGGAGTTGGAATTATGCGAAAATTATTAATACAATTTAAATGAGGATTTTTACAAAATCGTCGGTCAAAACATCACTGCACAGAACTTCCTAACCACAGCTCACTAAAATATTTATTACTCCTAATCCGTATATCATATAAGCATGAAACCGACGCCAAATAAACACTAACTGACGAGGCTACCTCTCATAAAATTTTCATCGATAGGCACTAAACAGAAAAGAAATGGTAGTAAGGTCAATTAAAGAGTAACATCAACCAAAACAAGTTTCATCACTAAGTCTTTCATTTCCTATGTCCCAATTCTTACAACTATACTATCGATACTAACCCATACCAACTTAGATCTCACACTGTACTTACGTAAACATATACCCCATAGAATCCCTTCGCATCTCGATCTACTCATTACATCTAAATCACGATTGTGATGACTAAAGATATGAAATTCTATCGTGTTTCTTATTACTATCACAAGACTATACTAACATGGCTTCGGGATCACATAACCGCATATTACTTAGTCATAGTAGTACTATCAACACATCATTCATACAATTTACTTACCGTAGCGTTGTCCTGCAATAATCAATGTATCAATCAATTAACACTTAGGCAACGATATATGAATTTTCTGTTCATCCGCAAGCAACTATTCTACCCTTTCTCTCGTATACACTCATGGTTTCCGGTTCAACTGAGAGGACCACTGGTTCGGTGTGAGGGGGCCCCTAACTCATACCTTACCTTCATGTGTTCCTAACAGTTCTATCCCGGGGTTCATTTTATTTAGACTCTTCCTATGTTCATTGGGCTCATTGGTTTAGGCCTGAGGATCGTTCGCTCTGATACCACTTTGTAACACCCCGGTTTATAAAAGAAGTCCTCGTCAAGACATTCCTGAATAAAACGGACTGTTACCATCTCGGTTTCCCGAGGTAGTGAATAACAAATTAAACTCCAAGGCAATTTATATAATATTTTAACTTAATTATTACAAATTCTCTTTTCAAATTAAATTACAAGAACTGACATAAATAAAAGTGAAGTCTTCTAGATGATGATCTAGTTACTAAGTCGTCTGATCCAGGGTCTCACGCCCATCCAGCTCCCGTCCTATCTCTTAAACCTGTCAAGTCTGCTCCCCATAAAACGGTTCATCACAGGTGTTCACGAGTACACAGGGTCAACCACGAGGTTGAGTAGGGAAAACATTAAAACAATAAAATATGATATGCATGATACTCCGTCACCTCCATCTCCATCTCAACTCATCACACACATCTCATACCCCGGAACGCCCAGCCATACCGATCCCTGGTAGACTATAAATATCGACCAAAGTCGATCTGCCCACCAACAACAGAGGACACCAGGGCAAGTCTGCGAGAACCCGCCCGGGCCTTATCACAACATCACATCGTATCTCAACATCGTCACCACCACATCCTCCTCCAACTCCAATGCATATGAAATGCTCAACAGTAATTAATGCAATGCAATATGTATATAAATCACTGAACTGATAAATCATAAAGTCATGCCAGTTACCCGATGTTGTGATATCATACTCAATACGATCAAATCAGTCAATCACCTTTCCGAATATAAATGATAACGTAAATCAACAACCAGGAATCCAGTCAACACAATTCAACAACGTTAATAGAGTAAGTGTATTTCCCTACCTCAAGTGCCGCAATTCCAATTAAGCGATTAAGCGATCCAGAAAGTAAAGCAATGAATTTGATTATCGATCCTTCACGAATCCGTCACCTAAAACAATTATAATATTTATAATTACTAACTACTAAATATAGACATCTCTCAAAATGGAAACTTTCCCGATATAGTAACTTTCCTCTTTTAACAACCCAACTCAAAAACCCGACTTGAATTATTTAACTGACTCGGGAATTAAATTGGATAACCAATATGATAATTAAATGAATTATATGATTAAAAGAATCCGAATCAACATTGAACAACTCAACAATCCCGACTCAAACCCGTCTCTAATCATATTAACTAATTCGGGAATTAAATTAACTAAATTATTTAAAGGACTCGGGAATTAAATTAATTAATTAAAAGTACGACCGATTAACGAATTGTAATGATTAACTAATAAAACCCGCTTCAAAACAAATCGAATAACCCAACTCTTACACTCACACTTCACTCACGCCCACACCCTTAAACCACCGCCTGAACCACCACGACAACCACCAGCCGTGGTCCCCACTTCAACCCAGCCACCAACAACCACCCCCACTGGGGTCGACTCCCGCCGGCGAGGTGAACCACGGCCGTGAACTGGCCAGGTTCAACACCGAGCCTCACCAAACGCCTCTGTTTCTCCTCTCACCACCACCGCAACCATCACTGAACTCCTGTCAAACCACCACGACTATGCTCGCCGTCAGCCCACCAACACAGACACCGTGGCACCACCATTTCGACCTCCCCCGAGTCCACGGTGGTGCCACCCCAACACTACTCGTCTAACTCGCCTGAAAACTGCATTTAAACTCGTTTGTTACCCCCTATGTCGATGCCGCCTATTACTGCCACCCTAACCACCTACAACCACCCCAACAACCACCAAGTTACTCGCCACTCACCACACCACTCCTATAACCTGACAACAACCACTAACAATGCCCCTATCAGACACGCAACCACCCACAAAACCCGACATCAATTCGAAAAACAGAGAAGGGGATTGAATGCTTACCTTGCCGCCACCACAACAGCCACCACGGCCACCTACGACCGTCGACAATAGTCCCTAGCTCCTCCCTGCTGCACGGTCACCACCCAGGCTCACTCTTTCTCTCTCTTTACCCGCAAAATCTGAAGTTTTGGTGTTGGTGAAGGAGGGAGGCGGGTTGAGTGAATGAGAGGAGGGAGGCGGGTTGGCTGTTGAGGGATTAGGGTTACTATTAGGTTTAGGGTTAGGGTTAGGGTTAGTGTTTAGTTGGGCTTAGGGTTAAATGGGCTGGACAGTTATTGGGCCAGCTCAACTGATTAGCTCACATTTCGAATTCAATATAAAACCCGTCTTAATTAACTTACGCTAGTTTAATGTAATTATCGACTCAACTATTTTCCCGACATAATTGTAATATAAAATGTATAATAATTAATATAAAATAATATCCGTTTAATTAATTATATTATATAAAAATACGGGGTATTACAGACTCACACTACCACACTCCCGCCTCAACAATCGAAAAAAACTCAATATAAAAAACTTGTTACTAACTCAACTCAACCCGACTCAACGACAACAACTATACCGACACAACATAAAAAGGGTATAAAAACTCTTAAAACTCTTTGCGATCATCTCCTACCCCCCTAAAAGAAACAAGGTTACGTCCTCGTAACCAAACATACCTGATAAAAAAGGAAAGGGTAGCGCTCTCTCATGATCTCCTCTGCCTCCCATGTAGCTTCCTCTGTCTCGTGGTTAGACCAAAGGATCTTAAGCAACACTGTCTCACCACTCCTAGTCTTCCTATCCTTCCGGTCAAGGATCTGCTTAGGTACCTCAAGATATGATAAAGACTCAACTAGTTCTATGTTCTCTGCCTCTAACACATGTGACGGGTCACTCACATACTTCCGCAGCTGCGATACATGAAACACATTATGCACTCTCTCTAGAGCAGCAGGTAGAGCCAGACAGTAAGCAACCTCCCCAACTCGCTCTAAGATCTCATAAGGACCGATGAACTTCTGACTCAGCTTGCCTTTCTTCCCAAATCTCATAACACCACGCATATGAGACACTTTCAGAAGAACCTTATCCCCAACCTGAAACTCTATATCCCGGCGATGTAGGTCTGCATAACTCTTTTGTCTATCCTGAGCTGCTCTCATGCGTACCCTGATCATCTTAATCTGTTCAACCATCTCATGTACCATCTCTGGTCCTAGAACCACTGCCTCAGCATGCCGTCCCAACAAATCGGACTCCTGCATCTCCTCCCATATAACGCCTCAAACGGTGCCATGCCTATACTAGTGTGGTAGCTGTTGTTGTAAGAAAACTCTATCAAATCCAACCTCTATTCCCAGCTACCACCAAAGTCCATCACACAAGCTCGTAGCATATCCTCAAGAGTTTTGATTGTTCTCTCAGTCTGACCGTCTGTCGCAGGATGAAACGGTGTACTCATCTTCAAAGTTGTACCCAAAGATTCCTGCAACTCTTTCCAGAACCGTGATATAAACCTCGCATCTCTGTCAGACACTATGTCCTTAGGGACTCCATGTAACTTAAGCACATTCTTTCGATAAGCCATAGCCAATTGTGCTTTAGTCCATGTATCTTTCATTGGAACAAAGTGAGCTGACTTGGTCAGTCGATCCACTATCACCCATATCATGTTATTACCCTGTTGACTCTTTAGTAAACCCACGATAAAATCCATAGAAATGGATTCCCACTTCCACTCAGGTACCTCCAAAGACTGAATCTTACCTTGTGGTCGTCGCTGTTCCCCTTTAACTCTCTGGCATGTCAAACAACGGGCCACAAACTCAGCTGTTTCCTTCTTCATCCCAGGCCACCAAAACGTGTTCTTCAAATCCTTGTATAGCTTGTCTCCGCCTGGATGTACTGAATATGGTGTACAATGTGCCTCTGTCATGATTGTCTTTTTCAGCTCCTCATCATTAGGGACACACCACATACCATCAAACCTCAAACTACCATCTGTGTGAACAGAAAATCGGATATCTTGTCCCTTTCTCTACTCCACTCTCCCACTCAACCATCTTAGGATCCAAAGCTTGTTTACCTCGAATATCATCATAAAGATCAGCCGCACTTTGTCAAATCTCCCACAAAGATCTCCTCTCTCAATCATATGTATCCCAAACTTCCCCACCTCATCTCTCAACCTCATCAAAGATAGAGTTGTACACAGGGAGTGTACACTCTTCCTACTCAAAGCATCTGCAACGACATTGGCTTTCCCTTCATGGTAGATAATATCCATGTCATAATCGCCAATCAGCTCCATCCACCTCCTCTGTCTCATGTTCAACTCCTTTTGAGTGAAGATGTACTTGAGACTCCTGTGATCAGAAAATACCTTAAAGGTCGCCCCATAAAGGTAATGTCTCCAAATCTTAAGAGCAAACACCACCGCACCCAACTCTAGATCATGTGTAGGGTAGTTCTCCTCATACGGCTTCAATTGCCTAGAAGCATAGGCAATCACCTTACCGTTCTGCATCAACACACATCCCAACCCATTCTTTGAGGCATCTTTATAAACCTCAAAGTTCTCAATCCCTTCAGGCAATGCTAAGATAGGAGCTGTGGTCAAACGCTCCTTTAATGTTTGGAACGCCTTTTCACAACTCTCATCCCAACGAAACCTGTTCTCTTTCCTCATCAACGCTGTCATAGGTCTAGCTATCTTGGAGAAATCTTTCACGAACCGTCTGTAGTATCCAGCTAAACCCAAGAAACTCCTAATCTCAGCGACATTCTTTGGTGCTTCCCACTTTGTCACTGCCTCAATCTTTGCCGGATCCACAGCTACTCCCTCCTTAGAGATCACATGCCCCAGAAAAGCAACTCTCTCCAACCAGAACTCACACTTGGACAGTTTAGCATACAACTCATGGTCCCTCAACGTCTGTAACACGATCCTCAGATGCTCCTCAAGCTCTTCCTTAGTCTTAGAGTAGACTAAGATGTCATCGATGAACACCACCACGAACTTGTCCAAAAACTGTCTGAATATTCTGTTCATCAAATCCATAAACACGGCCGGTGCGTTAGACAACCCAAACGACATCACCACATACTCATAGTGACCATACCTCGACGTGAAAGCCGTCTTTGGTATGTCCACCTCTCTAATCTTCACCTGATGGTACCCCGACTTCAAATCAATCTTGGAAAAGACTGATGCACCACTCAACTGATCAAACAGGTCATCTATCCTTGGCAAAGGATACTTGTTCTTTACCTTCACTCGGTTCAGCTCTCTGTAATCTATGCATAACCTCAAACTCCCATCCTTCTTCTTCACGAAAAGAACTGGTGCTCCCCACGGCGATACACTAGGTCTAATGTATCCCTTCTCTATCAGATCATCTAACTGCTTCCTGAGCTCCTCCATCTCTTTAGGACCCATCCGGTATGGTGCCTTAGAGATTGGCCCCATCCCCGGTTTCAACTCCACGGTGAAATCTATCTCCCTCTTCGGTGGCAACCCCGGAATCTCGTCAGGAAAAACATCGGCAAACTCTCCCACCACTGGTATCTCGTCAACTGTCGGACTCTCTATCCGGTTATCTCTCACATGGCACAAGATCAAAGGACATCCCTGAAGGAAAAGTAGATCTATATACTAACATATTCATATATGTTTTAATTTAATTTGTCATAAAATTAATGAGTGATCTTATGCATGCAAACTAATAAACAATATAAAGAAGAAACCATCATCTTACATTGTGATTTTCGGATTTATGGGCACAAGTGAGTTCACCTACTCACTTGTTCTTGAGCTCTCCAAATGGAAGAACAAGGATTCAAGTATAGAATCCCTCCCAAAAGCATATACCCAAGGAAATCTCTTAATAACTAATATTATTTAGATCTAGTAATAATATTAGTTTTACTATAAAATTGACACAATATAAATTGTATTTTCACTCTTGAAAATTTCGGTCAAGAGGGAGTATTTTGTGTGGTTTATTTCTCTAGAAATCTCATAAGATGTAGAGAATATCAATTTTCTTACTCTAGAAAATTAGATGGGAAGAATGAATAATGAATATGTGAGAGAAAAGCTCTTCTCTCTTTTCTTTTGGAGTGGCCGAAAAAATGCATTGGGTAGTATGCCCAATGCATTTCATTTTTGCTCTTCTCTAAAAGGTAGGTGTGCATGGCTACTATTTAGATATGATAATTGTGTTTTCCACTCAAGATAAAAACACAATACATATCTTCCACTCCCTCCTCATTTTCGGTTTTTAGGCATAAAATGGAGAATCCATTTTATTTTTGTCATTTGTCAAATTTGTCACATGTAACATGTTACATGACATGTCACAATGTAATGTATTTTTAACATATTAAAAATCAACATACTCATAAAATATGTCATTTACAAAATCGACTAGTAATTCGTAATTACTTGTACCAAAAATGTTTCTAAATTATAAACTACAACATTCTGTATTTATAATAATTTATTCATTCCGTTTCAATTGTTTCTGTAAACAATAATTTCATCTAAGTAATAAAATAATTCGATTACTTAGACTGTGTCTCATTTAATCATATTTACAATAAGATAAGTAAATTATACTCACAAAATCATCCGTCAATTTTAAGCAATTTAATTAACTCGTATCGGTATACGATCAATTAAATAATCAATTAAGAGTATTTCCCTATAGGTATGACCTAATGGGATCAACTGATCACCACCGTCGCACGACAGTAATGTCAAACTCTAGTCAGCCAATCATTACCGATATGTGTGGACCAGTTGACTGTAAAATATTACATCCCACATGTATTCTTAAAATGAGATTTAATAATGATATTTAAATCATGTGATCACACTATTGTTGAGGACACATTTCCCAACAATCTCCCACTTGTCCTCGACAAGTGTGCGTCACCAATTCTCTTGTCCTATTACTATCTCCCACTCAATGCAAGGTGTCTTTCAGGTCGTACTTGCAAGTGATCATATCGAGAGTGGTTTCCTCGATCTGGAGAATAACTGATTGACCGGATTTATCTATCATAGATACCTTCCGAGCGTGGCCACGCATTTCCAGTTCATTACTCCTCGAGTGGCCCTGAGATATTGTTTTAACCCCGACAAGGGGTGGACAATTCCTATCGCACTCATTCCCTTCGACTAGCCACACCATCATAACCCAAAATATGCCCATTTGACCCCATTTACGAAGGTCGTAGTAACACAAATCAAAGTTAATCTGAAACTGTGCCATCTTAGGCGAACAGTCTTTAGTCAAAAGAATCGACTCATTAGAATACTATAGTAGCTCTCGCCACGACCAGGCTATATAAATTGCCAGAACTCTATAAGCGGTCATAAGGCCCGACAAAGTGTTCCTAACAGTCTGCCTATGTGATCGACTAGTCATCTCACATGACTCTATGGAACTTGAACTTGCCATCAATCGCATCACACTCTAGTCACTTCGAGACGTTACCTCATACAAGCGACTATGGGCTAATACTATGTTAATCCGGGTTCACTTTAACGGGGTTCAACGTTGTCTCTACAACCCGTTTGGATGTAACAAAGTATAATAAAAGAGTTTTAAAGTAAAACTCGAACGACAAATGCGATTATCACACATGAATAGTCAATGCCTGATTACTATTTCATGTTCTATAATCTAATTTGATCTTGTACGTAGTTGTTCATTTCAATTTAATTGAAATGACATGACTCATCATGTTTAGCCTTTCAGAAGGCTTTGGTTAGTAGGTTTTATCAATTTCTTGTACCTTACTCAACCTTACTACATACTCGTTTTCCTTTGTAATGTATACATTTGCATTACAAAACTTTCTGAGTACGTGTCGAGATCCAATCAAGACATAGGCCCTCTAGCCTAAGAATAGCTCCCACTGTTTTCACAGTGTGCGGGACTCATCTTTCTTGCACATCTCATGATTGCAAGTGTACTCAATTTCCGTTATAAATATCTCTCATTGTTCTTTATTGCCTAGAACGATTCTAGAAAATCTACTTCTTAATTAACATTGCCACAATGGTATCTTAACCATCCTAATGTGTTTTGATTATGGTTTTGTCGGAAACCATGCGCAATCTCAATTGTCAATTGTCACTTGTGTAACACCCTTACACAAAATTACATCATAAACATTTTTCTTTACTTCCTTAATGCTTCTGCAAGCACTTAAGGGTAATCTTTATAGCTTACTTGGTAAAGATTACTTAAATTCGATTTTGAAAACAATTCATCATACTCAAAGCATATGAAGTGTTATACATCATTTCTTTTTAATTGATTCGGCAGCGGAAGCAAATGAAATCAATCAAATATGTTCAATTTAATCGAACTAGTCATGAATCTTATCAACATAAGACTTCTTACTGACGCTAATCTCATGTGGATTCATAAATCCGGATATTCAAGATGTATTATAATACTCCAAAAGTCTTAAATCATTCTCAATGATCAATATGTCATCCACATATCGGACTAATTAAAATTTCCGTAACTCTCACTAAACTTCATGTATAAACACAACTTCTCGACTTATCGAGAAAAGTTTTATCACATGATCAAAATGTTGATTCCAACTCATTGATGTCCTACTTAAGACCATCTCTTAAGTTACACATTATCTTAGGATTGCAAGAATCTATAAAACTTATGACATGTATTGAATACATTCCTTCTTTTGAAGAAGTGGGTTTTAGATTCACATGCTGTATGCGTATCCTCATAATGAAACACAATCCCTAAGAAGATCAAAATAGACTTAATCATTTCAATTAGTGCAAAATCCTTTGCAACCAATCTTGCTTTGAAATATCTCTTTATTAGTGCAAAACCCTTTGTCACTAATCAAGCCCTTATGTTTCGGATTTTCATGGCTCTAAGCCTTGTATTGAGTTGTGACTTAAACACTCTTATGTAAGTCATATGTTCATTACTTTCTAGAAGTACTCAACTCGAATCAAACAATTTCTTTTGTAAGTTATAAGCTCTTTACTTTCTTAAAAGTAGCATGAATTCATCATTTTTAATAAGTGACGAATTTAACCTCCTAGGTTTTGAAGAAACAATGTATAATGTCTTACACAAAACGTCTCATGTAGCCAAGAAAGACCAGTTTCTTGCGACATAACATTCTCTGTGGCATTCTTTGTGGCTCTTGAATAATTTCTCCCACTCTGTCTTCTAAAATAAACTTATATTTTAGAAGGACAGCTTCACGAGCCGCAAACCCGTCGTACTCGTGATAATTGCAAGGGAAAAATGAGCATTTGTTTCTTGTGAAAACTTACAACCATGGTACCCTTACCATTTCATATCTCATATGATTCGATTTAGTGGAAAAAATTTAGACAAAAATGATAAAATCCCCAAAAGGATCAAGTAACTTGATTGAAGTCCAAACCATATCGAATAGCGTTTGATTTCTTATCCATCCACACATTATTTCATAATGCGTGCTAAGAGAGATTAACTTGTGATACTATATCACATTTCCTTTGGCTTATATCAAAGTCTTCACTTTGATAATCCCATCACGACTAAATGTGATTCCTTGAACTCTTGAACTTCTTCAAAGATTTCTCTATTTACCTTATTAAGTGAACACACTAGTGTCAACTTAAATCGTTGGTAAAAGATGATGATCAACCTATTTTGGATCGATGATTTACAATCTCGATCTCCTTTTCAACCAAAAGGCATGAGACATCTTGCTTTGAATACAAGATACGCATATACCATTAACAATCTAATGGTTTCAAGAGTACTCGATAACTCTTTGCGTTCATCATTCCAAAATTGAAGGTTTAATCTTGGGTTACCAATTTGAGTCTTGCATCATCTTCATGATATATTATTCTAGTTTGGTTTAGAATATAATCACCTTGATGATGAGCTAGCCATTCATCAAATCATGGTGTATAGGGTCACAAAAGTGAAACCTCTTTTGTATCTTTAACAAATTGTATTCTTATTTAGAGTTTATGTACTTAATAGTCACAATTAAGTACAACTCCAAACCCGAAAACTAGATTTAGTACACAATGACTTTATCTCTTGACTTCATTGTTGCTAGTCGTCATATTCTAATCATCCTATGTATCAAACATAATGATGAAAACCACCACCGGTTTCTAATATTGACGAAGTAATACTAGCAAAAATTATGTTTAATCAAATAAACATTTAACGAAGAAGGTCCCATTAGATGTCCCACAACTAACTTGTTGATTCTTCAATAATTTGGGGTAGTTTCCTTTCTCGTGTCCAACATTTAAGACAGTGGAAACTTTATCGGTCGGGATTGATAGGTTTAGTATCGTCATTCTCAACAACTTTACCTTTAACATTACCTTGTATCAATTCCATTATTATCTTTACTTCTTGAACCTCGTTCTCATCTTAACGGTTTAAGAGAATGCTCCCACTGATTTCAATGAGTCTTTGCTTTGAGAAGCAAAATTGAATTCATGAAGATTACTCTTCATTTGTTCGTTTTAGTCTTAAAACTTTCATTGAAGTGGTTGCGTTATTTTGGTCAATTACGAATTCTGAAAATCTAATCACCAAAACAATTTATCGCTTCAAGGTACTTAATTCAATTAAGTATATGAAACATAATCCATTGTAAGTAGAAGTGTTAGTCAAGAATCAAAAACCTGTTTGATAATGAATAACTTTAATCTATACTCTTTACAAGAGATCCTTAGCAATGGTTTGTTTGAGGTTTTAGAAGCAAATTCAAATTTTGTCTTTAGTTACGATGTTTTAATGGAGATTTTTATCAAAATCGAAATGATATCGTATATTAATTGTGGTAAAGAAATAGAACAATATAAAAACGGAATAGTGGAAAACTTAACATTTATCGTTTTATTAATACTTGTAAACAAGTATAGCATTTACATAGTGACCTCTACCCAACTATGATAAATGATTACGAGATCCAAATTCATATTAACTTGGGCACGGGATAGCCGATGGAACCCTTATCAATATAACTCGGTGGACTAACTCTTTAATCGATTCTACTTTTAGAACTCTCGGTCGATAAAATTACTCTAATATTTATCTATAGCCCGGAACACATGCGGCTACGGTCGCGAATACTTCCGTTGAGCTCAATCCAAATTTCGAATAAATGTGTCCATGATCCAAACCCACATTAACTTGGGCACGGGATAGCCGATGGAACTCTCATCAACATGAATTCGGTGGATAGACATTTATCACCCACTTCCCCTACGTAACAAGGTTTGTACCCCGGGATGGCCGAGTGCACTCCCTCGCGAAATAGGTTTTCATGGTTTCTACTATTTGGTAAGGCTATGTCTCAATTGTTTGTTTTAGCGAGAGGTCATGTCAATTTATTATCTATCACGTTTTAAGTGAACTAAAGTGGTGAACTACGATAATTTTAATTGACACGGTCGATAAACTCGATAAAATAAGGATGCATGTTTTAGTTATGGCGATTTAGCGATGCATGCGACATAAAATAAAATGCAAGCATAAAAATAAATAAATAAATCCTAGTATGGCCTTTCCTAAAATAGAAAAACTATTTAACTATTACGTATTCGGAAACCAACTCCATTGGTCCCTTGAACTTCGGTTGTGGCACGCATCTCGAGGTAACACCGTCTTTATGTATCGCCATCTTGAAGAAATCCGTCTTTGGGAACTCCGAAATGAATAAAATTACATAATAAATTACAGAATTTCCTATTATACATTTGTAACTATAATAAAATAAATCTATTAAATTACAAGACGGTGATACGAGATCACAATAAAATTACAACCGAATCGATATTCCCATACATTTCGGGAAATACCAATTAAAATCTAAGGCCATACTAAGTAAAATTACATAATTCAAAAATTACATAAATTAAAAAAATATGACAATCATAAAGAAAATGCAGCATTATAATATGTATGAACATGCCCAATTTTATGCTAAATCGCCTTTAATTAGCCAATATCGTATATTACTCGGTTTTTTACGGATTTGCGTGATTTCAACATTTTATAATCACAAAAATTGCATAAATTCATATTTATGCATAAGTTAATTACCCTAACCACTTAGGACTCAAAATTTATTCTTCACTAATAATTTGACCATAATTAACTCATATTTCTAAAATTGTTCATTAATGGACCAAAAATTATAAAAGTAGGCTATAAACTTCAAATAAATCACAAAATTTCAAATAAATTGAAAATTTGAAATTTAAACTCATGAACATTCTGGAAAAATACCATGACACTCATAATGTTCAAAAACTTAGGTTAAAAATTTCGAAATTTTTCCGGAAAAACAATGTTGCGGTTTATCGGTTTTAACTAAAATAATCATAAAAACATGAGAAAATTATATTCATCAACTTTTCAATTTTAGATCTGAAAAAGATAATAAAATGCAACATATAATGTTTTTCTTTAGTCATAGATTATGTTTTATTAATTTTTCACTAATAATGTCACTATTTATGCTATTTTTCTTCAAAATTCCATAAATCATGCAAAAAGACTTCACTATAGCCCATTATTTTACACACATCTTGTAAAATTTCATGTGACAACATATTAAATTTCTACGACCAGATTCGAAATTTAACTCATATTAACCTATTTTTCACCTAAATCCGAATTTAATAATGAAAAATCCATTTTTCTAGCATAACAAGTCCAAAAATTATGAAAATTTACAGGTTATCTCAAAATAATATATGTGACAACATATCCAAAAATCACCTGAAAATTCGAAGTATAGCTAATTTTCGTGCAAAAAAATAACATTTTTACTCATAAAATCACATTTAAATGCCATTATTGTATAATATGAACAATAAAAATCTGTAAATATAACCAAAATATCCTAAAAACATTTTAGGACCAGAAATTTAACATGCATAAATTAATTTCGTGATATCTCATAATAACACTAATTATTCAAGTTTTATATGTTATTCTTATAACTCGGAAAAACTTTTAACCGATTTGCATGCAAACAACCATGGCTCTCTGATACCGATTGAAGGAAAAGTAGATCTATATACTAACATATTCATATATGTTTTAATTTAATTTGTCATAAAATTAATGAGTGATCTTATGCATGCAAACTAATAAACAATATAAAGAAGAAACCATCATCTTACATTGTGATTTTCGGATTTATGGGCACAAGTGAGTTCACCTACTTACTTATTCTTGAGCTCTCCAAATGGAAGAACAAGGATTCAAGTATAGAATCCCTCCCAAAAGCATATACCCAAGGAAATCTCTTAATAACTAATATTATTTAGATCTAGTAATAATATTAGTTTTACTATAAAATTGACACAATATAAATTGTATTTTCACTCTTGAAAATTTCGGTCAAGAGGGAGTATTTTGTGTGGTTTATTTCTCTAGAAATCTCATAAGATGTAGAGAATATCAATTTTCTTACTCTAGAAAATTAGATGGGAAGAATGAATAATGAATATGTGAGAGAAAAGCTCTTCTCTCTTTTCTTTTGGAGTGGCCGAAAAAATGCATTGGGTAGTATGCCCAATGCATTTCATTTTTGCTCTTCTCTAAAAGGTAGGTGTGCATGGCTACTATTTAGATATGATAATTGTGTTTTCCACTCAAGATAAAAACACAATACATATCTTCCACTCCCTCCTCATTTTCGGTTTTTAGGCATAAAATGGAGAATCCATTTTATTTTTGTCATTTGTCAAATTTGTCACATGTAACATGTTACATGACATGTCACAATGTAATGTATTTTTAACATATTAAAAATCAACATACTCATAAAATATGTCATTTACAAAATCGACTAGTAATTCGTAATTACTTGTACAAAAAATGTTTCCAAATTATAAACTACAACATTCTGTATTTATAATAATTTATTCATTCCGTTTCAATTGTTTCTCAGAAACAATAATTTCATCTAAGTAATAAAATAATTCGATTACTTAGACCGTGTCTCATTTAATCATATTTACAATAAGATACGTAAATTATACTCACAAAATCATCCGTCAATTTTAAGCAATTTAATTAACTCGTATCGGTATACGATCAATTAAATAATCAATTAAGAGTATTTCCCTATAGGTATGACCTAAGGGGATCAACTGATCACCACCGTCGCACGACAGTAATGTCAAACTCTAGTCAGCCAATCATTACCGATATGTGTGGACCCGTTGACTGTAAAATATTACATCCCACATGTATTCTTAAAATGAGATTTAATAATGATATTTAAATCATGTGATCGCACTATTGTTGAGGACACATTTCCCAACAATCCCTTCCTCAGATAGGACTTCAACGTGATAGCTGCAATCAACTTAACTTTGGGTTTGACTAAAAACCCACGATAAGACACACTAATACCCTTAGGCCCTCTCAAAGACACTTTCTTTTGATGACAGTCTATCTTAGCTTTATACTTTCCCAGCCAATCCATCCCGACTATCATCTCAAAACCGTTAAGAGGAAACTCTAGCAAGTCTACTGGTAGGTCAACTTGCCCAACTATCATAGACACATCCCTAAACAACCTCCCACAAGATACAGACTCTCCCGAAGGTATAAAAACTTTCTCACTTACAGAATCATAAACTCTCAAACCCAACCTTTTAACATGACTCGATGATACAAACGACTGGGAAGCCCCCGAATCAAACAAAACAAAGGTATGAATACCGTTAACAAGAAAGGTACCAGTGATAACATGTGCATCCTCCTCACCGCTTTCTTGTCCATCATGAACAACTTTTCCATCGGTCTTCTGTCCACCTCCCCGACAAGATCTTGGTGATGTGGCCGGCTTAGCACCCGACCCCGATTGTTGTTGTTGTTGTTGTTCGTAGCTGGTTTCTGATAAGCATTACCGCCGTTGCGGTTACCTCCACTCTGATAGCTCTGGCTTCCCCGGTTAGACCATGACCCACTCACTACAAGAAATCTGCTCTCGGGCGACTGAATTACGCGACAGAAAATAGTCGCTAAATGCTCTCGGGCGACTACAATCAGTCGCCAAGGGGTCGTCGCAACGCTTAGTCGCCTAAATTCACTCGGGCGACGGATTTCAGTCGCTAAACTGGCGACAGATAAACATGTAGTCGCCAAATTAGCGACCAAAAATAGAGACGGAATGTAGTCGCCAAAATGGCGACGGGTCCTGTTAGTCGCCAAAATGGCGACGACTTTCAGTCGCTAGTTTTGGTCGCTAATTTGGCGACTACATGTGTATCTGTCGCCAAATTCGTCGCTATGTTGCAAAACTGAAAAAATATGATCAGGGGGTTTGCGACGGGGGTGGTCGCATTTTTGGTCGCCAATTTGGCGACGGGCCTGTGTAGTCGCCATTTTAGCGACTGATTTCGGTCGCTAATTTGCCGATTTCAGTCGCTATTTTGGTATAGATTGGACCTAAAATTTTCATTTAGCTCGAGCCAAATTGCTACAATTTGAACCTGCAATTAAAATTACAATCCAAAGCAAAGATACACAACGCACATGATGGCCAACAACGTCACATTTCATACAAATGAAATCCGAATTCAAGTTATTACAACCAACGCAACAAGATGATTCGTGTCCAAGTCTAACTAAAAAAAGGCTAAAAAAGTCTCATGCATCTAACTAAAACATCCGACAAGTAAAAGGATAAACAACCAACAACTGAGTCAATGACACGGCAAAGCAGATCCCGCTCCACTACCACCTCCTCCGGAAGGATCTTTAGGGTCTTGATTTTGTGGACGCCATCCCGGGTTGCAAGACGAGAAATAAGTGGTCATCAACTCCATTTGCTCCTTCATTCTCTTCAACTCTTCATCCCTTGCGGCCTCCCTTGCTTCCCTTGCTTCCCTTTCCGCCTTCCTTTCTTCTCTTTCTCTTTCGGTCTCAAGTGTAGTTTGAAGTTGAGACACAATACTCGGCATATATGTTTGGCTTTGAGGGGTTACCGAAGTAGGTCGGTCGTAGAAGAGTTCTCTTGCCGTTCCGGTTCCATACACCCCCCCTTATTGAAGCCATCCACTAAATCAAGCCAAAGCTCATTATCGGAGATGTCGGGATTCCTCTCTTTCCGAAGTCGAAATTTAGCCTAAAAAATTAAAGCGTTAATGATTATATGTTATATTTGTATAACAATATATATGTAATCAAAACATTTGAAAGGAATTGTATTATATACTTACATATAAATTGGCGTTCTTCTTCGAATTCCACACCCTTTTCCCCTTAGCTCCTTCTTTCGTATGCGTCTCATAGAAAAGCTCCGGAACCGTAGGCATCTTAACCTTATTCTTGGCCGCCTTCCGAAAATGAAAAACAAAGGTTAAATTATAAAGACTACTTAATACTTTAAATATAATCTCAAACATAATCTAACTTATATGTAAAATTAAATATACGACGTACATTTGACATTGCTCGGTCATAGAATGATTGAGAACCTCCGTAATGCGTAGCATCAATGTGGGCATCCTTCTTCCCTCCCCTTTTATTGATCGCTGCTCGAGCCGACTTCTCCTTAAATTCGGGGGTATCTCTCTTCTCCATCAGTTCTTTATATGCGGTTCCTATAAAAAAAATGCCAAATATTAGTATTTAATTAAATAGATAACAAATGACGATAATTTAACTAATTAAATACAACCACCAAAAGTAACTAAATACCTTCCATAAACTGAGGGGGTTTCTTCCTCTTAGAAACCTTATACATGTTATCTCTTAGCCTCTTTTTGCCGATGTAATTGTATCTCTCCCAAACAAAGACGCTCTTGTTCCTTAGGCCAATGAAAGTTTTGCTAGACATAAAAAAATCGTTAGAAAACACAAATCACTAATTAATTAGAATACATTTACGAAAATTATTTAAAAATATATATACCCGGAAGTTATTGAACCATCCCTCCTTCTCTTCTTCGCTTGCATCTGACCAACAAGTAATACCCCTGGTCATCTTTTGTTGAGTGCTAGCGGTGACTCCCCGAACTACATACTTGGAATTAAACCTGAAATTATACATGTTAAATAAGAATTAAAAATATTCATATTAAAAATAAATCAACTACTAATTAAAAAATAAATAAAGAGAATTTCTTACCAAAGACCCCTAATGTCAATAATGATCTTGTTATCCTCGGTGTATGTGACAGGGATCCCATGCTCGACCTCCTCCTCCTCGTCAGTGTCATCCTCTAAGGACTGCTCGACCTCAGTGGTCTCCTCCTCCTCCTCCTCCTCCTGCGTACTACGGCCCCCACTACCTCCGCCTCGCTGTCTACCACCACGACCACGTACCATTATACTACAAATTGAACAAATAAAATTGTTAGAAAGTGTTAATTAAAATTAAATAAAACGAAATGGATATAACATATATATATAACATAAAAAATGGCTAGGAAACACAATAATAAATAAATTGATAACAAAAAGATGTAAAAACCTCATTATCCTAATCCTCATTGTCATCCTCATCATCATCATCCTCATCGTCATCATCGTCATCACCGTCACCGTCACCCTCCTCCTCCTCCTCCTCCTCCTCCTCCATCTCCCTCTCCATCTCCATGTGATCATCTGTCCCCTCCACATTATCTTCTTCCTCTTCTTCCAACTCCTCCCCTCCCGCTTCTTTCTCATTCTCATGAATGATTTCATCATCAATTGGAGATAAAACTGATTTTGATACAATTTCTTCTTGAAAAAATGTTGTATCAAATTTTGATCTAGCCTTTGTCTTAAAGACCGCCCACCATTGCTTTTGATGTTTATCATTACTCGTGCTTGGATAAGAAGCAAAATACACTTGATGAGCTTGATGTGCGAGTATAAATGGGTCATAAGTCATGTATGTTCGGGTATGATTAACTTCTACGAGTTTGTAACGATCATGGACTCTCATTCCCGCTATGGAATTATCTTTCCATTCACAATTGAATAAGACTGTTTTATATGCACGTCCACGCCCATTATAGCACAACTCAAGGATATCCTCTAATATGCCGTAATATTCATTGTCATCAAGGGAGGAAATTGTAACACCATAATTGCATCTAACCTTCCTCTTCCTGTAATTGAATGTATGGAAATTGAATCCATTAACTGAATACCGATTCCAAGTTTTAACCTTTCGTGAAGGACCTAAGGCTAAACTCCTTACCAAATCATCTTGGATATTGCATTCAATGACATGTTTCCGAAACCATGATGGAAATTGATCCTCATGCTTATTCCAAACATCATTCTTGCTCACATTAGGATGTTCTTTAATGAAATCGTTCACAAATTGTGTTTCATAAGGCTCTAAGATTTCACAATTAGAAATAACGTAAAGATGAGCACGATTATATTCTTTGTCATCCAAATATCTTGTCTCCCCACTTGATGAACACCCTTCATCATCATGAGTTTGGAAAAACTCGGGTACACTTGTGTCCACTTCATCGGCTTTATCAATATTTAAGTTCTTTGCTTTGGTTTCTATATGTTTTTCAAAGTAAAGAGAGCAAAAATTTGCAATCTCTTCCGTTAAATACGCATTGCATATAGAACCTTCAACCCGAGCCTTATTACCAATTTTTTTCTTCAAATGATTAAGAAACCTATACATGTAAATTAAAATGTAGTTATTTCTTTATTATTAGAATAAAATACATAAATGAATAATATTTATAATTGAAATACTAGTAAATTATTATTACATACCTTTCAAATGGATACATCCACCTATATTGGACGGGTCCACCAACTTTTGCTTCATAAGGCAAATGGACCGGTAAATGCTCCATGGAATTAAAGAATGAAGGAGGGAAGATCATCTCAAGTTTACATAATATAATTGGAATTTGGTCTTCAAGACGAATCATGTCATCAACCGATATGGTTGAAGAGCATAAATCTCGGAAAAATTGACTAATCTCGGTAACTGCATTCCACACGGTAGTTGGGAGGAGATGTTTCAATGCAACGGGTAATAAGCGCTCCATGAAAACATGACAATCGTGGCTTTTCAACCCTTGCAACTTCAGTTTCTTAAGATCAACACAACGTTTGAAATCGGATACATATCGATCAGGAAACTTCAACTTTCCTAACCATTGACACAATGCCTTCCTTTGAGCTTTATCAAGAGTAAAAATAGCTTTTGGCTTAGACCCATCCTTACGAATGTGTAGTTTAGGACGATCACAAAATCTCTTCAACTCTTTTCTTGAAGCAATAGTATCCTTGGATTTACCTTCTATATCCATAATCGTATGAATGAGTTGCTCAAAAAAATTCTTCTCTATGTGCATTACATCCAAGTTGTGCCTGAGTAACAATATATTCCAATACGGAAGTTCCCAGAAAATGCTTCTTTTAAACCAACCGCTCTTCTTTTTCTTCAACTCTTTAAACTCTTCTTCAGTACCATCAACAGTAGATGGCAAATCACGTATCAACTCCCATAACTCATCCCCTGGTAGCCGATCCGGAGCATCATCAAGCACCTCCTTACCTTTAATAAAAGCTTTTTTGTTCCTTCTATTTAGATCTCTATCCGATAAGAAGGTTCTATGACAATCAAACCAACTTATTTTTTTGGAATTAGGAAGCCAAAATGCTTTGCTCTTATCCATGCAACAAGGGCATGCCTTTTGTCCTGCGGTAGACCATCCAGATAGCATACCGTAGGCGGGAAAATCATTTATGGTCCATAAAAGTGACGCTCTTAGTTGAAAATTTTGCTTCAAGGACACATCATATGTTTCCACACCAACTTCCCACAAATGTTTCAACTCCTCTATCAATGGTTGTAAATAAACATCCAAATTGGCTTTTGGGTTACTAGGCCCGGGAATAATTAGCGACAAGAAGATAAACTGCCTTTTCAAACATAACCAAGGTGGTAAGTTGTATGGCGTGATCATCACGGGCCAACAGGAGTAAGGTTTACCAAATTGGGTGAAAGGGGCAAAGCCATCCGTACATAGGCCAAGTCGAACATTGCGAGGTTCCTCGGCAAAATCAGGGTACATCGTATCAAAACGCTTCCATTCCTCTCCATCACTCGGATGACACATCTTCCCCGGTGTACGAGGATTTTCTTTGTGCCATCTCATTTGTTCAGCAATGTTTTTTGTTGCATACATTCTTTGAAGTCTTGGAGCAAGAGGAAAATAAATTAATTGGTTTTGTGATATTGGTTTCTTACTCTTTTGACCCGTCTTATTACCCTTCTTGCCTTTTCCCTTCAAAACAATATCTCCCTCACTTGTCTCATATCTACCCCTTTGACATTTCTTACACTTGTCAAGCAAAGCATCATCTCCCCAAAAAAGCATACATCCTTCAGGACATGCATCAATCTTTTGATCGGAAGCTCAAGGCCTTTAACTACTTTTTTGGTATTATAGAAACTTCGGGTCATGACGTTATTGTCGGGGATAGCGTCCTCAAGCAAAGACGCAATAGCATCAACGGCATTAAATGGCATATTAAACTCACATTTTAAGGTTACTATCCTAGAGGCGGCTTGTAACAATGTCATTCTACTCCCTTCATATAAAGGTTTTTCTAAAGCCTTTAACATTTCAAAAAGGATTTTGCTTGTGGGTTTGGTTCTTGTTCAATGATAGGCTCGTGATTGTCATTATTAAAAGTATTAAACTCCAAAGCATCAACTACCATATTTCTATATGGGTTATCATTTTGTTCGGTTTGAGGTTGCTCGGTAATTGGAGAATATGGTTCTCCATGACAAATCCAATTATAATAATTTGGAGAAAACCCATTTGTATAAAGATGTTCTTCTACTTGAATGTAATGAAAATATTTCAAGTTTTTACATTTACTACAAGGACACCTAAGTTTATTTTCTACCAAATCATATCCATCTTGTTGTTTAGCAAACTCAATAAACTCAAGAACCCCCTTTACAAATATACCAGTGGGACGTTTCCTCTTATCTACCCTATCTTCGTACATCCATTTGCGTTCCGATCTCTTCATTTTAATCTAAAAAATATTCCAAACAATAATTTTTATTATACCAACATTATACTAACATTATACCAACATTATACTAACATTAGACTAGTATTATTAACACTAGCAATTTACTAAACTAACATTAGACTAGTATTATAACAACATTATACTAACATTAGACTAAATCTTGTAATTAAGTATACTAACATCATCAAAATCACCAATACATTGTCAACTACAACCCTAATTCAAATAATATTACCAATTTCACAAAAATCCCCAATTCATATTCACCCTAATTATCAATTTATACAAACCCTAACTAATTAAACATCATAACAACATCCAAATTAGTGGTTGTTTATACTAACCAAACTAACTACAAGAACAAATTCAACAAACAAATCAAAAACTATACTATAATTAACATATACTAATAACACAAATACTAACTAAACTAAAATTAACTTATACTAACCAAACTAAATCTACCTTAAACTTAACATACTAAGAACACTAATATACTAAATAAACTAATTACAATAACAAATTAAACAATTTAAACTAAACTTAATCTAAGAAATTGAAATTATAAACAAAGATTCATACCTTCTTCAAATCAAATTGGTGTTGTTCGGTGGTTGGGTGGTCGCCGATGGTGGGGTCGGATGGTGTTGATGGCAGCGACGGCAGTGATTGTTGGCGGCGGTGACGATGGCGCGGCGTCGTGTTCTTGTCGTCCTTCTCTATTTTTTTTTTTCGAATTGGTAAAGTAAGAGAGAGGGGAAGGAAATCTGGGTATATGGTGTGAATTGGGCGGGCGACGGTTTCTGGCGACGGAACAGCCCTCGGTCGCTAATTTAGCGACTAAAAGTGGTCGCTATTTCCTGAAATCGGTCGCTATTTTTTTTAAAAAGTCGTCGCCAATTTGGCGACGTGTTGCAGTCGCCCGAGTTTTTTGCTAGTCGCCAATTTCGAGACCATGCGTTTTCGTCGCCTAGTTTGGTAGCCCGAGAACGAAATTCTTGTAGTGACTTGGTCTATTGCTCGCATAACTCTGTGCCGGTCCCTGAGAATAACTTCCCCGACCCGTCCCCTGAAAAGCTCCAGGTACACTCGTGCACTCATGTCTCTTGTGGCCAACACCGCCACAGCCAAAGCAAGTCATACCCCAACTGTTACTGCTACCCCGACGGCCACGCCCGAAGGAAGCCCCAAACTAAACCCCCGACCCGGAAAACCCCTTAGCTTGATTGTGGCTGCCTTTCTTATGACTATATTGGCCACCACCCTCACTCTCAGCCTTTCTTTTCTCAACGCCAGACCTCTCCTGAGCCATCTCCACTAACCTCTCAGCCCTCCCAGCTCTCTCATAAGCGTCCTTAACATCAGTAAGGACTCCTATAGGTAGCTTATCCATGATCCTAGGGGTCAACCCCTCTCAAACCTCGGCGCATTCTCATCACTCAATCCCATGTCCTCGGATACCTAGACTTCTCATTAAATCGCTTATAGTACTCAGCCACGGACATGTCGGATGTCATCTTGAACCCATCAAACTCCTCCCTCAGCTTGCTTCTCACATGCTCTGGCACAAACTCTTTTCTCATAGCCCTACGGAACTCATCCCAAGGTATAGCAGGTAAGCCTTGGTTAGCATACATCTCTCTGGCACTCACTTTCACCTTATCCCACCACTCACCAGCCGCTTCCCTCGGGTAGAACGCAGCTTGCTCTACTCTCATCTCATCGGACAATGAACCAAGTCCAAGATATTCTCCATCTCACGATGCCGCTTGTCAAGAAGGTTTGGTTCTCCGGTCCCTTTGTACTCCTTTGGGTTGAACCTAGCTATGTAAAGGCTGATCTTAGAATGATCAACCTCCTTATCCTTATTCACTTTCTTTAAGGCCTCCGTAAGAGCATCCTGGCGCTCCAACATCTTAACAATATCATCCGTATTCATGGACTCAGCTCTCGCATAATAAGCGTTTCTCTTAGGCGGCATCTTGAAGCTATATATAAGAAAGGGTAGACATAAACACATGTACTAAACCTCAAAACACGAAAACAGGCTACCCAGGTGCTACTCGATCGAGTGTCCCAACCTACTCGATCGAGTAAGAGGCTACTCGATCGAGTGCCTCCCATACTCGATCGAGTACCTCGACTCCAGAACACAAACAGACCTTCTGACCTCTAACATACTCGACCGAGTAGCCAGGCTACTCGATCGAGTGACCCCCTACTCGATCGAGTACCCCTAGTTACTCGATCGAGTACCCTAAAACTCGATTCCGGTCGCAAAACGTCAAAACCCACCCGATCAAGTCGGTCCACTCGATCGAGTCATGCTAACTCGAATATGCTACCCGCATGCTATAACATATTCTAACATGTAAAACAACTTATAAACACGATATCATTTCTTAATTATGCATACTATGCTACTCCACTGCTCATGCGATTAACAAACAATTACATCATGTTATTAATGCCACATAGTAATCACTCAACATGCTTCTCATTCCAACACAGTTCTATATATATATATATCTCTTCAGTTTCATTCATATTCTCAACTTCTACTTCAAACCTCCAACATTTACAACACACCTCATCACATCCACACACCAGCGAACAAACAACACATATGACTTAACAGATATTCCCTCCATGTGACCGGTTCAAAATTGTAGGGCGAGTTCGCGACTTTAGGACGTCTCCCAAGCCTTTGCATTAGCTCCTACAACCTTTACCCCGGGTTCATTTTAATTGACTCCCTATATTCATTGGGTTCATTGGTTACAGGTTTCAGGATCGTCGCTCTGATACCATTTTGTAACACCCCCATACTCCAAGTGCCTTACGAGGACCACTCAGGTATAAGGACGTTACCATCTCGGTTACCCGAGGCAATGATAATCAAATAAACAATAATGAAACGATATTTAAATAGTAATACTTTAGCGAAAGGTTACAATCCAAAAACCAAACCAAATACTAATACATGTTCTCAAAACGGTACTGTCTCATCGAACTAATCGAAATGTATATGAAAACTACTAGACTACAAATGAAGACTTCTATCATCCGATCGTGGCAATCCCAAATATCCCAAAGACTCATGTCATACCCGCTCAATAACTGCTCACCATCCCCGAATGGATCACCGCAGTTTTCAAAACATTCACCGGGTCGGATTATTTACACAAGAGGTATAATCAACAATACAATAACCAACACAACTCAAACAATCATATATGATCAAGCACTCCACTCCATCTCCATCTCCGATCGTCCACCGGACCAGCCACGCGCTGGGGGACCGCAGCTGTTCCCACCTAAGCCCCGCTCATCATACCGAGCGATAACGATAACCCCGTCCCATTAATGTGCACATCCCCTTCCGTGGCGGGTTCCACGAAGGGCGAAACTAGGGCGTGAAGCCACTCCCGCAAGTGACTCCACTCAGCCGAGAACGCATCTCGAGAACCACAGACAAACAATCACAATCACAACCACCACATCGTTTGAATCAACCAATTATACTAATTACAGCACAACACACACCACATGTAAGTAATACTGAGTAGGGAAACCCTACCTGGAAAGCACAATAGTCAGACGATCTCACAGCTGAAGTCAAATAGCTTCCTCTACGAATCCTCCTCCTAATTATACAAGCACATAATTACTACTATGCACATAACACAACAAAATCCCCAATTCCCAAAATTAGGGTTTAACTAACTTTGACGAAATACAACAAAAATGGTATAAAGGTCTTACCCTCGACGCAAGGATTACAACGGTGTAAAGACAAGTGAAATCCGACCTTCTAAGCTCCGGGATTTGTTAATAATGCGATTAAGGTGACGAACGTAGTTTGCTTTCTCTTCTCACAGTGATTTAGGTTTTAGAAAAGTGATTAGAATGAATGACGAAAAGATTATATACCTTAATCGCATAATTAACGAAACCCGAGAAATCAACCCCCGTAAACCGGCTACTCGATCGAGTAGCCCCAGGTACTCGATCGAGTACCCCCCTACTCGATCGAGTATCGTAGTTACTCGATCGAGTACCCAACAGGTCAGAAACTATTTTATTTCGCAAAACTCCCTTACTCGACAGAGTAAGGCCTACTCGATAGAGTACCCCAAGACTCATAAATACGGAGTATTACATCTATAATGTGATATGCCAACCGGTTTTGTGGAGATTAGAGTGAATATTATTCTCTTAATTTTTACTCATCATTCATTCTAATATTACATGCAAAAAGTTCATGTATTTTTCCTCTCTTCTCTCTCTTTTCTTCATTAAAAAAAAGATGAGATTTTGATTCAAATTTGTTCAAAAGATTACTAAAATTATTAATGTAATATATGAGTATTAGTAATCAATTTTAAAGTAAACCACAATATAAATATCTAGTACATATTAGTTTGTGGGTTTAAGGGATAGTCTTGGGTGCAACTAATTGGAGGGCTTCTATTTTGAGGTCATGTATGTTCATCTAATATTGGAAAGCTCAAGAACTAACAAGAAGGAGATCTTGTTGGTGCCCATTTGACCGAAATTCATATGGTGAGAAAATGATTTCTTCACTTATTTATTTTAGTTTGCATGCATAAGATTTGTAATTAATTTTATGACTAAATTAATTTGAAACATATATGAATATGTTAAATAATGAGATATAGATTTTCTTCAATCGGTATCATGAGCACAAGGTTGTTTGCATGCAAATCGGTTATTGTTTTTCCGAGTTATATGATTAACAAACAAAACTTATAAATTTGTGTTTATTATGAAATATCACGAAATTTATTATGCATGTTAAAGTTTCTGGTCCTAAAATGTTTTAGGATATTTTGGTTTAATTTATGGATTTTATTGTTCATTTTATATAATATTGGCATTAAAATGTGATTTTTATGATAAAAATGTCATTTTTGGACAAAAATTAGCTAAACTTCGAATTTTTCAGTGGTTTTTGGATATTTTTTCACATATATTATTTTTAGATGATATGGAAATGTTCAGATTTTTTTGAGTTTTTATGCTCGAAATATGGATTTTTCATGTTAAAAATCGAATTTAAATGAAAAATAGGTTAATATGAGAAATATTTCGAATTTGGTCATAGAAATTTAGTATGTTGTCACATGAAATTTTACAAGATTTGTGTAAAATAATAGGCTATAATGAAGTCTTCATGCATGATTTATGGATTTTTGATGAAAAATAGCAGAAATAGTGACTTAATTAGTGAAAATTGCTAAAACATACTTCATGACTAAGGAAAAACGTCACATGTTGCATTTTATTATTTTTTTTCATATATAAAATTGAAAAGTTGATGAATATAATTTTTCTCATGTTTTTATGATTTTTATTGATAAATCCGATAAACCGCAACATTGTTTTTCCCGATAACTTTCGAAATTTTTAACCTAAGTTTTTTGAACATTATGAGTGTCATGGTATTTTTCCAGAATGTTCATGAGATTAAATTTCAAATTTTGAATTTATTTGGAATTTTGTGATTTATTTGAAGTTTATAGCTTTTTATTGTAATTTTAGGTCCATTAATGAACAATTTTAGAAATATGAGTTAATTATGGTCAAATAGTTAGTGGAGACTAATTTTGAGTCCTAAGAGGTTAGGGTAATTAACTTGTGCATAAATATGAATTTATGTAATTTATTGTGATTTTAAAAGGTTGAATCACGCAAATCCGTAAAAACCGATTAATATACGATATTGGCTCCTTAAAGGCGATTTAGCATAAAATTGGGCATGTTCATACATATTATAATGCTGCATTTTATTTATGATTGTCATAATTTTATTTTATGTAATTTTGAATTATGTAATTTTACTTAGTATGACCTTAGTTTTTAATTGGTATTACTCGAAATGTATGGGAATATCGATTCGGTTGTAATTTATTGTGATCTCGTATCACCGTCTTGTAATTTAATAGATTTTTATTTATTTTAATTACATATGTATAATAGGAAATTATGTAATTTGTTATGTAATTTAATTATTCCGGAGTTCCATAAAGACGGATTCATTCAAGACGGCGATACATAAAGACGGTGTTACCTCGAGATGCGTGCCAAAACCGAAGTTCAAGGGACCAATGGAGTTGGTTTCCGAATATGTAATAGTTAATTAGATTTTCTATTTTAGAAAGGCCATACTAGGATTTAATTTATGCTTTGCATTTTATTTATATGTCGCATGCATCGCTAAATCGCCATAACTAAAACATGCATTATCATTTTAATCGAGTTAATCGACCGTTTCAATTATAATTATCGTAGTTCACCGCTTTAGTTCACTTAAAACGTGATAGATGATAAATTGACATGACCTCTCGCTAAAACAATCAATTGAGACATAGCCTTACCAAAAAGTAGAAACCATGAAAACCTATTTCATGAGGGAGTGCACTCGGCCATCCCGGGGTACAAACCTTGTTACGTAGGGGAAGTGGGTGATAAATGTCTATCCACCGAATTCGTGTTGATGAGGGTTTTATCGGCTATCCCGTGCCCAAGTTGATGTGGATTTGGATCATGGACACATTTATTCGAAATTTGGTTTGAGCTCAACGAAAGTATTCGTGACCGTAGTCGCATGTGTTCCGGGCTATAGATAAATATTAGAGTAATTTTATCGCCCGAGAATTCTAAAAGTAGAATCAATTAAAGAGTTAGTCCACCGAGTTATATTGATAAGGGTTCCATCGGCTATCCCGTGCCCAAGTTAATATGAATTTGGATCTCGGAATCATTTATCATAGTTGGGTAGAGGTCACTATGTAAATGCTTTACTTGTTATTTACAAGTATTAATAAAACGATAAATGTTGAGTTTTCCACTATTCCGTTATCATATTGTTCTATTTCTTTACCGCATTTTTATACGATATCATTTCGTTTTTGATTCAAATCTCCATTAAAACATCGTAACTAAAGACAAATATGAATTTTCTTCTAAAAACCTCGAATTAACCATTGCTAAGGATCTCTTGAAAATAGTATAGATTAAAGTTATTCATTATCAAACAGGTTTTTGATTCTTGACTAACACATCTACTTACAATGGATTGTTTTTCATATACTTAATTAAATTAAGTACCTTGAAGCGATAAATTGTTTTGGTAATTAGATTTGTTGGAAATCAAAATTGACCAAAATAACGCAATCACTTCAATGAAAGTTTTAAGACTAAAACGAACAAATGAAGAGTAATCTTCATGAATTCAATTTTGCTTCTCAAAGCAAAGACTCATTGAAATGAGTGGGAGCATTCTCTTAAACCGTTAAGAAAAGGGCGAGGTTCAAGAAGTAAAATTAGAATGGAATTGATACAAGGTAATGTTAAAAGTAAAGTTGTTGAGAATAGCGATACTAAACCTATCAATCCCGACCAATAAAGTTTCCACTGTCTTAAATGTTGGACACTAGAAAGGAAACTACCCCAAATTATTGAAGAATCAGCAAGTTAGTTGTGGGACATCTAATGGGACCTTCTTCTTTAAAAGTTTATTTGATTGACATAAATCTTGCTAGAACTACTTCGTCAATATTAGAAACCAGTGGATGTTTTCATCATTGTATGCGATACATAGAATGATTAGAATATGACGACTAGCAACAATGATATCAAGAGATAGAGACATTGTGTAATCAATCTAGTTTTTGGGTTTGGAGTTGTACTTAATTGTGACTATTAACTACATAAACTCTAAATAAGAATACAAACTTGTTAAGATACAAAAGAGGTTTCACTTTTGTGACCCTATACACCACGATTTGATGAATGGCTAGCCCATTATCAAGGTGATTATATTCTAAACCAAACTAGAATGATATATCATAAAGATGATGCAAGACTCAATTTGGTAACCCAAGATTAAACCTTAAATTCTGGAATGAATAACGCAAAGAGTTATCGAGTACTCTTGAAACCATTAGATTGTTAATGGTATATGCGTATCTTGTATTCAAAGACAGATGTCTCGTGCCTTTTGGTTGAAAAGGAAATCGAGGTTGTAAATCATTGACCCAAAATAGGTTGGTCATTTTCTTTTACCAACGATTTAAGTTGACGCTAATATGTTCACTTAATAAGGTAAATAGAGAAATCTTTGAAGAAGTTCAAAGTGTTCAAAGAATCACGATTTCGTCGTGATGGGATTATCAAAGTCAAGACTTTGATATAAACCAAAGGAAATGTGATATAGTATCACAAGTTAATATCTCTTAGCATACATTATGGGATAATGTGTGATTGGATAAAGAATTCAAACGCTATTCGATGTGGTTTGGACTTCAATCAAGTTACCTTGAGTTACTTGACCCTTTTGGGGATTTTATATTTTGTCTAAGTTATTTTTCCACTAAATCTAAATAAAATCATATGAGATATGAAATGATATGGTACCATGTTTGTAAGTTTTCACAAGAAACAAATGCTCATTTTTCCCTTTCAATTATCACAAGTACGACGGGTTTGCGGCTCGTGAAGCTGTCTTTCTAAAAATACAACTTTATTTCTAGAAGACAGAGTGGGAGAAATTATTCAAGAGACACAAAGAATGTTTATTCAAGAGCCACAAAGAATGTTATGTCGCAAGAAACTGGTCTTTCTTGGCTACATGAGACGTTTTGTGTAAGACATTGTTTCTTTAAAACCTAGGAGGTTAAATTCGTCACTTGTTAAAGATGATGAATTCATGCTACTTTTAAGAAAGTAAAGAGCTTATAACTTACAAAAGAAATTGTTTGATTCAAGTTGATTACTTCTGGAAAGTAATCAACAAATGACTTACATAAGAGTGTTTAAATCACAACTCAATACAAGGCTTAGAGCCATGAAAATCCGAAATAAAAGGCTTGATTAGTGACAAAGGGTTTTGCACTAATAAAGACAGATTTCAAAGTTTGATTGGTTGCAAAGGGTTTTACACCAGTTGAAATGCTTAAGTCTATTTGGATCTTCTTAGGGATTGTGTTTCATTATTATGAAATACATAGCAAGTGAATCTAAAAACCGACTTCTTCAATTAGAAGGAATGTATTCAATACATGTCTTGAGTTTTGTAGATTCTTGCAATCCTAAGATAATGTGAAACTTAAGAGAGGGTCTTAAGTAGGACATCAGTGAGTTGGAATCAATGTTTTGATCATGTTATAAAACTTTTCTCGATAAGTCGAGAAGTTGTGTTTATACATGGAGTTTAGTGGGAGTTACGGAAATTTTAATAGTCTTATATGTGGATGACATTTTGATCATTGCGAATGATTTAAGACTTTGGAGAAATATAATACATCTTTAATATCCGGATTTATGAAGATAAATCCACATGATATTAGCGTCAATAAGAAGTCTTATGTTGATAAGATTCATGACTAGTTCAATTAAATTGAACATATTTGATTGATTTCATTTGCTTCCGCTGCCGAATCAATTAAAAAGAAATGATGTATAACACTTCATATGCTTTGAGTATGATGAATTGTTTTCAAAATCGAATTTAAGTAATCTTTACCAAGTAAGCTATAAAGATTACCCTTAAGTGCTTGCAGAAGCATTAAGAAAGTAAAGAAAAATGTTTATGATGCAATTTTGTGTAAGGGTGTTACACAAGTGACAATTGACAATTGAGATTGCGCATGGTTTCCGACAAAACCATAATCAAAACACATTAGGATGGTTAAGATACCATTGTGGCAATGTTAATTAAGAAGTAGATTTTCTAGAATCGTTCTAGGCAATAAAGAACAATGAGAGATATTTATAAAGGAAATTGAGTACACTTGCAATCATGAGATGTGCAGGAAGGATGAGTCCCGCACACTGTGAAAATAGTGGGAGCTATTCTTAGGCTAGAGGGCCTATGTCTTAATTGGATCTCGACACGTACTCAGAAAGTTTTGTAATGCAAATGTATACATTAAAAAAAAAACGAGTATGTAGTAAGGTTGAGTAAGGTACAAGAAGTTGATAAAACCTACTAACAAAAGCCTTCTCAAAGGCTAAACATGATGAGTCATGTCATTTCAATTGAATTGAAATGAACAACTACGTACAAGATCAAATTAGATTATAGAACATGAAATAGTAATCAGGCATTGACTATTCATATGTGATAATCGCATTTGTCGTTCGAGTTTTACTTTAAAACTCTTTTGTTATACTTTGTTACATCCAAGCGGGTTGTAGAGACAACGTTGAACCCCGTTAAAGTGAACACGGATTAACATGGTATTCGCCCATAGTCACTTGTATGAGGTGACGTCTCAAAGTGACTAGAGTGTGATGCGATTGATGGCAAGTTTAAGTGCCATAGAGTCATGTGAGATGACTAGTCGATCACATAGGCAGACTGTTAGGAACACCTTGTCGGGGAGTGACCTCTTATAGAGTTCTGGCAAATTTATATAGCCTGGTCGTGGCGAGAGCTATTATAGTATTCTAATGAGTCGATTCTTTTGACTAAAGACTGTTCGCCTAAGATGGCACAGTTTCAGATTAACTTTGATTTGTGTTACTACGACCTTCGTAAATGGGGTCAAATGGGCATATTTTGGGTTATGATGGTCAGCTAGTCGAAGGGAATAAGTGCGATAGAATTGTCCACCCCCTTGTCGTGGGTTAAAACAATATCTCAGGGCCACTCGAGGAGTAATGAACTGGAAATGCTTGGCCACGCTCGGAAGGTATCTATGATAGATAAATCCGGTCAATCAGTTATTCTCCAGATCGAGGAAACCACTCTCGATATGATCACTTGCAAGTACGACTCGAAAGACACCTTGCATTGAGTGGGAGATAGTAATAGGACAAGAGAATTGGTGACGCACACTTGTCGAGGACAAGTGGGAGATTGTTGGGAAATGTGTCCTCAACAATAGTGCGATCACATGATTTAAATATCATTATTAAATCTCATTGCAAGAATACGGAAGGGATGATACATAATATATATAGTCAACTGGTCCACACATATCGGTAATGATTGGCTGGATAGAGTTTGACATTACTGTCGTGCGACGGTGGTGACCAGTTGATCCCTTGAGGTCACACCTAAAGGACGATTCCCTTAATTGAAAAGGTTAATTAATTGTATGCCGTCTGATTAATTAATTCCTTAAAATTGAACAAATTATTATCATAAGAGAGAAAATGACATCTTATTCTAATGTGATTAAATAAGATTTTATTTAGTAATTTAAGAAGTTATATTACTAAAATTAATCGGTGTTTGCGAAAACAAAGTAGATGAGAATGATAAGTTAGTTATAATTACAAGATATTGTGAATTATACTAACTAGCAATTACATGACCATTTTATGAGAAAGTAATTTTATATTACTAGTCAATTTGTTAAATATGATTTATTTAATTTGTAAATGATATTTAATTTGTTAAATATGCATTTTAAATTAAAACATGACATAAAATATGTCACATGTCACATGACATACAATTGCACAATTGACAAAAATAAAATGGACTCCATATTACACTACATAAACCGAATTATTGGTGGGCAAGCTTTAGAATTTTGTCTTGTTCATTTGTCTTATTCATTTGTCTATGACACTTGATAGTGACTTGACCATGACAAAACCTTACACCTATTTGTCTTGTGAAGACAAAAAGAAAAATAATTATGGTCTATAATGTGATATGCCAACCGGTTTTGTGGAGATTAGAGTGAATATTATTCTCTTAATTTTTACTCATCATTCATTCTAATATTACATGCAAAAAGTTCATGTATTTTTCCTCTCTTCTCTCTCTTTTCTTCATAAAAAAAAAGATGAGTTTTTGATTCAAATTTGTTCAAAAGATTACTAAAATTATTAATGTAATATATGAGTATTAGTAATCAATTTTAAGGTAAACCACAATATAAATATCTAGTACATATTAGTTTGTGGGTTTAAGGGATAGTCTTGGGTGCAACTAATTGGAGGGCTTCTATTTTGAGGTCATGTATGTTCATCCAATATTGGAAAGCTCAAGAACTAACAAGAAGGAGATATTGTTGGTGCCCATTTGACCGAAATTCATATGGTGAGAAAATGATTTCTTCACTTATTTATTTTAGTTTGCATGCATATGATTTGTAATTAATTTTATGACTAAATTAATTTGAAACATATATGAATATGTTAAATAATGAGATATAGATTTCCTTCAGTACGGTGATGATATAGGCATAAGAATTTCCAATGAGATTTAAATAATGAGATATAGATTTCCTTCAGTACGGTGATGATATAGGCATAAGAATTTCCAATGAGATTTATGTGAAATTTGTAGAGTTATTTAAGCATTATAAGAGTAAATTCCCTCCCAATCAAGGTTCAGCCAGTACTTCCACTTTTAGCGAGTCGTACCCTGCCTCTAGACCAAGACGCTCCACTTTAGATGCCTTTGATGCAAGCTATGGTACTGCGGGTAGGGATGATGAGACTGAATTTGAGTATTATTTTCGAGATGATAAAGTGCCGCGAAAAGAGAAGTTGGATGTATTAGGTTATTGGAGTAGAAAAGCGAACATATTTCATGTTCTCTCTTCTATACAAGGGACATATTAGCTATACCCATAACTAGTGTAGCATCCGAGTCTAGTTTTAGTATGGGTGGGAGGATCTTAAATAAGTGGAGGAGTTCCCTCTTATCCAAAAATGTGGAAGCTCTGGTGACCACTCGCAACTGGTTGTTTGGCTATGAAGGTAAATTTTTAACCTTTGTAAATGTTAATTTATTTATCTAGTTTATCTAATGTTTAGTTGCTTAACTTTATTACACTTAATTTTTTAATTGGTTAAGTAGAATTGGGTGAAGTTGGAGTGGTTGTTGATGACACTAACTCAGATGATGAGGAGATAGAATAAATTAAAGTTGCACAGTACGTAAATCTCTTCATACTACTATTCATATAGCCATAAAACTAAATGCCTAATTGTTTTGTAATGTGCAAATTATGTATGGTTTTTACTCTTACTTGCCCTTTCTCAGTGACAGTAGCATGGGTATGGGCGCATGGCAAGCATGAAGTATGATAGATTACACCTCCAGGCTCTTTTGATTGATTGTTATGGGTTGCTCTTTTGCTATAAAGCTTACCGGAGATTGTTAAACTTTTACTGGCTACCGTTTTTTAGTGGTAGAAAATGTATAGGCTAGCCATTTTTGTGATGGTAAATGTATTTACACTTTGACAGTATTACCAGGATAGCTAATTGCTATTGTTCTGCATTTGCTTCTCAGATGCTTTGTGATTAATTTTGTGACTATCGTAGCAATGTAGCCCCAGAGCAAGTAGTTGTGTAACCAACAATATTAATATTTGTTTGTGTTTAATGAATGATGATTTGAGGATGACAAGTTTTCGATCTTTACAATGAGTCAAATGGACGTGGATTTTTAGTCTTATGGACACGCATTTCTAGTTTATTGGACATGAATTTTTAGTCTTCAATAAACGGAAGATGATAATTTTTCTTCAATTAGATAATAATATACTTGTGTTGAACATTCTTACAAACGATATGTTGATATACACTTTCAAATGTTAAGTATGTTAAGGGAGTTTTGAGGTTTTATGGCTAGGCAATATTGTCGAGTAATAACTTGCAATTCTTAATTTTTTTTTTAAATAAAATCAGAATATTGGTTACACCAATTTGGGTCGGGTTGAAGTCGAGTTGATTCAGGTCGAGTCGGTTCGGGTCATATCGGGTTGTAAATCAAATCACGGGTCGGGTCAAAGCAGGTTATACACTAACTCGGGTTGCAGGTCGGGTTGGGTTGGGTCACAAGTCGATTCGGTTCATTCCATTTCGGATTGTATCGGTTATCAGTTGACCTACGGGTCGGGTCGGGTCGGTTTCGGTTCATTGCTTTATCGGGCAGTTCAGGTCGGGTTACTCGGATCGGGTCAGCTTTTGCCAGCTCTAGTGGTGAGGAGGGCGGTAGTAGAAGTAAAATTGACGGAATGTTAAAATGGGGTTGATTTTCTCATATTCTCAAACATTTGGGGGTAAATTATACATTTGAAAACATTTGGGGCCAAATTGCACATGACCCTAAACGTTTGGGGGCAATTTGCTACTTTCCCTCTTTAATTAGTACTAGAAAAAGCAAAAGTGATATAAGATCTAAGGGTGGGCTAAAATGCTTTTTAATATTGGGGTGGTATTTATTTTCGGTGTTGCTCTTTCACATACGACTTTTACTCTTTCACATACATTTTTTCATAATGTTTCCAAACAATACCCCTCCCTCTACTAAAAAACCTTGATTATATCCTTTCTCTTCCTCCTAAAACCTAATTAAATTTCACTCAAATTCTGCATATTAGACCAAGAAGGATAAATGGGCTAAGTTAATGACAAGTGTTGGGCCAATGGACATATGAGCTAATAAGAGCAAGGGAGGAACGTATCACAAGCTGTGGTCCATGGTGTGGCAGTATATGGGTAGCAGGAGCAAGGCCCACGCCAGGGGGCACGACTGCCTTGAGGGAGAAGTAAGCTAAACCCAATTAGGGTTTGGCCCCATATAAGATAGAAGGAAGGGGGGAAATATTCAGACAGATATACATCACCTCACATACAACACTAGCAATTTAGTCGTCTTGCTCTTCCTGTACTCGTGACATACCATTCATATTTGCTAGTGAACATCTTGGAAGGATTCCGTCTCCTTCCCGCGGTTGTTTCCCACAATGGGTTTTCCGCGTCACCAAATATCTTGTGTCAATCTCTTATTTACGCACTTATTTATTCGCATCGCAATCATACAGACGCAATCAAATCACACGATTAACAACAATACACTGCTTTAACCCTAATAGATTAACTCGGTAAAAAAAACCAAAACAGTTTGGCACCCACCGTGGGGGCATAGTGGTTGTCATCGTTATCATGCTACAAGCAACAACGAAACCATGTCAAGTGTTGGGCCCATAATTACTGATAGTAAAATAACTAGGTGTCGTAAATGCTAGAATTAACTATCAAATTAACAATTTATAAAGCCAAACTCAACTCTACACTATGCAATTAAGAATAGTAGTATAACATAAGTAAGGGTCGAACCCAAGAGAAGGTCTAACAACTAAAACTTGAATGGTGAACTACTTAAGGCACTAAGTGAGACTCTAATACTAATTAAGACCCTAATGACAATTTAAACTCAACAAAGGGAACTAATCACAAACAATGGGTATTAACAATGTTCAACTAGTGGGAAACATAGATGGAAAAGGCATGGGTTTGGAGACAAACATGAAAATTGAGTAAAAATGGAGATTTCTTATTGAGACAATTCAACAAACAACTTGTATGCAAGATTCAATAAAAAGGAGAAAACTTGGTGTAACAAGGCTCAACAACTACTTCCCAAGCACAAAGATCCTCTCTTTTTCTTCCCTCAACAATTACTCAACTAGTTTTGTAAAATGGTGACTACTTACTCCTAAGCTAGAGTAGTTGATCCTACTTATGTGGTCACCTAATTAAAAACCACAACAAGGCTTGCACATAAGAGCATTAAGAATAAAGCCAAACAAAAGAAGTCAAGATTAATCCTTTAGGAGGTTTAATCCAACTATCACAAAGATTAACATACAAGTTCCACTCACAAAGATACAAACTTTAATCCAAATTCATAAAGATGGAAGCTTGCTACAAAGATTGCAATAGTAAGATGATTAACATGTAAGGTTGATCACTCCTAACACAATAACATCCAACATAAACAATAAAACCAAGGAAAATGCAATAATTATTGAGGAAAGATTAAGAGGTTCTTACAAGCTTAAGGAAAGTAGTGTCTCACCAAATTACACCAAGAAAAAGGTCTAGCCTTCCATACCCATAGATTAATCCAAGGTTAATGGAAAGATTGACATCAAAATCCAACAAAAGATTACAGTTTTCTCCAAAATACTAAGTTCTCTTCTCATACAAATTTTTGAGATTATTCAATAATAAGATGATAATCTAGGTCTTCAAAACTTGAACTATATATAGGGCTGTACTCCCATCTAGGTTAAACATGGATTTGGACTTCCACGAAAATGATTAAGGATGGATGATCCATGCTTCAAGGTTGTAGGGGACGCAGGCTGCGTCATCCACCGCAGGCCTACGTCAAATGGCACAGGCTGCGTCAACAGATGCAGGTTGCGTCCTAGACTGAACTCTGCTTCAAAGTTGTTCTCTCTTTTCTCGATTCTTTCATCACTTAGCCACCCTGCTTTTCACCAAGGGATGTTAACTCCTATATTAGCTCGTGTATCGCCGTCTTCTCTTGACTGCTTGCTTACGAGTGTGGCTAGAGGCTCTTGCTCGGGATTCCAAACTCTCCTCTCAAAACAATGCTCCACACATGCATTAAAACTCATTAATCACAACAATCAATGGAACGGGAAGACTAACTCATTATTCCGTAAAAAAGACCCTTAAATTAAAAAAAAGCTAGGCCTAAGAAGGCCTTATAGACTCGACACTTTTGACTCTATCAAACTCCCCCACACTTGGACTTTTGCTTGTCCCGAGTAAAACTCAAGGAAGGCACTTGGCCAAGTCCATAGGTGAGTATAGGGGTGAATGATCACTCTTCCTTTTCCACACCCTTCTTGTGTCTCCCTCAAACACAATCCACCGATTAAATGAAAATTTAGACTCAAAGTTTTTGACACTCGCTCTTCCCTCACTCTCCCACCTTATATCTCCCTCATACAAAGACACGACGCACCACCAACGACGACTCATTCCAAATCCACCATTCTTATATCTCTCAATAAGGTAGTATTGGTCACCCTTTGCCTTATCCAAAGGCAATAGCAAAGTGACCTGTCAATCCTCCTACCACACACACGTCATCACCACTTATAACACCCCCTTATCACTCCATAGAATGAGAATTGTGCTACTTGGTTGGCCAAACTCCATCAAGCATCAACAACACAAGTAGTCAAACCAAAAATCCACCAATTTGGGACAAGTTTTTGTGACTCAAAAGAATTAAATCCTAGACCTAACTTCCTTCCAAGACCCTCCTTATCACTCCCTTCTTATCACTCCATCTTTTTGGTGTTACATTTTTCAATTTTTCAATTTTTTTTGTTGAAAATCCCTCATTTTGCTTAAGGTGCCCTTTCGGGTTTTCACCTTAACTTTTCCTTACCTCTCTTGGTGGCTCGCAACTCGTTTCTTCTTTTTGCCCGGAATGCCCTTTTGGGTTTTCATTCCGTCCTCGGCCACCTTCCCAATCTTGCCTTAGGTGCCCACCCTTGTGGGTTTTAACCTAGCCGGGATTTTTTTTTTCCTTTTTTTTTGTTTTTGTTGAAAATCCCTCATTTTGCTTAAGGTGCCCTTTCGGGTTTTCACCTTAACTTTTCCTTACCTCTCTTGGTGGCTCGCAACTCGTTTCTTCTTTTCGCCCGGAATGCCCTTTCGGGATTTCATTCCGTCCTCGGCCACCTTTGTTGGAGTATGTGTCCTCAACAATAGTGCGATCACATAATTAAATCTCATAATAAGAATACGTAAGGGATGATTCAATTATATAGTCAACTGATCAACATTAATCGGTAATGATTGACTAACTAGAGTTTGACATTACTGTCATTTGACGGTGGTGATCAGTTGATCCCTTAAGGTCACACCTAAAAGATGAAACCCAAATAGATAATTAATTAATTGTATTTGATACAGATTAATTAATCCCTTATTTATGTGAGTTGGATTGTATATCTTATTGTAATATGATTAAATAAGATTTAATTTAGTAATCAAATGTTAAGTTACTAAATTAGTTGAGGTTTTATAAATATTTTGAGGTAGAGGTAATAAGTTATTTATATTTACGAGGAGTTGTAAATTTAACTAACTAGTAATTATGGGACCCGTTATATATTGATCTAATGGTAGTATACTACACTTAAGTGTTGGGTGTATATTATTAGATTAATTATAATATTTAATTCTTAAATGATTATATTAATAATTAATTATATAAGATAATTGATCACATGATTTATAAGCATTTGTGGGACAAATGTTAAAAATCAAAAATTGGACAAAATGGCACGTGGCCACCGGTTTTGGAGAGTATTATTATACTCTTTTCTTTGTCCAATGTTCCATCCAAAGTTATGTGCTTATGACATTGGATTCTTACACCATAATGATGATTCTTACTCTTACACTCAAACTTTTTGCATGCAAGATTAAAATAAGAGCAAAATCTCCACTTGTTATGTGCGTGTGCCATATGGTACCCATATAAGGAGCACTTTTGTGCTCATTTGTTGGTTGCTCATTTTTACTCCTTTTCTTACATGCAAAGTTCTTAAAAACCTCTAAAAACACAACTCTCTAAAATACTAATACTCTTCTACTAATTACTAGTGTAGTAATACAAGTAATATTAGTATAAATTAGGGATAATACTACTCAATATCTAGTTAATATTAGTAGTATTTTTGGGTTAGTCTTGATTCAACTAAGAGGAGGTATTCCACTATGAATACTTGAAGTTTTGGAGGATCATCCAAATATGTTCTAGCTCAAGATCAAGTGTAGGAAGGAGTCCTACACTTGTGCCCAAATTTCGGTTCACATGTTTGTAAGTAGGAATAGATTTTTCCTCTTTTTGTTCCTTTTATCGTGCATGTACTAGATCTAATGACTAAATCAAAGAGTAATTTTGATAATCAATTAAATGAGTTTAATTAGAGGGTTATTGAATCCTTTCAAGTGGTATCAGAGCATTAGGTCGTGCATGCATAATCGTTTTGGTTTTCCCGAGTTAAATATAACTTAATTAAAACTAGAAATTTTGTGATTTATGTGGTAAAGCCACGAAATTATTTTGCATGTTATGTATTCTGGTCCTAAAATATATAAGTCATTTTGATGATTTATGGATGATTATTGCTTATTTTAATGATTTTTAGTGAAATAATTGCATTTTAATGCATAAAATGGCATTTTTAACTAAAAATAGTTAAACTTCGAATCTGACTATGAAATTTTAGTATGACCTCACATGCACATTTTACTTATTGTATGTAAAATTTCATATTAATGTGATTAATATTGCTGATTTACGATTTTTATGTGATAAAAATGCTATAAATGGAGGTTGAATGACTAAAAATAGTTAAACTTCATAACAGGCCACGAAATTTAAATATGTTGTCACATGCATATTTTAAAGAATGTATGTAAAATTTGAGATAAATGTGATTTATTATGCATGATTTATAATTTTAATGGTTAAAATGATATAAATAGTGACTATTTTTAACAAAAATAGCTAAAATGAATTTTATGGCATGAAATTTTTTTCTTATGTTGTATATATGATATGGACATCTGATCTAAAGTTACATGATTAATTTTGATTGATTTGGTATATTTATTGATTTTTATGTGATAAAATCGATAAAAGGACAACTTTATTAGTCATAAAAAGAAATTCAAAATTTTCGGTTGAAATTTTGCCATTTCTAGGTTCTGAAAATCATTTAAGAATGTTCAAAATTTTGATTTTGATTTATCATAATTTTTATGTTTAATTTGGAATTAAATGGTAAAAGTTATGATTTATACGATTTATTAATGAATTAAATTATAAATATTTTATGGGCAAATTTTATTGAGTTTGTGGAATCTTGTTAATATTCCAGAATTTACAAAATTGTGATTTCGAAATTTTTCAAATTTTTATGATTTATTGGGAATTATTTCATAATTGTTATGATTAAGAAAAGTTTAATAAACAATAATAGAAAACCAGGTTGAATTATTGTCAAAAATTGTATAAAGACTAAATTTTGAGTCCTAAGAAGGTTAGGATGATTAACTTGGGCTTAAATTTGATTTAAGTATTGATTTGTGATTTTAATAAGTTATTATCACGCATTTCCATAAAACCGGATTATATACGATATAAGATGTAAGTAGGGCAATTTGGCACATTAATTTGGCATGTTAGACACATATATTTATGCTGTAATTTTTATTGATGAATGTCATATTTTATTTTGAATTATGTAATTTTATCTTAGTATGGCCTTAGTTTTAATCGGTATTACCCATAATGTAAGGGATTACCGATTCGGCTGTAATTTTATTGTGATCTTGTATCACTTTTATTTTTACTAGTATTTCATATTACAAATTTATAATAGGAATAGCTATGTATTTTATTATTATTTGTAATTCCGAAGTTCCTTCAAGATGATGCCATTCGGAAGGTGTTTCGACAAGATGGAGTTTTCTTGGAAGGCGTGCCATTTGAAGATTCTAGGGACCAAAGAAGTTGGTTTCCGAATTTGTAATAGATTATTAGATTTTCTATTTTAGGAAAGGCCATACTAGGAAATTTATTTATTGCTTTGCATTTTTCTTTATATGTTACATGCATTGCCAAATCGCCATTAACATCACATGCATTTTTATATATACACATCGTCTTTTCGACCGTGTGGATTATAATTATCGTTAGTTCACTAATATAGTTCACTTAAAAGTGATAGATAATAAATCGACAAGACCTCTCAAATATTTAAAATTGAGATTAGCCTTTCCAAATAGTAGGACCCATGAATCCCTTTGACATTTGGGGTAGATTCGGTTTCCCGTGGTGCTTTCATTTTTCATTGGGTAAGTGGGGTAATAAAACGTTATTACAAACAAAATTTGGTTGGACTCAACAGGATATAAAGACTAGTCTTATGTTCCGGGGCTAGAGATGAAATTTATGAAATTCATCGACCGAGAGTTCTAAGGTAGAATCAATTAAAGAGTTAATTCACCAAATTTATGCAAGTATGGGATATATCGGTTTCCCGTGCCCATGTTTGTGTAAAGATGGATCTCGAAATCATTTATATAATTGGGTGGAGGTCATTATATAAATGCTAAAACATGCTAAAATGTTTTCATATATTAATGATGAATGTTTCTTTTCCCACTATTTCGTTGTTTTATGTTGTTCTTTATCATTTCTCCTATTAATATACGATATCAATTCGATTGTAACACGAGTCTCCATTAAACCACTATAGCCAAAGACAAATAGAACCTCTTTCTAAATCCTCAAATGAACCGTTTAAATAGGGCATGGACTAGTTCCATAAGAATCGTTCTATTCTATAAAACTCCATAGGAGTTGTCCTATGTCATATAAGATTAGCATCTTAAATTCCTAACATATCTATGTATGATTTCTTGTGAAGAAATATGACTAGAGGTAATGATTAGTCAAAATATGTTTTGATAATATCTTCTATGCATCCACGGTTCAAAAGTCTTATTGCTCAACCTAAACACTTGTCATCAAGCACTTAAGTTGTTAAGAACATAACAATGTTAAATTGGTAAATTAATTTGTTGAAATTTTGATTAATCAAATACCACAATAGAGTTAACCCTTGTGAAGGATTAACTAGGATTTTATATGAAGATAAGTCTTCATCAAGTAAGAAATTCTTGATGTCAGTGGGAGCAATAAGAAGTAAGTATCTTAATCATTAAGGATAGAACTAGGTTCGAAAGAGAAGGTGTTAGACACTAAAATAGATACAAACCCCAATAAGTAAAGATCAAGGAAATTGGTCGTGTGACTCCAATATATTCCTTCTTGAAAATTTATGACATTGACATTGCATTCTTGCCAAATACCGCATCATGAGTATTTAATCCAAATTTGTGAATTTCGTCATGATATTTGGCACTATCGTGTGACGACTAGCAAAAATAAGTTCAGAAATTTGCATGAATGGAACTAGGGTAGTTGCCATTTCATCCATGAACATATGAATGTTGTAGCGTACTCATTTTAGTTTTGTATTTAGAAATGTACCTCAATAATTGTTATGATGTACAATATATCTAAATAAGAATATAATTCAAGTTTTTGTATAAAAACAAAGGGGTTTCACTATTATGCAATTAAAACAAGCGTTGTGCCCTTACTTACCACGATTAAGTTTATGGTGAGACCATACAAATCAAGGTAATTATATTCAAACTAAAAATAAATGTCATATTTATACAAGACTTAAGTTGGTGACCCCAATCATTTCTCAATTCTCTATTGAAAATCATTTGGAAACTAGTTTTGACTAGTCTCCCAAACCACTTGATTGGGAATCTTTTGGTGTGTATGAATCTTGTATTCAAAGCAAGTTAATTCATGACTTTTTCTGGAAAAGGATTATGAATAGAGCAAGATATTTGCCTTATTTACACTTTGAAGTGTATGGTAAAATACAATTTCAATATGAGAAGGTTATTACTTCTTCTTTCTTTTACCGACGAACTAGGTAGATACTTGGTATCCACTTAATGAGGTAAGAAGAGTAATCCTTTGAATACGTTCAATGAATTTTTAAAAGTATCAAAACCTACAGATTATAAAACCAAAGTGTTAGTACTTTGTTAAAATGGGGAACAATAAAGTGATGACTTTTATCCGCACCAAAAGAGCGTGGTATGGTATCACAAGTTCACTTTTATTACAATATGATTGAATCTTTACATTGTAGTTGGAGGTAGTTTCTGTTATAAAATTTGTCTGGCATTTAAATTTTCCTCTAATATAAAACATGGTTAAAGCAGTCATCTACTTTCCATATGAGATATGGTTAGGCATGGTACCTAAATGGTAGCTTGTTTTGATAGTAAACATGTGCTCTTTCTTCCTACATGATCACGAGAATAAAGGGTTTGTGGCTCTGATGCTGTCTATTAAAGAAAAGAGAATTATTTCTTAAAGACAGAGTGGGAGAAAATGTTCAAGAGCCACAAACTGAGAATAAGACGTAGGAAGATGTTCCTTCTTGGTCAAAATCAGTAATTATTTCTTTGAAACCTAAAGTGGACAGGAGTCATGTTATTTTTGAAAGTAACAAACCTGTAACTTATTAAGATGATTTATCTAGTTTTAACTCCGCATAAGTCCGAATTGAGCATAAACATTAAGATGTTTATGTGACTTGGTTGATTGGTGGTAAGAGGTTTACACCAATTGCAACGCTTCGTTAAATTCGGATTTCATAATATTATTTAAGTGTTGGATTTTAAAATCATCTTGCATGAGTTTTGTAAATCGCAACTATCCTAAGGTAGGATACGAACTTAAGAAGAAGTCTTAAGTAGAAGTTAAGGAGTTGAATTGTATGTTTTGATCATGTGATAAATGTTTCTCGAATTGTTGAGTAGTTTTGTTTATACATGAAGTTTAGTGGGAGTAGGGTGGTATTATTAGTCTTATTTGTGAATGACATAATGATCACTGTGAGTGATGAAAGAATTAGGAGAAGGATAATACATCTCTAAAGTATCCACACCTATAAAGATAGTTCTAAGAGGATATTAGCGTTAAATGAATATTTTTATATTGATAAGAGTCTAGACAAGTTCAAGGGTGTTGAACATGTAGAAATTGAATTCACATGCTTCCACTGCGGGATCAATTCATTACGCTAAGATGTATTACCATTCTTAAACCTCGTATACTTGGAGTATGACGAGATGTTACAAATCGAATCTTTGAGAGAAGTCTCTATATAGCCACATAGTTCATTAGTTAGTACTCAGGAAGTACTAAAGATATGAAGCTCAGCATTTAGAAATGAAATGGATTTATGTGCAAGGAGTTACACAAAAACTGAGGACTATCTTGGCTATATTATTTAAGAAGGAAATCTGCTAGAAACGTCCTAGGCAGTTGAACAATGAGATATACACAACGGAAATTGAGTACACTTGCAATAATGAGATATGCAAAAAGGAATGTATGAAGTTAGGATTCGGTTTTGTGAATTGGAGGAACTATGGTAGTTCGTTCCAATAACCGAAGGTCCTATCCCACTTACTGTGAGGACAGTGAGAGCTATTCTAAGGCAAGATAGCCTATGTCTAGATTTGATCTAGACACGTACTCAAAAGTTTTATAATAAAGATTATACATAACAAAGGGAAAAGTATATAGTAAAGTTAGTTAAGTGCAAAGTGTTGCTGAGACTTACTAACCAAAGCCTTCTCAAGGGCTTAACATGACAAGTCATGTCATTTCAATTCAGTTGAAATTTACAACCATATACAAAATTAAATATGGATTATAGATTATGTAGTAATTGATATTGTACCAATTTTACATATGTGATAATACATTCGTCGTTAGAGTTTAATTACAAACTCTTTTATTTCTTTATTATATCCAAATAGGTTGTTGAGACAATATTAAACCCTGTTAAAGTGAACTGGATTAACATAATATTGGCCCCTAGTTGCTTATATGAGGTGACGTCTCTAAGTGACTAAAGTGTGATGGGATTGATGGCAAGTTCAAGTGCCATAGAGTCATAAGAGATGACTTGTCGATCACATAAGCAGACTGTATGAGACACTCTGTAGAGCAGTGACTGCTTATAGAGTTCTGGTAATATTTATATACCCTGGTCGTGGCGAGAGCTATTATAGTATTCTTTTGAGTCGATTCTTTGACTAGAGACTGTTCGCCCAAGTCGGCACAGTTTCTGATTAACTTTGATTTTTGCCCCAAGCCATTCTATCAAAAGGGGTGAGTGTGCATCTTTTGGGTCATGATGAACTGTGGGTGTACGAAGGGAATATTGCAATAGGAATTGTCCACCCCTTGTCAGGGTTATTTAAAATCTCAAGGCCACTCGAGGAGTAGTGAACTGAAAAATGTGTGGCCACGCTTGGAAGGTATCTATGGCAGATAATTCCGGTCAAACAGTTACTCTCCAGATCGAGGAAACCACTCTAGATATGATCAAATGCAAATACGACCTGCAAGACACTTTGCATTGAGTGAGATATTGTGATAGGACAAGAGAATTGGGGACGCACACTTGTCTCGGACAACCGGGAGATTGTTGGAGTATGTGTCCTAAACAATAGTGCGATCACATAATTAAATCTCATAATAAGAATACGTAAGGGATGATTCAATTATATAATCAACTGATCAACATTAATCGGTAATGATTGGCTAACTAGAGTTTGACATTACTGTCGTTTGACGGTGGTGATCAGTTGATCCCTTAAGGTCACACCTAAAGGATGAAACCCAAATAGATAATTAATTAATTGTATTTGATACAGATTAATTAATCCCTTATTTATGTGAGTTGGATTGTATATCTTATTGTAATATGATTAAATAAGATTTAATTTAGTAATTAAATGTTAAGTTACTAAATTAGTTGAGGTTTTATAAATATTTTGAGGTAGAGGTAATAAGTTATTTATATTTACAAGGAGTTGTAAATTTAACTAACTACTAATTATGGGACCCGTTATATATTTATATAATGGTAGTATACTACTTAAGTGTTGGGTGTATATTATTAGATTAATTATAATATTTAATTGTTAAATGATTATATTAATAATTAATTATATAAGATAATTGATCACATGATTTATAAGCATTTGTGGGACAAATGTTAAAAACCAAAAATTGGACAAAATGGCACATGGCCACCGGTTTTGGAGAGTATTATTATACTCTTTTCTTTGTCCAATTTTCCATCCAAAGTCATGTGCTTATGACATTGGATTCTTACACCATAATGATGATTCTTACTCTTACACTCAAACTTTTTGCATGCAAGATTAAAATAAGAGCAAAATCTCCACTTGTTATGTGCGTGTGCCATATGGTACCCATATAAGGAGCACTTTTGTGCTCATTTGTTGGTTGCTCATTTTTACTCCTTTTCTTACATGCAAAGTTCTTAAAAACCTCTAAAAACACAACTCTCTAAAATACTAATACTCTTCTACTAATTACTAGTGTAGTAATACAAGTAATATTAGTATAAATTAGGGGTAATACTACTCAATATCTAGTTAATATTAGTAGTATTTTTGGGTTAGTCTTGGTGCAACTAAGAGGAGGTATTCCAATATGAATACTTGAAGTTTTGGAGGATCATCCTTCCTACACCTGTGCCCAAATTTCGGTTCACATGTTTGTAAGTAGGAATCGATTTTTCCTCTTTTTGTTCCTTTTATCTTGCATGCACGATTTAATGACTAAATCAAAGAGTAATTTAGATCATCAATGAGTTTAATTAGAGGGTTATTGAATCCTTTCAACTTTCCCAATCTTGCCTTAGGTGCCCTCTCTTGTGGGTTTTCACCTAGCCGGGATTTTCGTTTTTTTATTGCATCAAAAACTATTTATACACATATATTACATTCATCTCACTCCCCCACACTTAGACCACACATTGTCCTCAATGTGGAGGAGTACCATCACCTTCTCAAGCTTAGTTGTTGAAGGGACCCGAGCCTTCCCCTTGCTCATATGTCCCTTGGTTTCTTCTCCTCCTCTCCCTTGCTTCTCTCACTCTTCTCGCCCTTTTGTAGCATTCATCAACTTGTTGCTCATTAATGGTGGGTTGATAGTTGGGATCATTATGATGGAGGGTCATGCCAAAGAGGCCGCGGATGAGTCAGAAGGAATCTTCTTGTGTTTGGGCATCTTGGTAAGAGTCCTCAATGTATTGGTGGTGCCTTTCATTTTGCACCCCAAATTGGTGGCTCACTTGCTCTCTCCTCTCATTTTGAGCCTTCCATAAGGCTTGATTATCTTCCCATTTCTTGGCTTGTTTTTGTTGCCAAACATGAGATTCCTCTTGTCTTTTTGCTATCCCTTCAAGTATCCTCATTTAAGCCAATTCGGCTTCATCTCCCAACCGCTTATGATCATCAAAAGCATTTTTGAATTGTTCCAAGCTCTCCAACCTTGGCCTATATTGGTCTTTCCAAGTGTGGGAGCTCTCAACCCGCCCACTAATAGCTTGTTAAGTCCCACGGGCGTCCTCAAAGTACTTGAACATTTGATGTTGCCAAGGTTCCATGGTAGGAGTGGTGGAACCTCTGGCTTCATGTATAGGCATGTCGTGCACAAAAGTGGAGTGCACACCCGGTTGTTGGAAACTAGGCCCTTCCATTCTTTCTATCTCCCTCTCTTCCTCTTGTCTCTCACTTTCCCTCTCCCTTCTTGGTCTTGCTTCACGTTGCCTAGACACACTCCTCCTTGGCCCTCCTTGTTGCTCTTCTTCAATATCGGGATCCCGGTGGCAATAGAAGTGGTGAGCCATGGGTCCTCTAGGAAGAGGTGTAAGAGGAGGCAATCGAAGTTAAGATAAACCATTGTTTCCTAGCCAATGACCCGAAAGTGGCACCGTAGGAAGAATTCTAAACATATTGCATTCTTGAAGGGCGAATTCGTTATAATAACAAACTCCCCTAGCTTCATTGGCCGCTTGACGTTCGGGAATTTGCCCATGGAAATGACGGACAAAGAAGGTCACAAGTCCGTCACAATGAATATTTCCACCCGATTGCTTCAATTTGTGATGCAAGCATGCATCCATGAACAATTTGGCCCAATCCGGAATGCCTACTACCTCGGGGAGCATACTCCACAAATAAACCTTTACCGCCTCACTCACTTTGGTTGGCTCTCCAACGGCCGTGAAAAGGGTGATAAGAAAACGGGCAAGTATGCGGAGGGGTGGGTTTCTTAGGGCGGAGATTTTATCATCTTCGGTGGTTGAGGTTTTATCGGTGAGTGCGTTCCAAAAGTCCTCGGCAGTTCGTTTTCTAGACATGATTGGCTCGGGATTTTTGGTTATCTTTAGTATCTCCCTCACTTGTGAGAGGGTGCACTCGTACCACTTTTGATGGATTCTAAACTTATAGGAACGCTCGCCACTCTCATCCATATCAAGTTCGGTTAATGTGGTTAGGAACTCGTAGGTGTAGGATCGGTACATTGTGTCCCACATATCATTATGGAGGTAGGCCTCTAATCCCACCTTAGCAAGTAAATGGAAGGTGGTGTCATAAAGGCCGAGCTTTTTCAATGTGGCTAGGCACAAGAATTTGGTTGTGACAACATTTTGTGGTTTAGGGGCCAAGAATTTGTTCCAGATTTTCAATTGGGCGGCGGCCATGCCCTCATGTCCCATAAAAACTTCCTTAACATTCGAATCGGATGCTTCAACCGTTCTCTTATTCGACTTTCCCTTCCCACCAAACAACCTTGCGATCCTTGGGGCCATCCTACACTTTCTTGTAAGACAAAAACAAAGCAACTACCACTCAAAACAGTTTTTTCACTCAATGAGGCAAACCAACAAACACTTGGTGTGCACCACTTTGTAACTTCGCAAAAATTTGTGTTTGATGATTTCTTCTACCTCACCCAGAAATATTTTTGCCACAACAAGTATATGATCCTAACAACAACAATGGAAACGAAACAAGGAGTCCTAAAACTCTTAATTTCGACCTAAAACAAGTATGTAAAAACAAAGAGGGGAGCGTATAGTTATACCTTCCCGATTTCCACACAAAACTTGCTAAAAGTTGTTGAATAATTTTTGCTAAGCCCTTTTAGAACCCTACAATCCTAGTTGAAGCTTCGATTTTGATGATTCTTGAATCAGGGTTCTTGATCGATTTGGGCAAAATCTGTCAAAAGGGGTGTATGGGAGGTATTTGATGGTGGTAATCACAAAATTGAGGGATTTGTAACAAGGGAGGAGGATTAAAGGTGATGATTTGTGGGGATTTTGATGAGAGTTGGGGGATTTATGAAGGGGTTTTGATGGGGTTGAAGGTAAGGGGAATCCGAAAATTTGAAGGAGATGGTGCATTTTTGTTGTTTTGAGAATTTTCGGGGGCACTATTCAGCCTGGAACGCAGGCTGCGTCAATCAATGCAGGCCTAAGAAGTACGATCGAAACTTCTCAAGAGCATATACTACCGCCAAGAATTCTTTCTCGGTTGTAATGTAATTCCTTTGTGCATAGTTGAGGATGGAGGAGGTATAATGAATGACATAAGAAGCTTTGCCCTCATTTTGCCCTAGCATGGCTCCAATGGCAAAATCGCTCGCATCCGTCATGATTTCAAATGGCCGATCCCATTTTGGTGCTTGAATGATCGGGGCCGATATGAGGCTTTCCTTCAATAAGTCAAATGCTTCCCTAAAATCATTATCAAACACGAACTCCACATCCTTGTGCAAGAGTTTGCACAAGGGGTTAGCGATTTTGGAAAAATCCTTTATAAATCTTCGATAAAAACCCGCGTGTCCCAACAACGACCTTACGTCTCGAGTATTAGATGGATACGGCAAGGTCTTAATCACATCCACCTTTTTCGTATCCACCTCAATCCCTCTTTTCGACACTATATTCCCTAACACGATGCCACTACTCACCATTAAATGACACTTTTCAGAATTTAGAATGAGGTGAGAGTCTATACACCGTGTTAGGACCATAGCGAGGTGGTCTAGACACGACTCAAAGGAGTCTTAATGGATGGTGAAGTCATCCATGAAGAGTTCCAAAATACGCTCCACATAGTCCGAGAAAATGCTCATCATGCAACGTTGGAAAGTTCCGGGAGCGTTGCACAATCCAAAGGGCATACGGCAGTAAGCATAAGTGCCAAATGGGCAAGTAAAAGTTGTTTTAGATTGGTCCTCCTGATGAATGGGGATTTGAAAATACCCGGAGTACCCGTCCAAAAAGCAATAGTACTCTTTTCCCCCTAACCTCTCTAGCATTTGATCTAGAAAGGGTAGGGGATAATGGTCCTTCAAAGTGACTTGGTTGAGACGGTGATAATCAATACATACCCTCCATCCCGTTTGTAAATGGGTGGGGATCAATGCCCCTTGGGTATTCTTAATTACTGTCACCCGCCCTTTTTTGGTACAACTTGAGTAGGACTTACCCATTAGGAATCACTAATGAGATAGATGATTCCCATTTGGAGTAGCTTGATGACTTCCTCTTTCACCACCTCCATCATGGGTGGGTTGAATCTTTTTTGAGGTTGTCATACAGGCTTAGCATCTTTCTCTAACTGAATCTTATGCATGCAAGTACTTGGACTTATCCCCTTGATATTGGCAATGCTCCACCCAAAAGCTTCCCTATGCTCTTTCAACATGGTCACTAGGCTCTCCTCTTGCTCCTTTTTGAGTTGGTTTGAGATAATTAATGGAAGAGTATTGTTTTCTCCCACGAAAATATATTTAAGGTGATTTGGAAGAGGTTTTGGTTCATGTTTTGGTGGTTTTATGATGGAGGGTAAGGGTCTCTCAAGATTGGCTTCTAAGGGAAGAAAGGGTGTAAGGAATTTATGCTCTTGATATGCCAAAGTTTCAGCTGAAACCCGAGGAGGACGCAGGCTGCGTCGTTTGACGCAGGCTGCGTTAAATGGCGTAGGCTGCCTCCTAGGCTGGATCGTGCACTTTCATTTTGTTCTTTGGGTATTTCTTCCCCATCTTCAAACTCTTATTCCTTGTCCAAGTATTCGGAATACTCCTGCACATCATGAGATAACACTACACGCAAACCTTCTTGTTGCAAATCATTAGTGAGGGCAACCTCAAGAGGGTCCCTTTGACACAAATTATACACTTGTGAGACAATTGGTTCAATTATGTTCAAGAAATAGCATGAATGTGAATCGCTAGGTTGTCTCATAGCATCATAGATGTTGTATGTGAGTTTCTTTCCGTCAAATTCCATAGTGAGGTTCCCATTAGACATATCAATCTTTGTTTTAGAGGTTTTCATGAAAGGCCTCACCAAAAGGATTGGAGTGGTCCTCGAGTCGGCTTCCATATCAAGAACATAGAAGTCGGCCAAGAAAGTTAACTGGTCTACCTCTACCAACACATCCTCCACCATCCCGTTTGGGTAAATATTTGAGCGATCCGCGAGTTGGATCACTACGCCGGTTTTGTTCAAAGGTGGAAGTCCTAAGGTCTCATAAAGTGTGTAGGGCATGGCATTGATTGATGCACCTAGATCTAACATAGCATGAGTGAAACTCTTCTTCCCAATTGAGCATGGTATAGTGAACATCTCCGGATCGCCACACTTTTTGGGAAGTGATCTTTTAAAAATGGTGGAGACATGTTCACTTACCCTTACTTTGTGGGTTCCCTATTTTGTGTTTCTCCTAGGCGTACAAAGTTCCTTGAGAAACTTTGCATACCTCGGGACACCTTTTAAAAGATTGAGTAGGGGAATGTTACTTCACACTTCCTAAAGGTTTCATATAGATCTTCGTCTCTTTCAAACCTTTTGGAGTGTGTGAGAGCGTGACGAATAGGTCTAACAACGAAGACTTGAATGGTGAACTACTTAAGGCACTAAGTGACACTCTACTACTAATTAAGACCCTAATGACAATTTAAACTCAACAAAGGGAACTAATCACAAACAATGGGTATTAACAATGTTCAACTAGTGGAAAACATAGATGGAAAAGGCATGGGTTTGGAGACAAACATGGAAATTGAGTAAAAATGGAGATTTCTTATTGAGACAATTCAACAAACAACTTGTATGCAAGATTCAATATAAAGGAGAAAACTTGGTGTAACAAGGCTCAACAACTACTTCCCAAGCACAAAGATCCTCTCTTTTTCTTCCCTCAATAATTACTCAACTACTTTTGTAAGATGGTGACTACTTACTCCTAAGCTAGAGTAGTTGATCCTACTTATGTGGTCACCTAATTGAAAACCACAACAAGGCTTTCACATAAGAGCATTAAGAACAAAGCCAAACAAAAGAAGTCAAGATTAATCCTTTAGGAGTTTTAATCCAACTATCCCAAAGATTAACATACAAGTTCCACTCACAAAGATCCAAACTTTAATCCAAATTCATAAAGATGCAAGCTTGCTACAAAGATTGCAATAGTAAGATGATTAACATGTAAGGTTGATCATTCCTAACACAATAACATCCAACATAAACAATAAAACCATGGAAAATGAAATAATTATTAAGGAAAGATTAAGAGGTTCTTACAAGCTTAAGGAAAGTAGTGTCTCACCAAATTACACCAAGAAAAAGGTCTAGCCTTGCATACCCATAGATGAATCCAAGGTTAATGGAAATATTGACATCAAAATCCAACAAAAGATTACAATTTTCTCCAAAATATTAAGTTCTCTTCTCGTATACAAATTTTTGAGATTATTCAATAATAAGATGATAATCTAGGTCTTCAAAACTTGAACTATATATAGGGCTGCACTCCCATCTAGGTTAAACATGGATTTGGGCTTCCACGAAAATGATTAAGGATGGATGATCCATGCTTCAAGGCCGGAGGGGACGCAGGCTGCGTCATCCACCGCAGGCCTGCGTCAAATGGCGCATGCTGCATCCTGGACTGAACTCTGCTTCAAAGTTGTTCTCTCTTTTCTCGATTCTTTCGTTACTTAGCCTCCATGCTTTTCACCAAGGGATGTTAACTCCTATATTAGCTTGTGTATCACCGTCTTCTCTTGATTGCTTGCTTACGAGTGTGGCTAGAGGCTCTTGCTCGGGATTCCGAACTATCCTCTCAAAACAATGCTCCACACATGCATTAAAACTCATTAATCACGAAAATCAATGGGACGGGAAGACAAACTCATTATTCCGTAAAAAAGACCCTTAAACTAAAAAAAAAACTAGGCCTTATTGACTCGACACTTTTGACTCTATCAAACTCCCCCACACTTGGACTTTTGCTTGTCCCGAGTAAAACTCAAGGAAGGCACTTGGCCAAGTCCATAGGTGAGTATAGGGGCGAATGATCACTCTTCCTTTTCCACACCCTTCTTGTGTCTTCCTCAAACACAATCCACTGATTAAATGAAAATTTATACTCAACGTTTTTGACACCCGCTCTTCCCTCACTCTCCCGCCTTATATCTCCCTCATTAAAAGACACGACACACCACCAACGGCCACTCATTCCAAATCCACCCTTCTTATATCTCCCAATAAGGTAGTATTGGTCACCCTTTGCCTTATCCCAAGGTAATAACAAAGTGACCTCTCAATCCTCCTACCACACACACGTCATCACCACTTATAACACCCCCTTATCACTCGATACAATGAGAATTGTGCTACTTGGTTGGCCAAACTCCATCAAGCATCAACAACACAAGTAGTCAAACCAAAAATCCACCAATTTTGGATAAGTTTTTGTGACTCAAAAGAAATTAAATCCTAGACCTAACCTCCTTCCAAGACCCTCCTTATCACTCCCTTCTTATCACTCTATCTTTTTGGTGTTACATTTTTCAATTTTTCAATTTTTTTTGTTGAAAATCCCTCATTTTGCTTAAGGTGCCCTTTCGGGTTTTCACCTTAACTTTTCCTTACCTCTCTTGGTGGCTCGCAACTCGTTTCTTCTTTTTGCCCGAAATGCCCTTTTGGGTTTTCATTCCGTTCTCGGCCACCTTCCCAATCTTGCCTTAGGTGCCCACCCTTGTGGGGTTTCACCTAGCCGGGATTTTCGTATTTTTTTTTTGAAAATCCCTCATTTTGCGTAAGTTGTAAATTTAACTAACTAGTAATTATGGGACCCGTTATATATTGATATAATGGTAGTTTCCTACTTAAGTGTTGGGTGTATATTACTAGATTAATTAAAATATTTAATTGTTAAATGATTATATTAATAATTAATTATGTAAGATAATTGATCTCATGATTTATAAGCATTTGTGGGACAAATGTTAAAAATCAAAAAGTGGACAAAATGGCACATGGCCACCGGTTTTGGAGAGTATTATTATACTCTTTTCTTTGTCCAATTTTCCATCCAAAGTCATGTGTGTATGACATTGGATTCTTACACCATAATGACGATTCTTACTCTTACACTCAAACTTTTTGCATGCAAGATTAAAATAAGAGCAAAACCTCCACTTGTTATGTGGGTGTGCCATTATGGTACCCATATAAGGGGCACTTTTGTGCTCATTTGTTGTTTGCTCATTTTTACTTCTTTTCTTACATGCAAAATTCTTAAAAACCTCTAAAAACACAACTCTCTAAAATAATAATACTCTTCTACTAATTACTAGTGTAGTAATACAAGTAATATTAGTATAAATTAGGGATAATATTACTCAATATCTAGTTATTATTTGTAGTATTTTTGGGTTAGTCTTGGTGCAACTAAGAGGAGGTATTCCACTATGAATACTTGAAGTTTTGGAGGATCATCCAAATATGTTCTAGCTCAAGATCAAGTGTAGGACTCCACTTGTGCCCAAATTTCGGTTCACATGTTTGTAAGTAGGAATCGATTTTTCCTCTTTTTGTTCCTTTTATCTTGCATGCACTAGATCTAATGACTAAATCAAATAGTAATTTAGAGCATCAATTAAATGAGTTTAATTAGAGGGTTATTGAATCCTTTCAAGTGGTATCAGAGCATTTGGTCGTGCATGCATAATCGGTTTGGTTTTTCTGAGTTAAATATAACTTAATTAAAACTAGAAATTTTGTGATTTATGTGATAAAGCCACGAAATTATTTTGCATGTTACGTATTCTGGTCCTAAAATTTATTTAGGTCATTTTGATGATTTATGGATGATTATTGCTTATTTTAATGATTTTTAGTGAAATAATTGCATTTTAATGCATAAAATGACATTTTTTAACTAAAAATAGTTAAACTTCGAATCTAACTATGAAACTTTAGTATGACCTCACATGCACATTTTACTTATTGTATGTAAAATTTCGTATTAATGTGAATAATATTGCATGATTTAAGATTTTTATGTGATAAAAATGCTATAAATGGAGGTTGAATGACTAAAAATAGTTAAACTTCATAACAGGCCACAAAATTTTAATATGTTGTCACATGCATATTTTAAAGATTGTATGTAAAATTTGAGATAAATGTGATTTATTATGCATGATTTATAATTTTAATGGTTAAAATGATATAAATAGTGAGTATTTTTAGCAAAAATAGCTAAAATGAATTTTATGGCATGAAATTTTTCACTTATGTTATATATATATGATATGGACATCAGATCTAAAGTTACATGATTAATTTTGATTGATTTGGTATGTTTATTGATTTTTATGTGATAAAATCGATGAAAGGGCAACTTTATTAGTCATAAAAAGATATTCGAAATTTTTGGTTGAAATTTTGCCATTTCCAGATTCTGGAAATTATTTAAGAATGTTCAAAATTTTCATTTTGATTTATCATAATTTTTATGTTTAATTTGGAATTAAATGGTAAAAGTTATGATTTATAAGATGATAATCTAGGTCTTCAAAACTTGAACTGTATATAGGGCTGCACTCCCATCTAGGCTAAACAGACATTTAGGCTTCCACGAAAATGATTAAGGATGGATGATCCATGCTTCAAGGCCGTAGGGGACGCAGGATGCGTCATCCACCGCAAGCCTGCGTCAAATGGCGCAGGCTGCGTGAACAGACGCAAGTTGCGTCCTGGACTGAACTCTGCTTCTAAGTTCTCTCTTTTCTCGATTCTTTCATCACTTAGCCTCCATGCTTTTCACCAAGGGATGTTAATTCCTATATTAGCTCGTGTATCGCCGTCTTCTCTTGATTGCTTGCTTACGAGTGTGGCTAGAGGCTCGTGCTCGGGATTCCGAACTCTCCTCTCAAAACAATGCTCCACACATGCATTAAAACTCATTAATCACGACAATCAATGGGACGGGAAGACTAACTCATTATTCCGACAAAAAGACCCTTAAATTAAACAAACTAGGCCTAAGAAGGCCTTATTGACTCGACACTTTTGCCTCTATCAATTACCCTGCCTGATCAGACAAGAATCAGGCAATATCCCAAGCTAAGCCTGAACGAAAGACATTCTACACAAAGCATCTGAGCACCTGAGCAGGCACCAACCGGGAGGGAAAGACAGGTCAGGCATTCGTTAAGCCAGGCCAGAGGGGACATCTCACCAAGCCACATGATAAAGCATAACCTAAAGGCATCAGGCAACATCAAAAGATCTTCAAAGTAGTTCCTATTTGTACGAAAGACTTATTCAACAATGTCCACAACAACTATTGATACGGTCAAGCTGGCAGGAAAAGAGGCAACCACTTCTGAAGTCAACAAAACTACTCCCGGGTAAATAAGGCACGAGGCATATTTACCAGGAAACCCTAAACCAACTTCAAAAGATGTTGCAAGGCTACTATAAATAGCAAAGAACAAGAAAATAAGGAACACACTTGCTTACTCACTCATTTACTCGTACTTTTACTCTCATACTTGTAATCAGAACATTACTTAGCATTATTATTAAGCAACCACACCTAAATCCTTCGCCTGACATACATATTCCCTGTCAGGATACCTAAAATCATAGTGATAATCCCTCCTAGCTTGGTGCCCGTGGTTTTTCCCTTATTCCCAGGGTTTTTCCACTTATAAATTCTTGTGTCTCACTTTCTTACTTATTCTTTATTCACTTTGTCGTACTAGTCAGGCTACTTATTTTAAGTTTGATCATTCTGCAAATCCTTCCCTAGCAGGACATTGTCTGTGTGAGAATTCATACTAAAACAATTGGCGCCCACCGTGGGGCATCTAGCTCAAAAATAATCAAAACCTAAATCCAAACAACACAAAAAACAATTCCAAAAAAATGACAAGAGACAACATTGAACAACAACTGGCTGCTGCTAATCAACAACTATTGGAAATGGAGCAACTGAAGCAGAAAATGGCCCAGGCTGAAGCGAAAGTTATGAAACTAAAAGAATCAGAATCTAGTCTGAAGCAAAGGCTAGGAGACAAAGCTTTAGGCTCAAAATTGAAGATTCAGCCTGGAACACCATTCTCTTCCATCACCAGGAACATTGATTTCTCCAACTTTGGCACTCCAATGCCATCCAAATCCAAAGTAGGAGATCATGACACAGACTCAGAAGACACTCCAAATGAAGAGGCTATTCCAGATCAGACTAACACAGCTATAATGATGGCCATGCTCCAGGAGATTCAGAAACTCCATGAGAAATTTGAGAAGATTCCTAGAGTACCTGCAACCATTGAGGAAGCCAGCCCTGAAAGTTATGTCGACTCTCCCTTCGTGGATGAGATAGCAAAGATAGATCTACCTAAGAAGTTTGTGGTCCCATCAATGAGAATTTATGATGGAACCACAAATCCACAGAACCATGTAGCCTATTACAAACAAAGAATGTTGGCAGCCTCCATACCCAGTGAGTTGCGACAAGTATGCATGTGTAAGGGTTTTGGAACAACCCTGACCGGACATGCGCTCCAGTGGTACATCAATCTGCCAAATGGAAGCATCAAGTCTTTTGCATATTTAATAAACTCATTCAACCATCAATTTGCCAGCAACAGGGAACTCGAAAAGAGATCCAGCGACCGATACAAAATCAAGCAAAAGCCTGGCGAGACAATTAGAGCATTCCTGACCAGATTCAACAAAGAGAAAGTATGAATCCCCAGATGTGATGTTGGAACAGCCGTGGAAGCTTTCAGGCAGGGACTACCATTGGACAATGATTTCTATGAGGAGCTGACTATGAAACCTTGCCTAACTTTTGAGACGTCTAGGCAAAGGTTATTGGCTACATCAGGCTGGAGGAAGATAAAAGCTTCAAAGCTGAAGCCACTGATAGTGCTTCAGGATATGAAAGATCCAACAGGAAAAGCTCCAATCACAAAGGAACGAGTTCCAAGCCATCCCCCTATACTAGGCCTGACAGATCAGAAGTCAACTATGCTCATGAGCAACGAGGTAACTCCTATACATATCCCCCTATTCAAGAATATAACTTTTCTGTTGATACTGCAGGATTGATCAAAAGGCTTGACAACATGGGAGACATTGTCAAGTGTCCTAAGAAGACAGACAACCCTAACTCAAGGAAGGACACAACAAGATGGTGTGAGTTTCATATGGACATAGGACATACAACAGAAGAATGCCTGGGACTACGCAGGCAAGTGACCTACCTATTAAAGAAAGGCTACTTGAAAGACCTGATGCCATCAAAGAACAGAGAAGACAACAGATCAAGAAAGGACCAGGAAAGACCACAACGTGACCTGCCTCTAGTACCACCTATTTATGAAGTCAAGTTCATCAATGGAGGATCTGAAATCTGCGGCCTGACTAGCTCAGCTGCAAAGAAAATAGCCAGGGAGTCAAAAATGAAATCTCCTTTTAAACCTAGAAATTTACCTCAAATTACTTTTGATGATACTGACATGCAGAGAATCTCAGATGTCCATCATGATGGCCTGGTCATTACCATGCAAATAGGAACTGCACGTGTCCTAAGAATTTTAGTAGATGGTGGCAGCTCAGTCAACCTAATTGTGCTTGATGTCCTGAAGGCAATGAAGATTGATGAGAGCCAGATCATAAAGAAATCAAATGTCCTGGTAGGATTCAGTGGTGAAACTAAGAACACTCTGGGAGAAATCTACCTGCCAACATACGTTGAAGGAGTCTCATTATATGAGAGATTTGGAGTCCTGGAATGCCTTTTATCCTACAATGCCATCCTAGGCAGGCCTTGGATCTACAATGTCAGAGCTATTCCTTCAACCTATCGCCAATGCATCAAAATACCAAAAGAGTGGGGAATAACAACCATCAAAGGTGAACAAAAGTCTGCCCAGGAATGTTGTACTGAATCCTTAAAATCTTCCAAGGCAGGTAAGTCTCTCCCCTAGCAATTACAGTACCCTGTCAAGAGTACTTATGTGGCAGAAACCCAAATGGAAACAGATCAGGTAATTTTAGACCCTGAGTACCCTGACAGGCACGTACTGATAGGATCTGATGTCTGTGACAATATCAGACCAGAACTAGTAAGTTTTCTTAAGAATAAGTCTTCATGTTTTGCCTGGTCCCACTTTGATATGACTGGTATAGATGCTAATATTATTACCCATAAGCTTAATATTGACACTTCATTTAAGCCTGTACAAAAGAAAAGGAGAAAGTTTGCCCCTGAACGCAACTCTATCATTAATGAAGAGATGGACAAACTCCTAGACCTAGGAATGATCAGAGAAGTAATGTACCCTGAATGGTTAGCCAATGTGGTTGTAGTACAAAAGAAGAATGTCAAGTGGAGAGTTTGTGTAGACTACACAGACCTTAATAAAGTCTGCCCAAAGGATCCATTTCCACTCCCTAACATTGATGCAATGGTAGATGCTACAGCAGAGCATGAGTTACTAACGTTTATGGATGCTTCAAATGGATTCAACCAGATCAAGATGCACCCAGCTGACCAGGAAAAAACTGCATTCATCACGGAAAGGGGCATATATTGTTACACAACAATGCCCTTTGGCCTGAAGAATGCAGGGGCAACCTACCAACGCCTGGTCAACATGATGTTCAAATATCAAATTGGTGACACAATGGAGGTCTACATTGATGACATGGTGGTCAAATCAAATAAGGCAGAAGATCATGTAAAAGACCTGGAAGTAGCCTTTAAAATCCTGGAAGAATTCAACATGAAGCTGAACCCCTCCAAATGCCACTTTGGAGTCTCTTCAGGCAAATTTCTAGGATATATGGTGACAAAAAAAGGGATTGAAGCCAGCCCAGAACAAATAAAAGCCATCCTGGAATTGCAATCTCCCAAATCAGTCAAAGATATCCAAAGATTAACATGAAGGGTTGCAGCCCTGAACAGGTTCATATCCAGATCATCTGAAAGATGCAGATCCTTCTACGACCTCCTCAGAAAGAACAAGTCATTCAATTGGATGCCTGAACATGAAAAAGCCTTCCAAGATTTAAAAACCTACCTAGCTACTCCTCCACTACTAGCCAAACCTAATAAAAGGGAACCCCTGACGATTTACTTATCAGTCAGTGAAACTGGAGTAAGTGGAGTCCTGACCAAAGAAGTTGAAGGCCAACAACACCCTGTCTAGTATATAAGTAAAAGTTTCCTGGATGCAGAAACAAGGTATGGATTACTTGAAAAATACGTACTTGCTTTAACTATGTCTTGCACAAAACTTAGACCTTACTTTGAGAGTCACCCAATAATTGTCAGAACCAACCTGCCTATCAAATCCGTCTTAAGAAAACCTGAACTTTCAGGCAGAATGGCAAAATGGCCAGTACAGCTAAGTACTTATGACATAACCTTTGAACCCAGGACAGCAATGAAGTCCCAGGTCTTAGCAGACTTTGTAGCCGAATTTAGTCCTAGCTTAGAACCTGATCTCATAAAAGAAGTCAATCACATAGACAACCAAAAACTAGGCCGGGAATGGACCCTACACGTAGATGGAGCAACAAATATGAGAGGAACTGTCCTAGGATTAGTACTAAAATCACCACAGGGCGATATAATAGCTCAAGCTATTAATTGTGAATATAAAGCAACAAATAATGAAGCTGAATATGAAGCCCTGATAGCTGGACTCAAGGTATGTATAGATCTTGGCGTGCAAAATCTCAAGGTAAAAACTGACTCACTTTTAATTTCCAATCAAGTCAAAGGAACATATGCTGCAAAGGATTCCAAAATGGTTCTTTATTTAGACTACGTGAAAAACCTTTGCAAAAAGTTTAGCTCATTTAACATTGATCAAATATTGAGAGACTTAAACACTCAGGCTGATGCCCTAGCCAGCCTGGGATCAAATTTCAGCCCTGTTGTATTTGATAAGATACCTATTGTTCATCTGTTAGAACCAACCATTGAAAAGCCTGACCAAACTTGTCCCATCAGTGAGGACACAAACTCTTGGACCAAACCATACTATGATTGGTTCTTACAGGGGATACTACCTAAAGACAGGCATGAAGCAAGGGCCCTTAGAATTAAAGCTTCCACCTATACTATTATAAATAACATGTTGTTAAAAAAGTCTCAGGCTGGACCTTATCTGCGATGCCTAGAACCTCATGAAGCCAAACAGGTTATTGAGGACATACGTGATGGATGCTGTGGAAATCACAAAGGCGGCAGACGCCTGGCAAGCAAGGTTCTAAGGACATGCTACTTCTGGCCAACCCTTAGAGCTGATTGCATAGCTTACAGCTCAAAGTGTGAAGCCTGCCAACTTCACTCTCCATTCATCCACCAACCATCAGAATTGCTACACTCCATCTCAGCTCCCTGACCATTCATGAAGTGCAGAATGGACATAGTAGGCAAACTACCACAAGCTCCTGGACAAAAAGTCTACATGTTAGGCATGACTGACTACTTTTCAAAATGGATAGAGGCTGACTCATACAGGCAAGTCAAGAAGAAGGATGTTATATCATTCATCAAGCGTAATATCATATGCAGATATGGCATCCCCTCAGAAATAATATGTGACAATGGTACTCAGTTTATGGGAAAGAGGACAATAGCTTTTTGTGCGCAATGGAATATTAACTTGGTAACTTCCACAACAGGCTATCTAAAAGCCAATGGCCAGGCTGAATCTAGCAACAAAGTGGTGATCAGCTTCCTGAAGAAAAAACTAAAGAGAAGAAAAGGCAGATGGGCTGAAGAACTTCCCTTAGTCCTCTGGGCTGATAGAACTACACCTAAGACATCCACATGCCAGATACCTTACTCCCTGGTCTATTGATGTGAAGCAGTGATCCTAGCAGAAATCCATGTACCAACCACTAGAAGTAGCCTGAACACCATAGAGGAGAACAAGCCTTTACTACAGGATAACCTAACCCTGGCAGAAGAATTGAGGGATGCAGCCAGGATCAGAATAGCCTCTTACTAGTAAACAGTAGCCAGAAGCTACAACAAAAATGTAAACATCAAGGTATTAAAGGAAGGAGACCTAGTTCTACGAAAAGTCTTCCTAAATACAAAAGACAAGAATGCTGGCAAACTAGCTCCTGTATGGGAAGGACCCTACCTGATTGATTCAATAGTGGGGCAGGGAGCCTACAGGCTACAAACACTGGACGGAGAAATGATCCCCAGATCCTGGAACATCTCCCACTTAAAAATTTTCCATGTATAAACTTAATATCATATGATCCAAATCAGGTAAGGCCATTAACTTTGTATCTTATCTGGCTGAAGTCTTATATGGAAAACCCCTGAATAAAATTGTATGACCTTTTTATGCTATGAATACATGCTTTCCTGCTAACTGTCATTATACTTGAATATCTGCCTGTTATATTCTTATAGAAGTACAAATTTTACCATGACATTATGTTAAAATCCTGAAAACTTGTTTTACACCTTTTTCCATAATTTATCTAGATCATTATAATCACAGGCTTAAACAAATAATCAGGATTGAGAGCCACTCCACCCAACCTGAATAACATCTCAGAAATGCTTCACAAAACTTGGCATTTTGCTACATCTAAAAAATCACATACAAAAAACTGAGCTCAGTACAAAAAGACAAGTATGATGGTTGAAAAGACCAGACCACTTATCCTAAAGCCCTCCTGACAGGATAAGGGCCATAAGCCCTCCTGACTGGCAACCACCCCTCTTACCCAGAAAAGCCCTCATGACAGGCAAAAAGCCACGATTTCCTAAAAAAGGATTGAGGGCCATAAGCCCTCCTGACAGGCATTACTCTAACAAAACGATTCAAATTGCATTATTACAAGTACCAATCAATCATATCAAGACACACAAAGGAACAAGAAAACACCTTCAAATTTCATCAAGGCAAAAATAGCAGATCCAAAGTTTGCCCAGGGAACATCCCTCCTGGGTAGGACAAAATACCAGCAAATCTAAAAATAGTTTGTGCAGGGAACAACCCCCTCTGGATGGGCCAAAAAACAGTTACTCTAAAAAACTATGTTGTTAACCTGCCTTGGAAGCAATAGCAGAACTGATGCCTTCATCAGCTGGCTCCTCCCCCTCTTCATCATCCTCCTCACCACTTTTTTCCTTAGATGGGGGAGAATCAACTTCATCATCAGCATGCAACTTGCAGAGGTTAGGATAGGTGGCATTAAGTTCAGCCATCTCTTTATCAAGATTCTAGTATGGCCTGACTTCAACAGGCTCCTTCATGGCATCTACACGACCCTTGCCAAAGAAATACATGGCAGCATCCTTGTATCTACCCTACACCAAGTCCCTCTCAGCAGCCAGCTGCTCATTTACCCTTAGCTGATCCTGCATAGCCTGGTTCTCAGCCTTCAATTCTTCCTGGACGGTGGTAAGCTTGGCCTGGATAGACTTCACAACATTTTGAGCAGAACCCAACTTCGATGTCTCCACAACCAGCCGTGCTTTTCCTACCTCATTTTCCTTCTTTAGAGATTCATTCTCCGTTTTCAGCACTTCTAAATCCGTCTTCAGGGATTCAGCATCCTTCTTTAGGCATCGTACCTCCGAATCCAAAGTATCTTTGATAACATTTGAAGACTCCAACTGACAGGCATCCCTCAACATATCATTTACATTCTACGAGAAGACTACAAATCAGGCAAGATAAAACAAGAAACATACAACCAAAATAAAACTAAAGAAAAAAGAATCATACCTCCTGCAGCATAGTAACCAGGTTAGCAACTCAGTCTCTGGAACGATACATAGTAGCCAATGCCCGAGCAGACAATTCCTCAGCCTGATATTAGTAATAGGGATCATCAACCATGAAAGAGTGAGCCTGGATCTATTCCTTAGCAAATTAAACCTCACCAAGCCTAGCCTTAACCTCCCTAACCTCACCAACTCCCTCTGAAGTCTCATCCGACCTTTTCCTCTTATCAGCACGACCAGGCTCATTAACCACAACCTTTAGAGAATACACCAATTGAGCCTGTTGGGGGTAGGTGCCTGAACCTGGAATGTGCTATCACTCCCTGTAGCCTCACTGCTCCATGATTTTTCCCCTGTGATCTGAGAGATGCATGCCTTCACTAAAGACAGGCCAAAACTAGCAATCCTAGGAGAAGCCCCGGTAGCTAGACGACAAAACCCTATATCATTAATACTAACATGTGTTCAGGCAATGAAACTCACAAAGAAAAGACAAAAAACTTACTGCCCGACGAAGAATCCCCTGAAGCTTTGGCACCCCTAACAGCCTTATAGGTACTCAATTTAGCCTTCTTAAAATGAGGCATAGGTGCTTGCTCAAGGCAGGTAGGCCACGCCCTCTCCTCATCAGGTAGAGCCATAAAAGCAGGAATCCGGTCAGCCGACCCCTCAGCATCAGGATTATTAGCCCAATCAGCCACTACAAATACAATTCAAGTAAGTCTATCTTCAAAATTTAAACTGTTCTAATAAGAATTGAATGTAGGGAAAAGAATTTACCTTCCTCAATAGCAGGATAGTTGAGGTAATCCAAGTCAGGGGCAACAGAATCTGCCCTGATGAACATATAGGTTGTAGCCCAACCCTTGTTGTCGCCTGAATCAAAATTTGTAATCAGATGAGTCATTTTTGCCCTGACTCGAAGATTGAAGCTCCCAATGGTATTGCTTTTCAAGTGGTAAACATTCTTAAAATCCTCAAGATTAATTACAAACTTATGTTTGTCACATAAGTGTGGACATGGCCCACCTACACGCCAAGCCGATCTGTTGGACGTATATCGGTCTTTTGAAAGCCACGCTCAGCGGCGTAAAAGTGCTTTCGACCGGATCGTTTTAGATCGGTCGGTTTCGTCTCGGCAAGGGTCTCGAAACGTTAGTTATGTTCGGAGTCGCCACCAAGCATTTGTGGGATGCATGGAACCCGTTCGAATCCACTTTATACCTTGTTTAAACGAAGCACAAAGCAGGGTTTCACATAGGTACTAAAGATGTCCCTCTTTAGCATCCTATCTCTAGAATGACTCTTGTACGCCCTGGATAAGGTCGTCCACTATCCAAAGTTTCTGAGTAAGAGGTGAAGGTACGTATTGGGAAGCCCTTTAATCATACACCCAATCCGCCTGTGGTAGCAGGCTCTACTCATCGATCTTGGTTGGTTGAATGCAAAAGTTGATAAAACGGTTTAAATGCATGAATGCGCATCCATTGGTTTAAACCTAACATGTGAGAGCTTTCTATGTCGGTTGATTTAATCCAAGTATCAAGTATAAGATGTCAAGTTGGATTTAATGTTGATTTGCATGCAAGACGGAAATTAAACACCCATTTACCGAGTTAGGTTTACGGTGCATAACGTGATTCATTTGTCTTAGTAAGACGTTTTGCAAATACGACTTTTGAATGAGCAAATTAGTCATCTGATCCATCCTGTATTCGGGTTAACCGAAGTCGGGATCGTCCTAGACTAATGCTGGAAAGGGAACAGACCCTGCATCAGACTGCCAGAAGAGGCGCGAGCCTATTGCCGATGCAAGAGGGTCGCCCCTGGTTTGAAAATGAAAACGGAATGGCATGTTTATGCGCGGGTCAGTCAACGATGGAAGACGTATTCTGACCATTGAAAAACGTTTGTAAAACATGTTGAAAAATGGGTATTTGGACCTGTTTTGGTTAGAAAAGGCTATGTCGGCCGCTCTGTGTTGATTTGAAGAACGAGACTTGAATAATCGTCATTGTTTTGACGATATTCGATGTCGGGTTCGACTTTGCAAGCTTGACATGAATAGTTTTGAAAATGATTATGAACTAATTGTTCTAAGTTCATTTGAATATAATTAATCAATATTTATCATTGTACTCGGGTTAAAATCCGACATGGTATATGGAACCAAGGATGACTTTTTGTTGGTGACTAATACATTTATTTTGAAAATGTAAAGAAATGATGAAAGGCTTTAAAATACCCTTCAAAATGTAAATAAATAAAATAAAAGGCTTTAAAATTCCTTTTAAATATAATTAACCAAATATTATCACTGAAACACGGATTAAATCGTCATGGTATTAGGAACCAAGGGTGAAAAATATTTTATGGTTAGAACTTGTAAAAATGATTTGAAAATACTTGAAATGGTAAAAACCGTTTACGAATATGAAAATAAAGTGATGAAGAGACAAAACACGGTTTGGACTTAAGGCTGGGCAGGGTCCTTTAGGCGCGAGCCTATCTGCTACGTAAGTAGCCTCTGCCTCAACCAAAAGTCCGGTTTTGGCTCATTCTTCCCATGTTTTATACCATGTTATGCATGATTTAGCATGTTATAGTCATAAAACAAATGAAAACATGATAAAAGAAGATTTTTGCACCCTCATACTTACATGCTAGGCTTATGGCGAGAAATCGACGTAAGTGTATCAACTCGTTTGGTGGGAAAACTCGGTTTAAAACCGTTTTGGTAAGTAAAAACAGTGGTTTGTTAAGTTTAGTGATGGAGTAGTGGTCAAGATGGTCCGTCAAGTGGTTTAATGAACGATGACGGTACCAAACAATGTGTAAGGCTTGTGTTTATGATCGTTAGGTCGTAAACACGTGTCGGATTGTGACTTAGGAAGTCGAGTCGAGAATTTTAAGGGAGAGGTGAGGGGGCGGACACTCGCGTAACTCTCAAATGGTTGCATTTGAGGGATATTTATAGGAAAATGAGTGGTTGTGTGAGTTTTGAGCGACGTAGCCACCTGGGCTGCTCAAAGAGACGCGAGCCATGTAGGACGTCTTCGAGGTGTCTTGTCGCTTTCACACAAGTGCAATCATGATTTGTTCTATCCTAGGATTTGGATGAACATGTTTGGTACTGGACTATGTAAGATTCCGGGAAATCTTAACATAGAATCATTTGAATGGTTTTGTTTTCTGTGTTTGACTCGGTTTGACTCGTTGTTGGAGTCGGGATTTGAATTTTGAGTTGGTTTTTGGTCCGGTGTCGGTTTTGACTCTAATTAGTGTCATTGCGAACCCGTAGTTATGCATTAAACACTCCAGGTACTTTTGAAAAGTTTTATTTTCGAAATCGTTTTAAGTTTCCGACGTAAAGTTGTACACAAACTGTCGATCAAACGCTGGGATTCCTAAGCATGTTGTAGTCCGATAATCATCGGGTGTTTGTTGGAGTCTCAGCAGATACTGGGTATCTAAAGAGCCCCCATTTTGACTGAGGCTTGGACAGGGCAAAAGTGAAAGTAGAGCCCCCAGGTCAATCGAAGATTACAACCAGGAGACCCAAGCGACGTCGAGGCGGCTCGAAAGGATTCGGGCCATGGACCCGCCGCCGGGAAGGGCAACGCCAAGGCGACTCGAGGGTACGAGCCAAGGACCTGTCGTCGGGAACAGTATAGAGTCAGTCGACTGTCTGTGCGGGTCGTTTAAAGTCCATTAGACTACGTACAAAGGCTCGCCAGCCATAAGAAGGAGTCATACCTGAGGCATCTTTGGGATATGTCCTTGAGTTGTGTCTTGTTTGCGGACAAAGGCTCGCCAGCTGTATGGAGGATTCGTACCCGAGGCATCTTCGGGATATGTCCTCGATTTGTATTATTTGCAGACAAAGGCTCGCCAGCTGTTGTGCGTGAATGAAGGAACTCACCAGCCGCTGCACATTGTAAGGCTCACCAACCATTGTGCGTATATGAAGGGGCTCGCCAGCCGCTGCGCGTTGTAAGGCTCGCCAGCCATTGTGCGTATATGAAGGGGATCACCAGCCGCTGCGCGTTGTAAGGCTCGCCAGCCATTGTGCGTATATGAAGGGGCTCGCCATCCGCTGTGCGTTGTAAGGCTCGCCAGCCATTGTGCGTATATGAAGGGGCTCGCCAGCCGCTGCGCGTTGTAAGGCTCGCCAACCATAATGAAGGGTCGATTGATCGACCGTGGAAATAGCCGCGTTGGATGAGCTTGTTTTGAAATAACAGGCTTCGCGAGGAAGCCCCCGACGTCCTGTTGAGGAATTTCGGTGTTTTTATTGAATGTTTGAGGGGATAGCGGGTTTGGATTTCGCTACCGCTTGTTTTTGACAGATGGGGCTTGTGGACGCGCCGTGGAAATAGCGAATTTTGAATTTCACTATTATTGTTTTTGAAGTGACGGTTTATGTTGCCGCCGTTGACATTTGAAAAAATAGTGAATTTGAATTTTCACTATTGTTGCTTGAATTTAAATGGCGGTTTTAATCGCCGTCGTTTGAAATTTGAAGGAATAGTGAATTTGAATTTCCACTATTATTTTTTGAAATGAAATGGCGGTTTTAATCGCCGTTTGTTTGAATTTTGAAGAAATAGTGAATTTGAATTTTCACTATTGTTGTTTGAAATGAAATGGCGGTTTTAATCGCCATCATTTGAAATTTGAAGAAATAGTGAATTTGAATTTCCACTATTATTTTTTTGAAATGAAATGGTGGTTTTAATCGCCGTTTGTTTGAATTTTGAAGAAATAGTGAATTTGAAATTTCACTATTGTTGTTTGAAATGAAATGGCGGTTTTAATCGCCGTCGTTTGAAATTTGAAGAAATAGTGAATTCGAATTTCCACTATTTTTTTTTAAATGAAATGGCGGTTTCAATCCCCATTTGTTTGAATTTTGAAAAAATAGTGAATTTCGAATTTCCACTATTATTTTTGAAGTGAAAATAAAACGGCGGTTTTGGTCGCCTTTGTTGAAGTTTGATAGTTTATGTAGGGAAATTGGGCCAAAGCCCAAAATTCCGCTGAAAAAGCAAGGGGGAAGCCTCATTGAGGCACGAGCACCTTGGCGAGGGAAGGGAGCTTCCCTTTTTTTTTTTTTCTGTAAAAGACACGAGAATGGGAAGCTCACCATTCGCACTTCGTCTTCTCCAAACGTGCGACAAACAGGCGAAAACCATCATTGCCGACCTTGCTTCTTTGCTCATTTTCTTGCCATTATCAGCATGTCATCTCAAGGTACGTAGTTCCTCTTGAATCCATTTGAATTTGCTGGCCTTTTCGTTGATTGAATTAGGGCGAAATCATATACCCTTGAAAATCGAATTGGACGTTTTCGATTGAGCCAATTTCGAGTGAAATTGATGATTTTATTAGGTTAGAAACCTATTTAGGAGTATAGGGGTGCTTTTAGTTTGCATTTTATTCCTCGTTTCCGTTCTCCATGCTCGAAAAACGTGAGTGAGGCGAAGAAACCGTCTCATTTCACAATGTTAAGTTTATTTGCTTGAGTTGTGTGCCCCGCTAGGTTGCATTATAGTCGGGGAAGGCCGTGTTTGTCATTTTGGACCTTTGTTGGGTATTGTGGGCAAAATTGGAATTTTCGCCTTTTGTGACTGTCTTATGTCTGACACAATAAGCGTCTGTTTAGGCTTGAATTGAGTCAGTTTGCTTTGTCATGGACCTTATTGGTAGTTTAGGTTGCTTTGAGACGTGGTAAAGTCACGTTGGCTCGTTGTGGTCGTATTTTGAAATTTTGACCTGTTTATGCTCAGATCGGCGTAGAAATTGCCCTTTTGAGTTGTAGAAAATACCCCATTGCATCGGGAACGTATTTTGGGTTGGCGGACCTTGTGTGGGTCTTGAGGTGCCCTTTTTTGGTTTTCGTTGTTTTGACTCGTCTTTTGCTTGAAAAGAAGAGCGAGTCGTTTTTTTTACGTTTTTTTGTTGGGTTTGGGTGGGATTGCCCTTGTTCTGCTTTGCAGGTTTTTTTTGGATTTGTCCGTTTTATGCCGTCGTAATGCCGAAATTTCGGCTGATGTTCTTTGATTGCAGGAGAGTGCTCGGGACATGTCGGGTCCATTGCCGCAACCTTGGAGGACCTGTTCGGGACCGAGCCAGTTAGTACTTCAGCCAGTGTGCCTGACGTGACCGTAGAGGACGCTTTTGAGGAGGAGGGGCCCTCCAAGGAGACCGTTAGGGATGAGAGAGCCGATGAGGTTCGTGAGGGGCCCGTTGTTGGGGCTGCTGGTGCTGAGGGAGCCGCTGGGGCTCGGGAGGAGCCTGCTGTTGGGGCTGCTCATGTTTAGAGAGCTCAGACAGGGTCTGAGGCTGGTACCTATGGGATAAGGGTTACTAGGAGGAGGGCTCCTCGGCCGACCAGACGGGAGTTGCAGAATGTCGTTAGGGTCGTTGAGATGCCCCCTATCCGTCACGTAGAGTCTCGTGGTCAGAAGAGACGGAGGGCGTAGACGGTTGAGGACGACGTTCACGTCCCGGGTTGGGAGGCCAGACGGGTTACAGCTCTGTGGGGGCTGAACCTGCGGGCGACGCCTTCTTGGGCCGAGGGTTTTGACGGTAGCCAGTTATTGCTTCGGCCGTACAGACACATTTCCTACCGTGCGCATGAGGGCCTGGTGAGTCGTGTCACTTGATTGTGTTGGGAAATGTGTCCTCAACAATAGTGCGATCACATGATTTAAATATCATTATTAAATCTCATTTTAAGAATACATGTGGGATGTAATATTTTACAGTCAACTGGTCCACACATATCGGTAATGATTGGCTGACTAGAGTTTGACATTACGTCGTGCGGCGGTGGTGATCGATTGATCCCCTTAGGTCATACCTATAGGGAAATACTCTTAATTGATTATTTAATTAATCGTATACCGATACGAGTTAATTAAATTGCTTAAAATTGATGGATGATTTTGTGAGTATAATTTACGTATCTTATTGTAAATATGATTAAATAAGACACGGTCTAAGTAATCGAATTATTTTATTACTTGGATGAAATTATTGTTTACAGAAACAATTGAAACGGAATGAATAAATTATTATAAATACAGAATGTTGTAGTTTATAATTCGGAAACATTTTTGGTACAAGTAATTATGATATTACTAAGTCGATTTTTGTATGTGACGTATTTTTAATAATACGTTGATTTTTAATATGATAAAAATACATTACATTGTGACATGTCATGTAACATGTTACATGTGACAAATTTGACAAATGACAAAATAAAATGGATTCTCCATTTTATGCCAAAACCGAAAATGTGGGTGTGTGTACATGGTTTATATTGTGTTGTTTATTTTTAAATAGAAACACAATCATAACACTTGATAGTAGGCTTGCATGCCTAGTCTCTTGTGAAGAGCACAAACAAAAGGCATTGGGCATACTACCCAATGCTCCTCTTTTTCGGCCACCCTAATAGAAAGAGAGAAGTGCTTCTCCTTTTCCATTGATTATTATTATTCATTCTTTTCACTAACATTTTTCCTAGAGTAAGAAAAATTCACATGCTCTCTAAATATTATGAAATCTAGAGAAATAAACTCACAAAGATTACTATCTCTTGACCAAAATTTTCAAGAGAACAAAAATTATTTTTGTGTCATATTTTAATGCAAAACTAATATTATTGCTAGATCTAAATAATATTGGTTATTAAGATGTATTCCTTGGGTATATGCTTTTGGGAGGGATTCTACATTTGAGTCCTTGTTCTTCCATTTGGAGAGCTCAAGAACAAGTGAGTAGGTGAACTCACTTGTGCCCATAAATCCGATTTTATGGTGAGAAAATTATTTTTCTTCCTTATTTTGTTTATTAGTTTGCATGCATAAAATCCATATTTAATTTTATGACAAATTAAATTAGACATATATGAATATGTTAGTATGTATATGAATCTACATTTCCTTCAATTGGTATCAGAGCCACGGTTGTTTGCATGCAAATTGGTTAAAAGTTTTTCCGAGTTATATGAATAACAAATAAAACTTGTAAAAATTTGTGTTATTATGATATATCACGACATTATTACATGCATGTTAATATTTCTGGTCCTAAAGTGTTTTAGGATATTTTGGTTAATTTTTCGGATTTTTATTGTTCATAATTTACAATAATGACATTTAAATGTGATTTTATGAGTAAAAATGTCATTTTTGGTCTAAAATTAGCTATACTTCGAATTTTAAGTTGGTTTTTGGATATGTTGCTACATATATGATTTTGAGATAACCTGTAAATTTTCATAATTTTTGGACTTGTTATGCTCGAAAAATGAATTTTTCATTATTAAATACGGATTTAAGAGAAAAATAGGTTAATATGAGTTAAATTTCGAATCTGGTCATAGAAAATTAATATGTTGTCACATGCAATTTTACAAGATGTGTGTAAAATAATTGGCTATAAAGAAGTCTTTTAGCATGATTTATGAATTTTTGAAGAAAAATAGCATAAATAGTGACATTATTAGTGAAAAATTAATAAAACATAATCTATGACTTAGGAAAAACGTCTAATGTTGCATTTTATTATCTTTTTCAGATCTAAAATTGAAAAGTTAATGAAAATAATTATTCCATGTTTTTATGATTATTTTATTAAAAATCGATAAACCGCAACATTGTTTTTCCGGAAAAATTTCGAAATTTTTAACCTAAGATTTTGAACATTATGAGTGTCATGGAATTTTTCCAGAATGTTCATGAATTTAAATTTCAAATTTCAAATTTATTTGGAATTTTTGGATTTATTTGAAGTTTAATAGCTTATTTTGTATTTTTGGTCCTTTTATGAACAATTATGTAAATAAAAGTTAATTATGGTCAAATTATTAGTAAAGACTATATTTTGAGTCCTAAGAGGTTAGGGTAATTAACTTATGCATAAATATGAGTTTATGCATTTTTGCGATTATAAAATGTTGAAATCACGCAAATCCGTAAAAACCGAGTAATATATGATATTGGCTATTAAAGGCGATTTAGCATAAAAATTGAGCATGTTCATACATATTATAATGCTGCATTTTTCTTTATGATTGTCATAATTTTAATTTATGTAATTTTGAATTATGTAATTTTACTTAGTATGGCCTTAGATTTTAATTGGTATTTCCCGAAATGTATGGGAATATCGATTCGGTTGTAATTTTTATTGTGATCTTGTATCACCGTTTTGTAATTTAATAGATTTATTTTATTTTAGTTACAAATGTATAATAGGAAATTATGTAATTTATTATGTAATTTTATTCATTCCGGAGTTCCAAAAGACGGATTTCTTCAAGAATGGCGATACATAAAGACGGTGTTACCTCGAGATGCGTGCCACAACCGAAGTTCAAGGGACCAATGGAGTTGGTTTCCGAATATGTAATAGATTAATAGTTTTTCTATTTTAGGAAAGGCCATACTAGGATTTATTTATCTTTATACTTGCATTTTATTTTATGTCACATGCATCGCTAAATCGCCATAACTAAACATGCATTGTCTTCTTTTATCGAGTTTATCGACCGTGTCAATTCGAATTATCGTAGTTCACCGCTTTAGTTTACTTAAAACGTGATAGATAATAAATTGACATGACCTCTCGCTAAAACAAACAATTGAGACATAGCCTTACCAAATAGTAGAAACCATGAAAACCTATTTCGCGAGGGAGTGCACTCGGCCCTACCGGGGTACAAACCTTGTTACGTAGGGGAAGTGGGTGATAAATGTCAATCCACCGAATTCATGTTGATGAGGGTTTCATCGGCCATACCGTGCCCAAGTTGATGTGGATTTGGATCATGGACACATTTATTCGAAATTTGGATTGAGCTCAACGGAAGTATTCGCGACCGTAGTTGCATGTGTTCCGGGCTATAGATAAATATTAGAGTAATTTTATCGACCAAGAGTTCTAAAAGTAGAATCGATTAAAGTGTTAATCCACCGAGTTATATTGATAAGGGTTTCATCGGCCATACCGTGCCTAAGTCGATATGAATTTGGGTTTTGGAATCATTTATCATAGTTGGGTAGAGGTCACTATGTAAATGCTTTACTTGTTGTTTACAAGTATTAATTTAACGATAAATGTTTTGTTTTCCACTATTCCGTTATCATATTGTTCTATTTCTTTACCACAATTCATATACGATATCATTTCGTTTTTTTGATTCAAATCTCCATTAAAATATCGTAACTAAAGACAAATATGAATTTGCTTCTAAAACCTCAAATGAACCATTGCTAAGGATCTCTTGTAAAGAGTATAGATTAAAGTTATTCATTATCAAACAGGTTTTGATTCTTGACTAACACATCTACTTGCAATGGATTGTTATTCATATACTTAATTGAATTAAGTATCTTGAAGCGATAAATTGTTTTGGTAATTAGATTTGTTGGAATTAAGTAATTGACCAAAATAACGCAACCACTTCAATGAAAGTTTTAAGACTAAAACGAACAAATGAAGAGTAATCTTCATAAGATTCAACTTTGCTTCTCTAAGTAAAGACTCATTGAATTGAGTGGGAGCATTCTCTTAAACCGTTAAGATGAGGACGAGGTTCAAGAAGTAAAGATTATAATGGAATTGATACAAGGTAATGTTAAAGGTAAAGTTGTTGAGAATGACGATACTAAACCTATCAATCCCGACCGAATAAAAAGTTTCTATTGTCTTAAATGTTGGACACAAGAAAGGAAACTACCCCAAATTATTGAAGAATCAACAAGTTAGTTGTGGGACATCTAATGGGACCTTCTTCTTTAAATGTTTATTTGATTAAACATAAATTTTGCTAGTAATACTTCGTCAATATTAGAAACCAATGGAGGTTTTCATCATTGTACTTGATACATAAGATGATTAGAATATGACGACTAGCAACAATGAAGTCGAGAGAAAGAGTCATTGTGTACTAAATCTAGTTTTTGGGTTTGGAGTTGTGCTTAATTATGACTATTAAGTACATAAACTCTAAATTAGAATACAACTTGTTACGATACAAAAGAGAGGTTTCACTTTTGTGACCCTATACACCACGATTTGATGTATGGCTAGCCCATTATCAAGGTGAATATATTCTAAACCAAACTAGAATAATATATCATGAAGATGATGCAAGACTCAAATTGGTAACCCAAGATCAAACCTTAAATATTGGAATGATGAACGCAAAGAGTTATCGAGTACTCTTGAAACCATTAGATTGTTAATGGTATATGCGTATCTTGTATTCAAAGCAAGATATCTCGTACCTTTTGGTTGAAAAAGGAGATCGAGATTGTAAATCATTTATCCAAAATAGGTTGATCATTTTCTTTTACCAACGATTTAAGTTGACACTAGTGTGTTCACTTAATAAGGTAAATAGAGAAATCTTTGAAGAAGTTCAAGAGTTCAAGGAATCACGATTTAGTCGTGATGGGATTATCAAAGTGAAGACTTTGATATAAGCCAAAGGAAATGTGATATTGTATCACAAATTAATCTCTCTTAACACACATTATGGAATAATGTGTGATTGGATATGAATTCAAACGCTATTCGATATGGTTTGGACTTCAATCAAGTTACTTTGAGTTACATGATCGTTTTGGGGATTCTATCATTTTGTCTAAATTATTTTCCACTAAATCATATGATATATGAAATGGTAATGTACCATATTTGTAAGTTTTCACAAGAAACAAATGCTCGTTTTTCCTTTCAATTATCACGAGTACGACGGATTTGCGGCTCGTGAAGCTGTCTTTCTAAAATACAAGTTTATTTCTAGAAGACAGAGTGGGAGAAAATTATTCAAGAGCCACAAAGAATGTTATGTCACAAGAAACTGGTCTTTCTTGGCTACATGAGACGTTTTTTGTAGGATGTTGTTTCTTTTAAACCTAGGAGGTTAAATTCGTCACTTGTTGGAGATGATGAATTCATGCTACTTTTAAGAAAGTAAAGAGCTTATAACTTACAAAGAAATCGTTTGATTCAAATTGATTACTTCTAGAAAGTAATGAACATATGACTTACATAAGAGTGTTTAAGTCACAACTCAATATAAGGCTTAGAGCCATGGAAATCCGAAATAAAAGGGCTTGATTAGTTGCAAAGGGTTTTGCACTAATAAAGAGAGATTTCAAGGTTTGATTGGTTGCAAAGGGTTTTTGCACCAATTGAAATGCTTAAGCCTATTTGGATCTTCTTAGGGATTGTGTTTCATTATTATGAAATACATAGCGAGTGAATCTAAAACCCACTTCTTCAATTAGAAGGAATGTATTCAATACATGTCTTGAGTTTAGTAGATTCTTGCAATCCTAAGATAATATGAAACTTAAGAGAGGGTCTTAAGTAGGACATCAATGAGTTAGAATCAACATTTTGATCATGTGATAAAACATTTCTCGATAAGTCGAGAAACATTTTGATCATGTGATAAAACATTTCTCGATAAGTCGAGAAGTTGTGTTTATACATGAAGTTTAGTGGGAGTTACGGAAATTTTAATTAGTCCGATATGTGGATGACATATTGATCATTAAGAATGATTCAAGACTTTTGGAGTATTATAATACATCTTGAATATCCGGATTTATGAAGATAAATCCACATGATATTAGCGTCAGTAAGAAGTCTTATGTTGATAAGATTCATGACTAGTTCAATTAAATTGAACATATTTGATTGATTCCATTTGCTTCCGCTGCCGGATCAATTAAATGAGTAATGATGTATAACACTTCATATACCTTGAGTATGATGAATTGTTTTCAAAATCGAATTTAAGTAATCTTTACCTAGTATATAAAGATTACCCTTAAGTGCATGCAGAAGCATTAAGGAAGTAAAGCAAAGTGTTTATGATGCAATTTTGTGTAAGGGTGTTACACAAGTGACAATTGACAATTGAGATTGCGCATGGTTTCCGACAAAACCATAATCAAAACACATTAGGATGGTTAAGATACCATTGTGGCAATGTTAATTAAGAAGTAGATTTTCTAGAATCGTTCTAGGCAATAAAGAACAATGAGAGATATTTATAACGGAAATTGAGTACACTTGCGATCATGAGATGTGCAAGAAGGATGAGTCCCGCACACTGTGAAAACAATGGGGAGCTATTCTTAGGCTAGAGGGCCTATGTCTTGATTGGATCTCGACACGTACTCAGAAAGTTTTGTAATGCAAATGTATACATTACAAAGGAAAACGAGTATGTAGTGAGGTTGAGTAAGGTACAAGAAGTTGATAAAACCTACTAACCAAAGCCTTCTCAAAGGCTAAACATGATGAGTCATGTCATTTCAATTGAATTGAAATGAACAACTACGTACAAGATCAAATTAGATTATAGAATATGAAATAGTAATCAAGCATTGACTATTCATATGTGATAATCACATTTGTCGTTCGAGTTTTATTTTTAAAACTCTTTTATTATACTTTGTTACATCCAAACGGGTTGTGGAGACAATTGAACCCCGTTAAAGTGAACACGGATTAACATTGTATTTGCCCATAGTTACTTGTATGAGGTGACGTCTCGAAGTAACTAGAGTGTGATGCGATTGATGGCAAGTTCAAGTGCCATAGAGTCATGTGAGATGACTAGTCGATCACATAGGCAGACTGTTAGGAACATTTTGTCGGGCCTTATGACCGCTTATAGAGTTCTGGCAAATTTATATAGCCTGGTCGTGGCGAGAGCCGCTATAGTATTCAAATGAGTCGATTCTTTTGACTAAAGACTATTCGCCTAAGATGGCACGATTTGATTAACTTTGATTTGTGTTACTACGACCTTCGTAAATGGGGTCAAATGGGCATATTTTGGGTTATGATGGTCGTGGCTAGTCGAAGGGAATGAGTACGATAGGAATTGTCCATCCCCTTGTCAGGGTTAAAACAATATCTCGGGGCCACTCGAGGAGTAATGAATCGGAAATGCGTGGCCACGCTCGGAAGGTATCCGAGTGGATAAATCCGGTCAATCGCTTATTCTCCGGATCGAGGAAACCACTCTCGATATGATCACTTGCAAGTACGACCGAAAGACACCTTGCATTGAGTGGGAGATAGTAATAGGACAAGAGAATTGGTGACGCACACTTGTCGAGGACAAGTGGGAGATTGTTGGGAAATGTGTCCTCAACAATAGTGCGATCACATGATTTAAATATCATTATTAAATCTCATTTTAAGAATACATGTGGGATGTAATATTTTACAAATCAACTGGTCCACACATATCGGTAATGATTGGCCGACTAGAGTTTGACAATACTTGTCGTGCGACGGTGGTGATCCATTGATCCCCTTAGGTCATACCTATAGGGAAATACTCTTAATTGATTATTTAATTAATCGTATACCGATACGAGTTAATTAAATTGCTTAAAATTGATGGATGATTTTGTGAGTATAATTTACGTATCTTATTGTAAATATGATTAAATAAGACACGGTCTAAGTAATCGAATTATTTTATTACTTGGATGAAATTATTGTTTACAGAAACAATTGAAACGGAATGAATAAATTATTATAAATACAGAATGTTGTAGTTTATAATTCGGAAACATTTTTGGTACAAGTAATTATGATATTACTAAGTCGATTTTTGTATGTGACGTATTTTTAATAATACGTTGATTTTTAATATGATAAAAATACATTACATTGTGACATGTCATGTAACGTGTTACATGTGACAAATTTGACAAATGACAAAATAAAATGGATTCTCCATTTTATGCCAAAACCGAAAATGTGGGTGTGTGTACATGGTTTATATTGTGTTGTTTATTTTTAAATAGAAACACAATCATAACACTTGATAGTAGGCTTGCATGCCTAGTCTCTTGTGAAGAGCACAAACAAAAGGCATTGGGCATACTACCCAATGCTCCTCTTTTCGGCCACCCTAATAGAAAGAGAGAAGTGCTTCTCCTTTTCCATTGATTATTATTATTCATTCTTTTCACTAACATTTTTCCTAGAGTAAGAAAAATTCACATGCTCTCTAAATATTATGAAATCTAGAGAAATAAACTCACAAAGATTACTATCTCTTGACCAAAATTTTCAAGAGAACAAAAATTATTTTTGTGTCATATTTTAATGCAAAACTAATATTATTGCTAGATCTAAATAATATTGGTTATTAAGATGTATTCCTTGGGTATATGCTTTTGGGAGGGATTCTACATTTGAGTCCTTGTTCTTCCATTTGGAGAGCTCAAGAACAAGTGAGTAGGTGAACTCACTTGTGCCCATAAATCCGATTTTATGGTGAGAAAATTATTTTTCTTCCTTATTTTTTTTATTAGTTTGCATGCATAAAATCCATATTTAATTTTATGACAAATTAAATTAGACATATATGAATATGTTAGTATGTATATGAATCTACATTTCCTTCAGATTGAACTTTCGTCATTTACGACATTTCATACCTAAATAGGTTTTCTGACGTTGTTTGTTTTTGATTTCAGGAGATCGGCACCATGAGGACTTTCTCAGGCTTCTCCACCTGTCTGGGTTTCTACGACGTTCTCAGGGCTGGTACGAGGGCGTGGATAGAGAGGTCGACTTTTGGGCCGTTGGTGGCTGCCTGGTGGGAGATTCACAGGGATTCGATTAGGTTGAACATGTGTCTTATCGGCGCTATGCTGGATCGGTACTGGGATACGACGTCGTCGTTCATAATGGAGTTTGGGGAGGTCGGTGTGACCTTAGAGGATTTTGCCATGATATCTGGCCTCCCCTGTGGCGAGACACCTGTTGAGTTCTCGGAGACGCCGGAGAGAGTGTCTTCTCCCGCGGTTACTCGTCTGATCGACAGTGTTTTGCCCAAGCCTTCTAACATCACTCTGTACCTGATCGCGAGCTCATATGTCAGGGATCACTTCAAGGGGAGAGTGACGGGCTATGCTCCGGTGCCGTTGGCGAGTCCAGAGGTTGAGGCTAGAGCTGACGCGCAGGAGGTGGGTTGTGGTTGTGGTACTTCTTGGGTGCCACGTACTTTGGTGACAAGGGTGAGCGCTTGTCGACCAAGGTGCTTCCTCTCCTTGCCGACCTCGACATTCTGGGTCAGTTTGACTGGGTTACCCCGACTTTGGCGAGTTTCACCGGTACTTGCACACTGCGGTGCGCCAGGAGGCGGTGGGAGATGGTAGTGCTCCTGATTTGGTTGGTCCCAGCCTCATCTTGGAGGTACGAGCGTTTTTGTAGTTTTGAGTTTGATTTTGATTTTGATTTTGATTTTGATTTTGGCAATTTTTGAAAAGACTGGCTGATTTGTGTTTGTTGTGTTTGGTTACAGGCTTGGTTGTATGCTTACTTCATCCCCCTGCCTCTGGGGACTACCGATGGCGTCCCTTTGACCTACCCTGTTGTGAGGGCCTGGACGGTGGCTCGGAAGAAGTCGACTAAGTCGACTTATGAGGACTGCAGGTGATACCCGTCGTTGTGAGTACCAAAAATAAGATTTATAATTTCCTATTAAGACTAACCTAGGCTAGTGGTAACAGGGTCGAACCACAAGGAGGCAGACGTAATTTCTAGCTGTCTAATTCTAGTCTAAGGTAACGAGTGTAGGGGTTAAGTTGAGTTGGTCTATAGCTAAGAGTAAATAAAGACAATAAACTAAAAAGACGGATTAAACAGATAAAGTGGGGGTACTAGGATGGTCGGTTCATTATAGCTTTGGCGGCAGCATACTAAGTCGGTCTGAATCAAACACATGTGAGGCGGGAAAACAAGAGGTCCTCTCGGTCCACTCTTAACAGATAGCATCTTTCGATCTCGCTATAAGTCCCTAATATAACTAATACTGACGCTCGTCCTGAAAAGTGACTAACGGTCTAAACTATACCTATCTTTCGATCTCAGCACAGTTTAGTCATTTTAATTGGTGGTCTAACAACTGTCCCTATCTTTCGATCTAATGGGTCTGTTATAAAATAAGCATCTAACTGGTCGCATGCATTCGATTCGTTAAATAAAACATTAAAATCAATTAAAACGAAAGGTAACCTCACGTAGACAGTCGATCGACAAGGTATGGCGGTCGATCGAATGACACGCGAATTTAGTCCAAAACAATACTACGCCGCCTACGCTATAATTCACCTACATCCTAGCACAATTAATCTAGCTACTCATGGTACTGATAAAAACAACAATAACAATATGAACTAATGAATTCATGCTTGAAGTATTCAAATAACAAATAGCGATAAACGATAATTGGCTTTGGATACTAACTAGCAATTCTATACTAACAATGAAATAAGGATAAATCGAAATAAGGCAGAAGAATACCGAGATTGCAGAGGAACGATTGAGAATAAGAACGAAAATTCCAATGCTAATCAATATTCCAAACCCTAATTATAAAACTAAATATTACTGTGTAAAAACTTGGGTAAAATTCGGAATCAAAACTCAATGCTTAATTTGATGTTCTAGGTTACATTATATAGCCAACATACGTAACAACTTATTATCAAAACCTAAACATAATGGGCTTGCGCTTCCTCGATCTTTTAATTCTCGTCTGGGATAGCAGATTGGTCGATCAACTGATGGTAGTGGTCGATCGACTGATCCTCAGTGTACAGTAGCTTCTGGATCCCGCATATTGGTCGATCGACTGAAGGTAGTGGTCGATTGACTGCTTGAGCTGCTACTTAACTTCTATAATCTCGTGGATTTGTCCTTTGGGCCTCAAAATGCGCGCCAAGCTCGTTCCTTAAGTGGATACTTCACGTCAAATGCAATGCTGGATACTCGGGGACGGATTTAGCTAAATTTCCGTTGAATTCTTCACATTTCTGCAATAAAGTACAAAAACACAAAAGTAGAGGAAATAGGGGAAATGGTAGCTTAAACTACACAAATGAGCTCTGAAATGCGTGTAAAATCAGGTGTAAAACATCATATAAAAGACACGCATCAAACTTCCCTAAACCAAACCCTTGCTTGTCCCCAAGCAAGAACTAGACTCGATCTAATGGAACGAGTTCAATCTCAGAGCGAAATGTAACATGTAAAGCCTAAACCAATTTAATGCACAACCAACAATCAACTAGCAAATGAATCATGCAAACGAGTTGTGGAGTCGCTAAAACTACTGAACCGTCAACTGTAGAGACTTATCAAATTGGACTCTCACGGGTCGCTCATATCACTCAAATAAGCACAGGTGAATAATGTAAAGATAGAAAGAATTCATTTGTAGTGACACTCACCTAACTACGACCTATAAGAACATGCCTGCAATATAATATGAAAGCAATCTCTACAACCGTACATACGCATTCCAACCAACAAGAGACCATGACACATGCCGAGGTATATATGTGGATATGTGAGGTATGGGTAAGAAGAGGCAAAACATTTATGGAAAAGTGGAGGTACAGGTGATCAAGCTAGTATTGAAACGGAACCATATGGCAACATCCAACTTCTTACTCAAAAACAAATGAAACGGTGCTATAGCAAGCACAAATCTCACAATCTCCAGGTATAAAGGTAATCAACTAACTCCCCATAAGATAAGAATAAATCATGGGAGCAAAAATCGCCAAAAGATAAGGATTTTGAATTATGCGAATTTGATTTCTTTTCTTTCTCTCGAACCTCAGTCGATCGACCTATGATACCAGTTGATCGACCGCTTAAACAGTATAGAACCTCTTTTTTATCTTCTTTTTCGAATCATTTTTTTCTTTTCTTCTTTTTCTTTTCTTTTCTTTCCTTCCTTCATTTCATTTTCTTAACTAAGTCTCAATAAGAGCATTTACTACCAAAAACTAAGTAACAATCCCAAAAACTAAACTACTAGCTTGACCGAGGCAGGCTAAATGTAGGATGTAGTAAATAGGACAAAAAGGATATTTTTGGCAGTGTGGAGCTTATGGGTGAAACGAGAAAATAGAAATCTCTAACACATGTGTCAACTAACCACAGACCGAATGCATACAGGTATTAAGCAGATTAAGTTCATATTTATGCAAATTAATGTGACATGTCTTATAAGGAGTACTATTCACATTCCTAAATAAACCGGTCATAGATGTCACCAGTTATAGGCTCTAAATCTCAGAAATATGATGTAGTTTGCCAATTTTCAAAGTCAAGTCACAAGTTCAGCAAGAAATTTAACGAAAACTCGTAGACTATGCATATGATTCTACTAATAACATGTCAATTAGCAAGGCTCAGGCAAAAACAGATGCAAATACAATGTCATCATTGAAATACTACCGTTCCGACTTGACCTATATGCTAAAATAAACGTGCATTTTATTGAATTTTTTTGAAATTTTTTAATTTTTTTGTATTTTTTTTGAATATAAGAATGCAATAAATAATGCAAAACAAAATGTAAACGTGAATGCAAGCAAATGATGTGCGACGCAAAACCCTTCCCCAAACCAAATCACACAATGTCCCCATTGTGCAAAATCATGTAGTGAAGAAAAGAGAAGTGGGAATTTGCGGAAAAATAAACAAATAAAAATGACATGTAGTGGAAATCGGGAACTTACAAGACTTTGAGCGCAGCAAAGGAAACCTCCCCAAACCAGCGTGAGCTAGGAGGTTTCAGTAGCCAGCAGTGCTACCATTAAGTACCTGAAAGACAAATAAAACCCACGCATAAAATCGAGAAGACAATTTTGAAGCGGTAAATATGTGCACAAATGATAAAATTAGAAGAAATAGATAATTGACGGAGGAGAAAGTGGAGTAGAAAACTCCCTTAAGTCCGCATATCGACCAACCATAGTAGAGGAGAGGTCGTGAACAGGTACAACAGCGTCCTTGGTCGATCGACTAAGGACAGCAGTCGATCAACCAATGTGTCAGGAACAGTAGCTCCTGGAAAGTGCAACTCAGTCGATCGACCAATGTATCCAGTCGATCGACTGAAAATACTGCTGTACTCCTTGTTTCTTCGTATTTGCACAATTACTTGAGCTAATAAGGTTTAAAAACCTGCAAGTGCATAGTAATACACGCCCATAATTGCGCAAAAACCCAAAGCAAAGTCTCAAACGTATAAAATCCTAAGCAAGCAAAATAAAATGCGGTCGCGCACACAAAAGCAATAAAAAGTGTCTAACAAAAGCAAATAAAAAGTTTGGAAAACATGTGATCAACTAGTAGTTGATCAAGAACGGCCACGGAATGGCCCACTTCGTCGGCTTCTGGCTACTAGAGGTAGCCTCAACGGTGCTTATCTTATCAGCTGCACCCTTCTTAGCCTCCACGTCCGTATGGCTCAACGGATCTACACTTTCATCATCTCCCCAGTCAATGACCTCTTCTTGCTCATCAAAGTCCAAGTCGGACTCCCTTGCCTTGACCGGCTCATCATCAACTTCCTCATCAGTGGCATAGCTAAGGCAACCAAGACCTCCTCGTGAAACGATTGGCTTCTTCAGCAGCCGAGTGACTTGCGCTTCTTCCTTCCCCAAACCAGCTCCTGCAATGTCAGAGATAGACAAATCTTCCTCCAATTTGCTCCCAATCTGGGGCGGAGGGGTTACAACAGGAATAGAGATAGGTGAATCAGGAAGCACAAAGTACGATTTCTTGTCAGAAACCGTGTTACAAGTCACAGGCCACATGGGGTCCTTTTTCTTAGATGGCTGGTAAAAAAAAATAGAATGCTTGCCCACTTTAAAAGTCAGGGTTCCTAGACCGACATCTATGACTGCACTAGCAGTGTGCAGAAATGGCCTACCCAAAATAATGGGAATATGGGCATCCTCAGGCATGTCAAGTACCACGAAGTCGACGGGGAAGAAAAACTTCCCTATTTGGACAGGGATGTCCTCTAAGACTCCTATTGGCTGGACCGCAGATCGGTCACCATCTCAGACTTGTCATATCATCACACGCGAACCTAGTCAATTTGAGCTTCCTAGCTAGACTCAAAGGCATGACGCTTATACTAGCTCCTAAGTCACATAATGCCTTCTCAATAGAGAAGGTACCTATATTGCAAGGAACAGAAAAGCTACCCGGGTCCTCTAGCTTATGGGGTGCAGTGTGAGACAAATAAGAACAAGCTTCCTCGGTCAGTGCGACAGTATGCACATTTTCAAGTGACTTTTTCTTAGACAGGAGTTGTTTCATGAATTTAGTGTAGGCATGCACTTGATTAACCAACTCAAGGAAATGAACTTGTACATTCAAACTACGAATAACCTTTTCAAATTTATTGAAAGATACCTGTTCCTTTGTCGGCACTAGTCGCTCTGGATACGGGGCTGAGAGAAGTACCTTAGCCCTTTCTTCTAAGTCTCGCACGCCGGCATCCGTGGACTTAGGCTGAAAGTCCACCTCCTTCTCTTTATTGAAGCTTGAACCCTCCTCAGATCGTCTCAAATGTGAGCCATTGACCGACATTGGGTCGAACTTCGGAATCGGGACGGACCCATCAACAGTCGGGTCTTTCCCCAACACTTTCGGAGTTGTCGAACCCCGGAACAAATGGTCTCTCAAATTATCGGGCATTGAAGGACGAAATTTCTCAATATCAGCAGAGGTCTCAGTCGATCGACCACCTTGCTCAGTCGATCGACTGAGATGTACAGTTCCAGAAGCTCCTGTAAAACGCATATCAGTCGATCGACCGGGTATATCAGTCGATCGACTGATATACCTGGTAGACGCCTTTTTCTTTGAATTATTCGTTACAGCTTTGTTTTGACTCGGTTCTGCCTCATTCTTTTCAGGGGCATCCTCGACCATAGCAGGCCCCTCCAGGGTAGACCCACTCCTCAAAGTGATGGCATTCAGGGTCTCTTTCTGGTCAGTTTGAGTGGGTAAGTGTCCGGGAGCTCGAGTGGTACTCTTACTAGCCAATTGAGCAATTTGGCTCTCTAGTATCTTCATCCCGGCCTCTCTAGCTTGAGATTCCTTCAAGACAAGTTCTTAAACTCAAGCAAAATCGAGAACCATGGGATTGTTGTTGCTTTGCTGCGGCTTTATAAGGAGGTTTTTGGTATTGTTGTTGCTTATGATGAGGGGGCACATAAGCTTGCTTTCTGCTTCTTTGTTGTGGAGGTTGAGTTGGATTTAGGACATTCTGGCTACTCCACCTCAAGTTGGGGTGGACATTCGGCTCATAGTACGTGTTTGTCTGCCTATAGTGTTGAAAGGTAGCACAAGACTCGAACGGACTGGGACAATTCTCTGAGACATGTCCCTCAGCTCCACATCTTCTACAGATGAAAAGACCGTCTGAAATAGCATTTACTTGGTACATCCCACCTTTAGAAACTCCTCCCAATTCATATTTGTCAAACCTTGCAGTGAGGGCTTCTAGTGCAGCAACAAAGGAAGATTCAACAGCTCTCCTCTAGTTTCCTCTCGAATTCCCATATTCGGCCTTATGAGTGGCCAGATCATCGATGATCTTCCACCCCTTGGTCTCTCCCATGTTCTCAACAAATCGGCCATTGGCTGCAGCATCCAATATGGCCCTCTGATCGTCATACAGTCCATTATAGAACTGATTGCACAAGCTCCATTTTTCGAACCCATGGTGCGGTATGGTTCGCACCAGTTTCTTGAAACGGACCCATGCTTCATGGAAGTTCTCATCCGGCCCTTGTTTAAAGCTCGTGATCTGAGCTCTAATGGCATTCGTCTTCGAGGCAGAGAAGTACTTTTTATAGAATGCCAGGGCTAAGGAATTCCAGTCGGTGATCCCATGTGCGGCTCGGTCTAGATCTCTATACCACTCCCTTGCAGCATCACGAAGGGAGAAAATGAACATGGTCTCCTTGATCTGATCTTGGGTTACACCGGCCGGCGGGGGTATAGAGCAGCAATAATCAATAAAAATCTCCATGTGCTTGGCCGCATCTTCATTTGCAGCTCCCCCGAACTGGTTTCTCTCAACCAGGTTAATATAGGAAGGCTTTGGCTCGAATTTTCTCGCCTCCCCAGGTAGTTCGAATCCTTTGTAGAGATTCGCAGCTGTAGGCTCTGAGTGACTAGCAATAGTTGCTTCTTCAGCCATAACAGGGATTTCTGGAGAAGTAACTGTCTCAGCTGAAGACGTAGAGGCAGGAGATGTAGGTGGATCTCCTTCGAATAAAGCGTTTTCGTAGTAGCTTGACAGAGTACTCAGCTCTTCCTCTGTCAGTAATACCCTTTGTGACCGTCTCAACTCGCGTAAGGATTTCTCGATCTTAGGGTTTAATGGTACTAGTTCACCACCCTGTGACCTGCGCATAAGAAGAAACTACAAAAAGAATATAAGAAACGTTTAAGGAACGAAAGTCCCTTAAACTAAAGAAAGACTAAATAAAAACAGCTAAAAATTAGAACAATTGCCTCCCCGGCAACGGCGCCAAAGTTTGATACCCGTCGTTGTGAGTACCAAAAATAAGATTTATAATTTCCTATTAAGACTAACCTAGGCTAGTGGTAATAGGGTCGAACCACAAGGAGGCAGACGTAATTTCTAGCTGTCTAATTCTAGTTTAAGGTAACGAGTGTAGGGGTTGAGTTGAGTTGGTCTATAGCTAAGAGTAAATAAAGACAATAAACTAAAAAGACGGATTAAACAGATAAAGAGGGGGTACTAGGATGGTCGGTTCATTATAGCTTTGGCGGCAGCATACTAAGTCGGTCTGAATCAAACACATGTTAGGCGGGAAAACAAGAGGTCCTCTCGGTCCACTCTTAACAGATAGCATCTTTCGATCTCACTATAAGTCCCTAATATCACTAATACTGACTCTCGTCCTGAAAAGTGACTAACGGTCTAAACTATACCTATCTTTCGATCTCAGCACAGTTCAGTCATTTTAATTGGTGGTCTAACAACTGTCCCTATCTTTCGATCTAATGGGTCAGTAATAAAATAAGCATCTAACTGGTCGCATGCATTCGATTCGTTAAATACAACATTAAAACCAATTAAAACGAAAGGTAACCTCACGTGGTCAGTCGATCGACCAGGTATGGAGGTCGATCGACTGACACGCGAATTCAGTCCAAAACAATACTACGCCGCCTACGCTATAATTCACCTACATCCTAGCACAATTAATCTAGCTACTCATGGTACTGATAAAAACAACAATAACAATATGAACTAATGAATTCATGCTTGAAGTATTCAAATAACAAATAGCGATAAACTATAATTGGCTTTGGATACTAACTAGCACTTCTATACTAACAATGAAATAAGGATAAATTGAAATAGGGCAGAAGAATACCGAGATTGCAGAGGAACGATTAAGAATAAGAACGCAAATTCCAATGCTAATCAATATTCCAAACCCTAATTATAAAACTAAATATTACTGTGTAAAAACTTGGGTAAAATTCGGAATCAAAACTCAATGCTTAATCTGATGTTCTAGGTTACGTTATATAGCCAACATACGTAACAACTTATTATCAAAACCTAAACATAATGGGCTTGCGCTTCCTCGATCTTTTAATTCTCGTCTGGGATAGCATATTGGTCGATCGACTGATGGTATTGGTCGATCGACTGATGGTATTGGTCGATCGACTGATCCTCAGTGTACAGTAGCTTCTGGATCCCGCATATTGGTCGATCGACTGAAGGTAGTGGTAGATCGACTGCTTGAGCTGCTACTTAACTTCTATAATCTCGTGGATTTGTCCTTTGGGCCTCAAAATGCGCGCCAAGCTCGTTCCTTAAGTGGATACTTCATGTCAAATGCAATGCTGGATACTCGGGGACGGATTTAGCTAAATTTCCGTTGAATTCTTCACATTTCTGCAATAAAGTACAAAAACACAAAAGTAGACGGAAATAGGGGAAATGGTAGCTTAAAATACACAAATGAGCTCTGAAATGCGTGTAAAATGAGGTGTAAAACATCATATAAAAGACACGCATCAAACTTCCCCAAACCAAACCCTTGCTTGTCCCCAAGCAAGAACTAGACTCGATCTAATGGAACGAGTTCAATCTCAGAGCGAAATGCAACATGTAAAGCCTAAACTAATTTAATGCACAACCAACAATCAACTAGCAAATGAATCATGCAAACGAGTTGTGGAGTCGCTAAAACTACTGAACCGTCAACTGTAGAGACTTATCAAATTGGACTCTCACGGGTCGCTCATATCACTCAAATAAGCACAAGTGAATAATGTAAAGATAGAAATAATTCATTTATAGTGACACTCACCTAACTACGACCTATAAGAACATGCCTGCAATATAATATGAAAGCAATCTCTACAACCGTACATACGCATTCCAACCAACAAGAGACCATGACACATGCCGAGGTATATATGTGGATATGTGAGGTATGGGTAAGAAGAGGCAAAACATTTATGGAAAAGTGGAGGTACAGGTGATCAAGCTAGTACCGAAACGGAACCATATGGCAACATCCAACTTCTTGCTCGAAAACAAATGAAACGGTGCTATAGCAAGCACAAATCTCACAATCTCCAGGTATAAAGGTAATCAACTAACTCCCCATAAGATAAGAATAAATCATGGGTGCAAAAATCGCCAAAAGATATGGATTTTGAATTATGCGAATTTGATTTCTTTTCTTTCTCTCGAACCTCAGTCGGTCGACCTATGATACCAGTCGATCGACCGCTTAAACAGTACAGAACCTCTTTTTTATCTTCTTTTTCGAATTATTTTTTTCTTTTCTTCTTTTTCTTTTCTTTTCTTTCCTTCCTTCATTTCATTTTCTTAACTAAGTCTCAATAAGAGCATTTACTACCAAAATATATGTAACAATCCCAAAAACTAAACTACTAGCTTGACCGAGGCAAGCTAAGTGTAGGATGTAGTAAATAGGACAAAAAGGATATTTTTGGCAGTGTGGAGCTTATGGGTGAAACGAGAAAAGGGAAACCTCTACCACATGTGTCAACTAACCACGACAAATGCATACAGTATTAAGCAGATTAAGTTCATATTTATGCAAATTAATGTGACATGTCTTATAAGGAGTACTACTCACATTCCTAAATAAACCGGTCATAGATGTTACCAGTTATAGGCTCTAAATCTCAGAAATATGATGTAGTTTGCCAATTTTCAAAGTCAAGTCTCAAGTTCAGCAAGAAATTTAACGAAAACTCGTAGACTATGCATATGATTCTACTAATAACATGTCAATTAGCAAGGCTCAGGCAAAAACAGATGCAAATGCAATGTCATCATTGAAATACTACCGTTCCGACTTGACCTATATGCTAAAATAAACGTGCATTTTATTGAATTTTTTTTGAAATTTTTCAATTTTTTTGTATTTTTTTTTAATATAAGAATGAAATAAATAATGCAAAACAAAATGTAAACGTGAATGCAAGCAAATGATATGCGACGCAAAAGCCTTCCCCAAACCAAATCACACAATGTCCCCATTGTGCAAAATCATGCAGTGAAGAAAAGAGAAGTGGGAATTTGCGGGAAAATAAACAAATAAAAATGACATGAAGTGGAAATCGGGAACTTACAAGACTTTGAGCGCAGCAAAGGAAACCTCCCCAAACCAGCGTGAGCTAGGAGGTTTCAGTAGCCAGCAGTGCTACCATTAAGTACCTGAAAGACAAATAAAACCCACGCATAAAATCGAGAAGACAATTTTGAAGCGGTAAATATGTGCACAAATGATAAAATTAGAAGAAATAGATAATTGACGGAGGAGAAAGTGGAGTAGAAAACTCCCTTAAGTCCGCATATCGACCAACCACAGCAGAGGAGAGGTCGTGAACAGGTACAACAGCGTCCTTGGTCGATCGACTAAGGACGGCAGTCGATCGACCAATGTGTCAGGAACAGTAGCTCCTGGAAAGTGCAACTCAGTCGATCGACCAATGTATCCAGTCGATCGACTGAAAATACTGCTGTACTCCTTATTTCTTCGTATTTGCTCAATTACTTGAGCTAATAAGGTTGAAAAACCTGCAAGTGCATAGTAATACACGCCCATAATTGCGCAAAAACCCAAAGCAAAGTCTCAAACGTATAAAATCCTAAGCAAGCAAAATAAAATGCGAAGTTTCGCGCACACAAAAGCAATAAAAAGTGTCTAACAAAAGCAAATAAAAAGTTTGGAAAACATGTGATCAACTAGTAGTTGATCAAGAACGGCCACGGAATGGCCCACTTCGTCGGCTTCTGGCTACTAGAGGTAGCCTCAACGGTGCTTATCTTATCAGCTGCACCCTTCTTAGCCTCCACGTCCGTATGGCTCAACGGATCAACACTTTCATCATCTCCCCAGTCAATGACCTCTTCTTGCTCATCAAAGTCCAAGTCGGACTCCCTTGCCTTGACCGGCTCGTCATCAACTTCCTCATCAGTGGCATAGCTAAGGCAACCAAGACCTCCTCGTGAAACGATTGGCTTTTTCGCAGCTGGAGTGACTTGCAGTTCTTCCTTCCCCAAACCAGCTCCTGCAATGTCGAGAGATAGACAAATCTTCCTCCAATTTGCTCCCAATCGGGGGAGGGGTTACAACAGAATAGAGATAGGTGAATCGGGAAGCCAAGTACGATTTCTTGTCAGAAACCGTGTTACAAGTCATAGGCCACATGGGGTCCTTTTTCTTAGATGGCTGGGCAAAAACAATAGAATGCTTGCCCACTTTAAAAGTCAGGGTTCCTAGACCAACATCTATGACTGCACCAGTAGTGTGCAGAAATGGCCTACCCAAAATAATGGGAATATGGGCATCCTCAGGCATGTCAAGTACCACGAAGTCGACGGGGAAGAAAAACTTCCCTATTTGGACAGGGATGTCCTCCAAGACTCCTATTGGCTGGACCGCAGATCGGTCAGCCATCTGTACTGTCATATCTGTCACTGCGAACCTAGTCAATTTGAGCTTCCTATCTAGACTCAAAGGCATGACGCTTATACTAGCTCCTAAGTCACATAATGCCTTCTCAATAGAGAAGGTACCTATATTGCAAGGAACAGAAAAGCTACCCGGGTCCTCTAGCTTATGGGGTGTAGTGTGAGACAAATAAGAACAAGTTTCCTCAGTCAGTGCGACAGTATGCACATTTTCAAGTGACTTTTTCTTAGACATGAGTTGTTTCATGAATTTAGTGTAGGCAGGCACTTGATTAACCAACTCAAGGAAAGGAACTTGTACATTCAAACTACGAATAACCTTTTCAAATTTATTGAAAGATACCTGTTCCTTTGTCGGCACTAGTCGCTCTGGATATGGGGCTGAGAGAAGTACCTTAGCCCTTTCTTCTAAGTCTCGCACGCCGGCATCCATGGACTTAGGCTGAAAGTCCACCTCCTTCTCCTTATTGAACCTTGAACCCTCCTCAGATCGTCTCAAATGTGAGCCATTGACCGACATTGGGTCGAACTTCGGAATCGGGACGGACCCATCAGCAGTCGGGTCTTTCCCCAACACTTTCGGAGTTGTCGAACCCCGGAACAAATGGTCTCTCAAATTATCGGGCATTGAAGGACGAAATTTCTCAATATCAGCAGGGGTCTCAGTCGATCGACCACCTTGCTCAGTCGATCGACTGAGATGTACAGTTCTAGAAGCTCCTGTAACCCGCATATCAGTCGATCGACCGGGTATATCAGTCGATCGACTGATATACCTGGTAGATGCCTTTTTGTTTGAATTATTCGTTACAGCTTTGTTTTGACTCGGTTCCGCCTCATTCTTTTCAGGGGCATCCTCGACCATAGCAGGCCCCTCCAGGGTAGACCCACTCCTAAAAGTGATGGCATTCAGGGTCTCTTTCTGGTCAGTTTGAGTGGGTAAGTGTTCGGGAGCTCGAGTGGTACTCTTACTAGCCAATTGAGCAATTTGGCTCTCTTGTTGCTTCATCCCGGCCTCTCTAGCTTGGGCCTCCTTCAGCAACAAGTTCTTATACTCAGCAAAATCAGAACCATGGGATTGTTGTTGCTGCTGCGGCACATAAGGAGGTTTTTGGTATTGTTGTTGCTTATGATGAGGGGGCACATAAGCTTGCTTCTGCTGCTGTTGTGGAGGTTGAGTTGGATTTAGGACATTCTAGCTACTCCACCTCAAGTTGGGGTGGACATTCGGCTCATAGTACGTGTTTGTCTGCCTATAGTGTTGAAAGGAAGCAGAACACTCGAAAGGACTGGGACAATTCTCTGAGACATGTCCCTCAGCTCCACATCTTCTACAGATGAAAGGACCGTCTGAAACAGCATTTACTGGGTATATCCCACCTTTAGAAACTCCTCCCAATTCATATTTGTCAAACCTTGCAGTGAGGGCTTCTAGTGCAGCAACAGAGGAAGATTCAGCAGCTCTCCTCTGGTTTCCTCTCGAATTCCCATATTCGGCCTTATGAGTGGCCAGATCATCGATGATCTTCCACCCCTTGGTCTCTCCCATGTTCTCTGCAAATCGGTCATTGGCTGCAGCATCCAATATGGCTCTCTGATCGTCATACAGTCCATTATAGAACTGATTGCACAAGCTCCATTTTTCGAACCCATGGTGCGGTATGGTGACACGTCTGTCGCGTACCTGTCAAAAATAACCAACTGGCTCTAACTAATATAGCTAGGGAAGTCGGGTCAAATCCACAGAGAGGTAGGAAATTGTCTGCTAAAACTAGGTTCGCCAAGGTAGCCAATTTAGGGGGTTTATAAAATGTGATTTCTAAACTAAGAGGACAAGGAGAAGAGAAATAAAAAGAAAGAGTTTAACAGAATAAGGAGAATAGCTAAGACAAACGGTTCACCATAATCATCTGGTCGAGTAATCTAGGTCCCAGGTCAATGCAGTACGGTCTAAGGGGTAGCGAATGTCACCTTTCGGTCCTTAATTCACCCTAAAGTGTAAACAGTTTAACTTTCGCCCTCGCTGCAATACTCTATTGTTCGCTACTAGTCTGCCTCTTCCAACCTTTCGGTCCAGGTCAAGGTCCACTAAGAATAAGGGTCTAACCGCGTCGACTCGATTAGGCAATTACAATTAATTGTAGCATTTAAACAACAAAGACGATATCGGCATTAACCTAGTAGATCGATTACCCTCCCTTCATGTTATGGATCCCCTATAGTCTTAGCATAGAAAATTAGCTACTCATAATCGTCGGATTAACAATTACAACAACCAAATAATTTAAACTAAGCATGATAAATAAATTATTAAGAGACTGATTGAACAATTATAAAGCAAAGAGAAAAAAGGATTTAAAAGCAGTAAATACGATTAAGAAATAAACTAGATTGATAATACCGAATCCGAGTAACAAATGTAGAGAATAGAAATCCAAAGAACAGTGACAGAAGTAGCAGTCGAAAATGTACGTAGTGAAGAGATAGGAGTAACGTGATGTCTCCTCAGTCTTATACTGCAAAATCGTCTTAAACCTAATCTATGGACTGATTACAAAAGCCCATAAAAGATTAGGCGGAAATAAACCAAAAGCACACGAAAACCCCTCGATCGAGTAGAAAGATTACTCGATCGAACGCCAAATCACTCGATCGAGCTAGAACAACCTCTCGATCGAGCACTGCTTGCAGAACTTCCTCGATCGACTCCTTAAACTGGTCGATCGACCAATCTTAAGTGTGTAAAGCATTCGATCGAGCAGCAAACCACTCGATCGAGCTATATAAGCATGTTAGGACTTTGAAATGCTTTCCAAACTCAGCTCACGCGTCTTCCAATTGTTAGATTTCCAAGCTCCAGCTCCTTCTTTCCATGAATGCGTGCAATTGGGACAGTTAAGGCTCGATTTAGCTCCTCTTTGGTTCATTCCTGCAAATTACAATAAACGGACCAAAGTAGAATATTCGGGGGCATTTGTAGCCAGATGCTACATAAAAAGCACAGAAATGCGTGTAAAAATGAGGTGAAAACCTTATATAAAAGACACGCATCAAATCTCCCCAAACCAAACCTTTGCTTGTCCCCAAGCAAATATGAATCCAACTAAGGGTGAACAATGGAACGGGACCAACGCATCAGCTACAAATCATCCACTAGAACCAATTTAATGCAACAAAATGACAAAATGGCGACTGAAAAGTGCAAACGAGTTAAATTAATGTTTCAAGCTTACTGAACCGTCGACCTTGCAAGATTCAAAGATGTCGGACTCTCACGGGTCGCTCGTCACTCAAAATCAGGCACAAGGTGAGTATATATGTGAGAGATAGGAAGAAGCAAGACACTCACCTAACTCTACCTATAAGAACATGCATGCAGTTAACATGAATAAAGTCTCTACAACCGTACATATGCATTCCAACCATACTAATGACCAAGACACGTGCCGAGGACTTACATTTGGGTTAGTGAGGTAATGGGTAAGAAGGGGCTAAAATGAATTTGGATATGTGGGGTTAATAGCCAGGCTAGCAACAACGGATCCAAATATAGACTGCATCCCAACTTCGTACTCATAACAGCAAGATGAAACGGTGCAAAATTATGCACTAAACTCACAAAACACCAAAAATCGTCAACTCCCCATAAAATATAAATAAAGCGTGGGAGTGTGAAACATTGTGCAATTCTCATTCTTTTTTTTCATTTCGAATTTTTCATTTTCTATATTTTTTTTTCTTTCTTTCTTTCCACTTTCGTTCTCTTTTTTTTTTTCCTTTTTTCTTTTTTTTTTATTTTTTTTTTCAATTCAACATTTTTTTCTTTTTCTTTCTTTCCCTTCAATTCTTCCACCATCTTCTGAAATCAGATAAAATAACTGTATTGCAGTAAAACATTCCAAGAACTACTCGTTACTAGCTCAGCTAGGGTAGGAAGTATTATAGAAAGTAGTTGATAGGACAAAAGGGCAATTTGGCTATGTGAGGCTCATGGGTAGAATGAAATAAGGGGGCTGCCTCTCCTAACACGCGTCACCATCCACAAACCGAATGCATACAGGTATTAAGAAGACTAGACTCATGCTTATGCAAATTGATGTTACGTGTCTTAGAGAGAGTACTACTCACATCCTAAATGAAACCGGTCATGAATGTCACCAGTTTATAAAGCTCTAACCTCAGAATGTAATGTAGCTTGCCGACGTAATGAATCAGGTCTATTCGTTCAGATAAAGAAGGAACAAAAACTCGTAGATTATGCACATAATCATGCCAACTAAATGTCAAGAATACGCAGGGCTCAAGTAAGGATTCAAAGTAGCGTCAATGTTCAAACGTTCCGACTCAATTTAAACATGAATTTTTTTGAATTTTTTTTTGAATTTTATGATTTTTATATGATTTTTTTTTAATTCAAACAACAATGCATGCGAGAATAAATAAACGTGCAAGCAAAAATGCAAGAAACATGCAGACACAGATATGGATGCATACCTCCCCAAACCAAACCGTACAATGTCCTCATTGTACTTAAAAATAGGGAAAGAAATGCAGACTGAAAGGAAAAAGGAGACGGAGTCAGAAAACTTACAAAACGTCATAAGGAGGGACCTCCCCAAACCGACCATGAACATGGGAGGTCAAAGAAAGTCGAGCAGCGGCTCCATAGACGTAAAACAGCAGCTGGAGGTCATAACTACTCGATCGAGCGCCTGGGACAGCTCGATCGAGTGAACAGGTGTATTGGAAGAGCTCGATCGAATGACGGATCACTCGATCGAGGTAACACGGGTTTGGATCTGGTCGATCGAGGACATTATCCCTCGATCGAGTAACAGTTGCATCAGAAAGTGCTCGATCGAACACAAAGTCATTCGATCGAGTTCTTTAACCTGCAAAAGACGCATTAAAAGCAAGGAAAATATAGAGGGGGTTCATAAACAGCGTCTAAAGTGCAACGTAAAGCTAAAGAAAAACAAATAGTTCAACAAAAGTACAATTAAAACTGTCCGGGCTGCCTCCCGGAGAGCGCTGGTTTAAGAGGTCCCGCACGACCTTTCCGGTATCAATTAACTGGCGCGTCGAGCTCGTCGAAGCGCAAGACTTCAACGCGGTTGTCTGCTTCATTCGCCTCGTGGTAATGCTTCACATATTGGCCATTCACCTTGAATCTATGACCCTCGGAATCTTCAAGCTCCACGGATCCAAATTTGGTAACAGCTGTCACCGTGTATGGACCACTCCACCTGGACTTCAGCTTGCCAGGGAACAGTCTCAACCGGGCATTAAACAGCAACACCTTCTGCCCCACATGAAACTCCCGAGGTAGGATTCTCTTGTCATGCCATCTCTTCGTCTTTTCCTTGTAAATGCGCGAGCTGTCATAGACATTAAGCCTAAACTCCTCTAATTCATCTAGCTGCAAAAGACGATTCTGACCACACAATTTAGGATCATAATTAAGCTCACGGATTGCCCACCAGGCCTTACATTCCAGCTCAACAGGTAAGTGACACGATTTCCCATAAACTAACCTATAAGGTGATGCACCAATTGGTGTCTTAAAGGCAGTTCTATAAGCCCATAATGTGTCATCTAGCTTAAGACTCCAGTCTTTCCGTTATTTAGAAACTACTTTAGACAAGATCTCTTTCAGCTCACGATTAGAGACCTCTACCTGACCACTAGTTTGGGGATGATACCCCAAACCACGCCGGTGTTGGACACCAACTCTAGACAAAGATGGAAGTGAGTTTCTTTTCCTTAAAATGCATCCCCCCATCACTAATGACGACCCTAGGGACACCAAAACGGGGGAATATGATCTTTTTTAACATCTTTATCACGGTCTTACCGTCAGAGTGAGGTGAAGCAATTGCCTCAACCCATTTTGACACATAGTCTACAGCTACTAAGATGTACCTGTTACCTTTACTGGACGGGAACGGTCCTTGGAAATCAATGCCCCAGACATCGAAAACCTCAACCTCTAGGATGCCGTTTTGTGGCATCTCATGTCTCTTCGAAATATTCCCTGATCGTTGGCATGCATCACAAGTGAAACAAAAGACTTGGCGTCGGAAACAAAGAAGGCCGGTAAAAACCAGATTGAAGTACCTTAGCCACGGTGCGCGATGGACCATGGTGACCACCATATGAAGAGGAGTGACATGACCTTCCAGACTATTTTGGTCTCCCACTGCGGAAATACACCGTCTGTAGAGACCGTCTCGCACATTCCTTAAACAAATAAGGATCGTCCTAGAAGTCTTGCTTAGCGTTATATAGAAAACGCTTCTTTTCTTTGATGAGAAAGATCGGGCGGCAGCTGCCACCGACAACGAAGTTAGCTATATCTGCATACCAAGGTTCTTGGTTAACAATAGACGATACAACAAAATAAAGTATCGTCGGAAAAGAATCATCAATGGGTAGAGAATCTTCCCCTTCTTGTCGCATCGGCGATAAGTGATCAGCTACAACGTTCTCAGCTCCTTTCTTATCCTTAATCTGCAGGTCAAACTCCTGAAGAAGGAGTATCCATCTCAGTAGCCGCGGTTTAGCCTCCTTCTTAGCAAGGAGATGCCTCAAAGCTGCATGGTCAGTAAAAACAGTGACTTCTGACCGAACTAAATAAGTACGAAACTTCTCTAAGACATAAACTACAGCTAACAGCTCCTTCTCAGTGGTAGTGTACTTCACTTGAGCCTCATCCAGAGTTCGGCTCGCATAGTAAATAGCATTCAAGGCTTTGTCTTTCCTCTGGCCAAGCACCGCTCCTAGTGCATAGTCACTCGCGTCGCACATGATCTCAAACGGCAAGTCCCAGTTGGGAGGTTGTATGATCGGCGCGGAGACTAAGGCCTGCTTTAACCTGTTAAAAGCAGAAAGACAAGCATCAGTAAACACAAAAGGGGCATCCTTAAGCAACAGCTGTGTAAGTGGTTTAGCAATTTTGGAGAAATCCTTGATAAACCGGCGATAAAAACCGGCGTGACCAAGGAAGCTCCTCACCCCCTTAACATTAACAGGAGGTGGTAATTGCTGAATCACTTCCACCTTTGCTTTGTCAACTTCTATTCCCCTATCAGAAACTAAGTGCCCTAAGACAACTCCCTCGTTGACCATAAAGTGGCACTTCTCCCGATTCAAAGACAAGATTGACCTCAATACAAAATACGCAACACTTTCTCAAGGTTAGACAGACAGTTAGAAAAATCACTTCCATAAACACTGAAATCGTCCATAAAAACTTCCATGATAGACTCAATGTACTCTGAAAATATCCCCATCATACACCTTTGGAAGGTGGCGGGGGCATTGCACAAACCAAAAGGCATTCGTCGATACGCAAAACGCCCTTAGGACGGGTAAATGTAGTCTTGGCCGATCGTGCCTGGTGGATAGGGATCTGAAAGAAACCTGAATACCCATCTAAATAGCAGAAAAATTTATGAGAAGCTAACCTTTCTACCATTTGATCAATAAAAAGAAGGGGAAAGTGATCTTTCTTAGTGGCGGCATTCAGCTGTCTGTAGTCTATGCACATCCGCCAACCAGTCACTACTCGGGTAGGTATTAATTCATTCTTCTCATTCTTAACTACAGTTGTCCCTCCTTTCTTCGGGACTACCTGTACTAGGCTTACCCATCTAGAATTACCTACAGAATAAATAATACCTGCATCCAGCAGACTTCATTACCTCGGCCATCACAACATCCCGCATCTTCTCGGTTCACCCGACGACCGACCCCATCTCGCAAGGTTTGTGATCCTCCTCCAACTCTATCCTGTGCATACAAATATCGGGACTAATCCCCGTGATATCATCCAGTGAATAGCCCATTGCTTTCCTGTTTTTCTTAAGTACTGACTAACAAAGAAGTCACCGATCATCACTAAGCTTGGCACTAACAATGACTGGATACTGCTCTGTATCGTCTAGAAAGGCATATTTAAGATGAGATGGGAGAGGCTTACGTTCCGGTACCTTTACCTCAATGGAGCAAAGAATGCTGGTCATTTATTCCACCTGCTCCCCGTCATGCTCGTCTAAATCATCAACAAGCAAATCCAACGCAGCGTCATTGTCCTCTGGGCTATCTGCACGCTCATCAAAAAGCATGAGAGCTTCCAGTGGGTCCTTCATAAAAGAACCCGACCAGAAGTCATAAATAGACTCATCAATGATATCGACCGAATAACATGTGTCCTCTATCATTGGGTGGGCTAATGTACTGAGCAAACTAAATGTGATAGCGTCATCCCCTACTGCAAGAGTCAGACGCCCTTGTCTGACATCAATAACGGCCCCAGCTGTACAAAGGAACGGTCTTCCTAAAATAATTTGGGTCCGGGTGTCCTCAGCTATATCCAAGACAATGAAATCTACTGGGATGTAAAGCTTGCCTATTTTCACAGGCACATCCTCCAAGACACCTAAAGGTCTCCTAACGAGATCTATCACCATCTCGTAGGGTAATGTTAGTCACCTTGAAGTGACTCATCTTCAATTTCTTGCATGAGAGGAAGGGGCATGACACCGACACGGCACCTAAATCGCAAAGGGCCTTATCAATAACCATATTACCTATGACACAAGTAATAGAAAAGCTGCCCGGGTCTTTCATTTTTGGAGGGGCCTTATTTAACAGTAGATTACTAGACTCTTCCATAAATGAAGTTGTCTCAAATTCGCTCAAATTCCTCTTACGCGTCACGATATCTTTCATAAACTTAGCGTAAGTGGGTACCTGAGTAACAAGTTCAGAAAAAGGGACAGTTACCTGAAGGTTCTTCACGATGTCCACGAACTTACCGTACTGTTGCTCGATCTTTGCGTCCTTCAGACGACTTGGGAAGGGTACTCTGGTAGCGATGAGCGGTCCTGCAACCTTTTCTTTACCCTTATCAATGCGTGACGTCTCCACAGCAGGGGAAGATGACACGGTGGCGGTATTGGATAATAAATTAGGATTCCCGCCACTTACAGCACCGGGTCGAGTACTTTTACTGGTCGATCGACCAGTTTCTTCTTCAATTTCATTCGATCGGCATGTGTTGACACTCGATCGAGTGTTTTCTTCAGCATAGTTACTCGATCGACCAACTTGGAGTTCTGTACTTCTCGATCGACCGCCATTGTCACTCGATCGAGTGACTGGATGATTAGAACCGCTCGATCGAGTAGATGAGTTGCTCGATCGAGTGGTTACTGCACACGCAGCAAGTATTTCCTGCAAAAACTCGTCTAGATCATCATCTGAGTCATCATTAGCTGCCAAAACCTCGTCTTCTTCATGAGGAGGGTCATTTTGAAAGTTCATTGCACTGACTGGATCGCAAATTGGAAGAAACTTGGCTTGATCTGTCGCGTGTGTCAACTGCGCGAGTTGTTCTTTCAATTCGATATAACCGTTTCGATTCTTTGTGACATCTTTGACATACTCATCATAATGGATTTCAACTCAGCAATTTCTTCTCTTGCAGAGGGAGAGACCGGTTGTGGTACTGGCGTAGAAAGGGTAGAAACGCTCTTTATCTCTTCATATAGCTGGGAGAAAGGAACTCCCTGCTTGTACTTCTTATATGCAAGGGCGCGCTCTACACCTGCCGTGCATTCATAAAGATCGCGCCCTTCCTCGCCACATCTACCACATGGCTCCGTATGCTCTGTAATCGTAGGCATATTGTCAATCAACTTTCGAAGCAACAGCTAATCTGCAAAACTGATCAAAACTTGGCAGAGAATGAGATCAGCCTCAAGGAATAAATTCCTTGAGACAAAAGACAAACTTAATTAAAGCAACAAAATTGCGCCACCTCCCCGGCAACGGCGCCAAAATTTGACACGTCTGTCGCGTACCTGTCAAAAATAACCAACTGGTTCTAACTAATATAGCTAGGGAAGTTGGGTCGAATCCACAGAGAGGTAGGAAATTGTCTGCTAAAACTAGGTTCGCCAAGGTAACCAATTTGGGGGGTTTATAAAATGTGATTTCTAAACTAAGAGGACAAGGAGAAGAGAAATAAAAAGAAAGAGTTTAACAGAATAAGGAGAATAGCTAAGACAAACGGTTCACCATAATCATCTGGTCGAGTAATCTAGGTCCCAGGTCAATGCAGTACGGTCTAAGGGGTAGCGAATGTCACCTTTCGGTCCTTAATTCACCCTAAAGTGTAAACAGTTTAACTTTCGCCCTCGCTGCAATACTCTATTGTTCGCTACTAGTCTGCCTCTTCCAGCCTTTCGGTCCAGGTCAAGGTCCACTAAGAATAAGGGTCTAACCGCGTCGACTCGATTAGGTAATTACAATTAATTGTAGCATTTAAACAACAAAGACGATACCGGCATTAACCTAGTAGATCGATTACCCTCCCTTCATGTTATGGATCCCCTATAGTCATAGCATAGGAAATTAGCTACTCATAATCGTCGGATTAACAATTACAACAACCAAATAATTTAAACTAAGCATGATAAATAAACAATTAAGAGACTGATTGAACAATTATAAAGCAAAGAGAGAAAAGGATTTAAAAGCAGTAAATACGATTAAGAAATAAACTAGATTGATAATACCGAATCCGAGTAACAAATGTAGAGAATAGAAATCCAAAGAACAGTGACAGAAGTAGCAGTCAAAAATGTACGTAGTGAAGAGATAGGAGTAACGTGATGTCTCCTCAGTCTTATACTGCAAAATCGTCTTAAACCTAATCTATGGACTGATTACAAAAGCCCATAAAAGATTAGGCGGAAATAAACCAAAAGCACACGAAAACCCCTCGATCGAGTAGAAAGATTACTCGATCGAACGCCAAATCACTCGATCGAGCTAGAACAACCTCTCGATCGAGCACTGCTTGCAGAACTTCCTCGATCGACTCCTTAAACTGGTCGATCGACCAATCTTGAGTGTGTAAAGCATTCGATCGAGCAGCAAACCACTCGATCGAGCTATATAAGCATGTTAGGACTTTGAAATGCTTTCCAAACTCAGCTCACGCGTCTTCCAATTGTTAGATTTCCAAGCTCCAGCTCCTTCTTTCCATGAATGCGTGCAATTGGGACAGTTAAGGCTCGATTTAGCTCCTCTTTGGTTCATTCCTGCAAATTACAATAAACGGACCAAAGTAGAATATTCGGGGGCATTTGTAGCCAGATGCTACATAAAAAGCACAGAAATGCGTGTAAAAATGAGGTGAAAACCTTATATAAAAGACACGCATCATATGGTTCGCACCAGTTTCTTGAAACGGACCCATGCTTCATGGAAGTTATCATCTGGCCCTTGTTTAAAGCTCGTGATCTGAGCTCTAATGGCATTCGTCTTCGAGGCAGAGAAGTACTTTTTATAGAATGCCAGGGCTAAGGAATTCCAGTCGGCGATCCCATGTGCGGCTCGGTCCAGATCTCTATACCACTCCCTTGCAGCATCATGAAAGGAGAAAATGAACATGGTCTCCTTGATCTGATCTTGGGTTACCGACTGGCGGGGGTATAGAGCAGCAATAATCAATAAAAATCTCCATGTGCTTGGCCGCATCTTCATTTGCAGCTCCCCCGAACTGGTTTCTCTCAACCAGGTTAATATAGGAAGGCTTTGGCTCGAATTTTCTCGCCTCCCCAGGTAGTTCGAATCCTTTGTAGAGATTCGCAGCTGTAGGCTCTGAGTGACTAGCAATGGTTGCTTCTTCAACCATAACAGGGATTTCTGGAGAAGTAACTGTCTCAGCTGAAGAAGTAGAGGCAGGAGATGTAGGTGGATCTCCTTCGAATAAAGCGTTCTCGTAGTAGCTTGACAGAGTACTCAGCTCTTCCTCTGTCGGTAATACCCTTTGTGACCGTCTCAACTCGCGCAAGGATTTCTCGATCTCAGGGTTTAATGGTACTAGTTCACCACCCTGTGACTTGCGCATAAGAAGAAACTACAAAAAGAATATAAGAAACGTTTAAGGAACGGAAGTCCCTTAAACTAAAGAAAGACTAAATAAAAACAACTAAAAATTAGAACAATTGCCTCCCCGACAATGGCGCCAAAGTTTGATACCCGTCGTTGTGAGTACCAAAAATAAGATTTATAATTTCCTATTAAGACTAACCTAGGCTAGTGGTAACAGGGTCGAACCACAAGGAGGCAGACGTAATTTCTAGCTGTCTAATTCTAGTCTAAGGTAACGAGTGTAGGGGTTGAGGTTAGTTGGTCTATAGCTAAGAGTAAATAAAGACAATAAACTAAAAAGACGGATTAAACAGATAAAGAGGGGGTACTAGGATGGTCGATTCATTATAGCTTTGGCGGCAGCATACTAAGTTGGTCTGAATCAAACATATGTGAGGCGGGAAAACAAGAGGTCCTCTCGGTCCACTCTTAACAGATAGCATCTTTCGATCTCGCTATAAGTCCCTAATATCACTAATACTGACTCTCGTCCTAAAAAGTGACTAACAGTCTAAACTATACCTATCTTTCAATCTCAACACAGTTTAGTCATTTTAATTGGTGGTCTAACAACTGTCCCTATCTTTCGATCTAATGGGTCAGTTATAAAATAAGCATCTAACTGGTCGCATGCATTCGATTCGTTAAATACAACATTAAAATCAATTAAAACGAAAGGTAACCTCACTTGGTCAGTCGATCGACCAGGTATGGCGGTCGATCGACTGACACGCGAATTCAGTCCAAAACAATACTACGCCGCCTACGCTATAATTCAACTACATCCTAGCACAATTAATCTAGCTACTCATGGTACTGATAAAAACAACAATAACAATATGAACTAATGAATTCATGCTTGAAGTATTCAAATAACAAATAGCGATAAACGATAATTGGCTTTGGATACTAACTAGCAATTCCATACTAACAATGAAATAAGGATAAATCGAAATAAGGCAGAAGAATACCGAGATTGCAGAGGAATGATTGAGAATAAGAACGAAAATTCCAATGCTAATCAATATTCCAAACCCTAATTATAAAACTAAATATTACTGTGTAAAAACTTGGGTAAAATTCGGAATCAAAACTCAATGCTTAATCTGATGTTCTAGGTTACGTTATATAGCCAACATACGTAACAACTTATTATCAAAACCTAAACATAATGGGCTTGCGCTTCCTCGATCTTTTAATTCTCGTCTGGGATAGCAGATTGGTCGATCGACTGATGGTAGTGGTCGATCGACTGATCCTCAATGTACAGTAGCTTTTGGATCCCGCATATTGGTCGATTGACTGAAGGTAGTGGTAGATCGACTGCTTGAGCTGCTACTTAACTTCTATAATCTCGTGGATTTGTCCTTTGGGCCTCAAAATGCGCGCCAAGCTCGTTCCTTAAGTGGATACTTCACGTTAAATGCAATGCTGGATACTCGGGGACGGATTTAGCTAAATTTCCGTTGAATTCTTCACATTTCTGCAATAAAGTACAAAAACACAAAAGTAGACGGAAATAGGGGAAATGGTAGCTTAAACTACACAAATGAGCTCTGAAATGCGTGTAAAATGAGGTGTAAAACATCATATAAAAGACACGCATCAGCAGGCGTCGTGTGAACGCCCTTCGAGTTGCTGACGCTGTCCCTTACTCCTTTTATTTTGTAGAAACAAACAGAGATAGGATGACTAGGTAGCTTAGGAAGCCCCCAGTTAGCTGATTAGTTTTGCCTTGATTACAGTTCGTCGGGTGGCCTTGGGAGCACTACACAGAGGTGTCGGTCGTTGTCAGGGAGCGTTTGCGGCCTCGCTGCTCCCAGCGTTTGTATCTTGAGACGGCAATCGAGCCGGTTTGGTACCTAGGCGAGCGTTTAGCTTATTAGTGCTTTACTGAGACTTTCGTGGTACCGGTCAAGCCTCATAGGGTGTTGTTCCAGGAGTCGACCCCCGATGAGGTTGAGGAGCACCTTCACGGTCAGGGAGGTGAGGAGTTGTTGCGGCGGGAGGTCGACTAGGACACCTTCCGCTTGTCGAGGCTTTCCTGGTACCCGATCGAGGTATGTTTTCCTCTAATCTTTTATCTTTATTGCCTCTTTTGATAGGAGGGTTTGTTACCTTCTATGTGGACCCGAAGTGCAGGGGGTCGATGCGTTGATGAGGACTCATCCCCCAGTTTTCCCGGCGGAGACCACCTTTCAGGGGCCGGGCGGTGAGGAGCTACAACTGCACCTGCTAGAGCCTGCGGTCGCTGAGGTGATCGACGGTTGCATGGAGTGGAGGTTGAGCGTTCTGAGGGTGAGTTCCTGATTCGAACATTCTTCCTCATTTATGTTTTGCCTTGCATTGTATTGAAGGACCTTATTGGTTGTAGGTGACGACTGCTAGTCATCAGGCCTTTTGGCGGATGGCTAACCGGTGAATGGCACTTGCTGGTGACCTGGCTGCGAGGGAGGCTCGGCTTGCTCAGGTACTTTTTGTATGTTGTTTTTGTGTATTTTTGTGTTGTATTTCACGTTTTTAGATCTTAATGATCTGTATTGTGTTTTGTAGGGTACTGCGGATCCGGCGGAGCTCGCTCGGGTCCGTGCTAAGTTGGATGCAGTTAGGTTGATGATCGAGGCCCAGGGGCCGGGGATCACCAGTCGAGACCAGGAGTTGAGGCGTCGTGAGGACGCGTTGCGGAGCCGAGATGCGGAGATTACCTCTCTCAGGGCTCCGTTGGCTGCGGCGGAGGAGCTTCGCGTCACGATGGAATACGAGACATTGGAGAGTTCTCCGGAGAGGGAGCCTGAGCAGATGGTGGCGTCTTCCTTCCCGCGACTCCTCGTGAGACCGAGACTAGTCCGACGGGAGGTGCTGAGTAGTTGTAGTTGTTTTATCCGTGTCTTGGACTCTTGTTTGTACATATTTACATTTTGCGTTAGGCGGTTTGTATATATGTGTTTTTGGATTGTGGTTTACTTGTGCTTTTTGGCTTTTTTGTGTTGTGTTTCGGAGAAGCACTGTCGGCTATTAGTTCCCTTTTTGCTTCGGACCAGTTCCTGCATCATTAGTGTAGAAAACAGGCAACATGTAGCACGTATGCATAAACGTGAACATATAACAAGCATTTGACTGAAAACAAAAGTTAACCACGATGACTCGAAGTTAAAATTGAAATTTGGAATGATATCTTGAAAATTCCGCGACAAGTCATCCCGCTTGGACTTCTCAAAAAGAAATGATTTAAAAATTGAACAATTAACTCGTGTCTTGAATTAAATTGCATCGACATTGTTGAAATTGATTTGTGATTCGAAAAATTCAAACTCAAACCGTCAGGGGTAAATTTAAGAATAGGTTTTTTTTTTTGCGAGTGTGTTTGGTTTTTGATTTTTGTGAGATCAAGACTCGGATTTGTGAGTGCTTGAAATTTTGAGGAAAACTGATTTCGTGTTATCAATTTTCTTTTCTTTATTTTGCTGGGAAAAGAGCGAAAAAGCGTAAAAATTTTCGGAATTTTGACTGACATGGAAATCCGTATGTTTAAAGCTGTGTCATGGAAACCATGTCGGATTTCATAAAACGCGATTATAAGGAAATGTGAGTGTGAGGTAACACAAAACGTCCTGGACCGTCTCGAAGAGGCGCGAGCATTCCGGCGGGAGGTTTGAGGTGTCAGGAGAAAACACAACTTGAAAGGGATAATTCAAGGTAGGAATCCTGAGAATAGGCCTAAAGAGGCACGAGCAGCTTGGCGATAGAAATCAGCTTCCCCTTTTTTCGGAAAAAAGGCTCATTGTTTTGTATAAATATGGATGTTTGTGCTTCATTGTTTCATCATCCGAAACATGAAAAACATCTCTACAAAACCTTTCTTCTTCCTCCAAAAATATTCATGGATGCCTTTGAGAATGCGTTGCGATAATGGTGCCGGGATTTGTCGCCTCCCAAAAAGTATCAACTCGTTTGCATGGGAGTTGGTCAATTGTTGGTGCTTCGTCAAGTCAAGGTGCAACCCTCATTTCTTGAAGCATGCTCTCGGTTTTGGGATTCGAAACATCATGTTTTCGTTTTCCCGAAAGGCGAAATTTGTCCTCTTGCCGAAGAAGTTGGTGCCATTGGTGGGTGGCCGGGTTGTGTTCCGGTGCTTCCTCTGACTAGGTTGTGTTATAAGGATAAATTCCGCTCAATGTTAGGCTTGTCAACAAGCCAAGTCAATTTCCTCCTTGCTCCTTATGGTGTGGATCTGTTGGCTCTTATCAACATTTTCTCAAACCGATTGGATGCCAATGTTTCGTAGGTGTCTAGGAGAAGGGCTCTTGCCTTTTGCCTTGTCCATGTATACCTCTTTGTTGATGCTTTGAAGAAGGAGGGGCCAAAATGCTATGATAGCATGACCCTCGTGCATGTTGTTGAGCAAATGGAGCATGGTAGAGATCCATCATGGTTGGTGTTTGGCGAGATCATCCAAGCTTTGGACAAGAAGGGCTCTTGCGGAGAAGCTCCCTCGTTTGGATCTCCAAGGATCCTCTAAGTGTGGCCATTAGAGAGGCTAAGGTATGTAGAGCCTCCGGTTGATTCTTCCTCTTATTCTTTTCGTTACCTTACTATGAGGAAGAAGTTGTACTCGGATAGTTTTGCTTCCACCGAGGCCTATTGGGCCGCGAGATTGGCGGAGGAGGGTGGTCCTCATATCCGTTGGGTGGTGCCATGGTGGCACTTGAGGTCCTTCATAGGGTTGCCCAATTCGGGTGCTAGTCCTCTTTCTTTGATGGTGGTGGGTTTGAAAGTTACTTCCTTAATTTATCCCGAAAGGCTCATGAGGCAAATGGGGCGTCAACAAAAGGTTCCCGCTCACGATACCCTTGTTCAAGAGAATGTTTTCCGGAACTCCGAGCTTGTGGAGGTCTTTGAAAGATGATGGGCCACTAGGCTGCTTTGGGAGGTACCGCACCCCGTTGCCACGACATGGGTGACTCCCGCTTATGTCAAGTGGTAAAGGGCTCCAACCTTGGAGGGGAGGTCCAAATCTCGTAAGGATGAGGTTGTTGACTTGAAGTATCGAGAGGTTGGCAAGGCCAACCGTGCCTTCTTTGAGGACTATGTTGATGGAGCTAGCCCGGATGTGATTTGGCCACCAAAGAGGAGAAGCTCGGGTCCTAAAGATGTGGTGGGCCTTGTATGGGCTCGTTTTGGTCCGAACATGGGGTCTTGCAAGAGACCGGGGGCCGTCGCCATTGTAGATCTATTGAGGATCCGTTCCGAAGAGGAATTTCAAGCTAGGCGGGCCAACAAGAAGAACAAGGGGAATATGTACCCCGAGGGAAAAGGCAAGGGTAAAATGGAAGAGTGAAGACCTCCATTACCCATTTTATTATTATATTGTATTAGTGTTGTGAGTTTTTAATATGTTGTACTAGCTATGTATTGTGTGTTTTGTGCTAGTTTTATTATGTGAGGTGCTTTAGTCGACACCTTAGCTTTGACAAGTTGTAGACTTGCCGAGCTTTATTTGTTGTTGAATTTGTAATCCCTCCCATTATTAATTAAATAAGAGGATTGCTTGTGTCAAAATTGTGAACGCTTGTTTCTTCCATCCATTTTGTAAAGGTAATTCGGTTTGAATCATCCTAAACATTGCACTCGGGAGGTGGATTTTTGTAGGAAGGGAGAAAGACTTCTGTTTTGTATTTTTGTGGGAAAGGGAATGTTTTTCCCATTCCTTTTTTTTTGAAAGGTTGATAAGGGTGATGTTTTGTATGTGGGTAAACATAAGGGAATGGTTTTTTGATGGGGATGGTTGTATCTTTCCTGTGTAGGAAAGGACTGCCTACGTATCCACCTAAAGAGGTGAAATCAAACCATGATCGTAGTTCGAAATGTTTTGTAAATTTTGATTGTGTTTTGTGGTTGTATCCCTCATTTATAAGAAGGACTGCATACGTATCCACCTAAAAAGGTGAAATCAAACCATGCTCGTATTTCATGGTTCTTTGTTTGAGAGCAAATGGATGTTGCCTTTGACAGATCAAAGGGCATTCGAAACGGGCAAGGTGCCCCAACTTAGACTCGGTAAAACATGCAATTTCAAATCAGAACACGTTGAGGAACTTGACTTGAAAGGGTTAAGGTAGTCGCTAGTTGTAAAAGTAGGGTGAGGTCGTTGGTTACCACAGTTCAAGGGTAGTATTTTTTGAGTTGGTCTAGGTTGGTCGGGTTTGTAAAATCCTCCTTGTCTAGGTCACTCAGTCTCACTGCGCCCCCCGAAAGTATTTTCTTGACCAGGTACGGCCCGACCCAAATGGGTTTGAACTTCCCCCTCGGATCGATGGGTAACGGTGCGCGAACCGACTTGAGGACCAAGTCGCCTTCCTCGATGTTCCTAGGTTTAACATTCTTGTTGAATGCCCATTGTATACGTCGTTGATATAGCTGGACGTTGTGCAAGGCATTGAGCCGCCATTCGTCTAAAAGTGTGAGTTGTTCGTACCTTCGACGGGTCCATTCCGCCTCAGGAACTTGACTCTCCAGTAGGATGCGTAGAGATGGGACCTCTAACTTTACCGATTGAACCGCCTCCATGCCATATGCTAGGTAGAAGGGTGTGGCGCCTGTCGGTGTTCGAATGGAGGTTCGATATCCCCAGATTGCGAATGGGAGTTTGCTCGGCCAATCGCGGTAGTTGTCTTGCATTTTGTTGATAATGGTGACAAGAGTTTTGTTTGCTGCCTCTACCGCTCCGTTGGTTTGGGGACAGTAGGGGGACGATCGATGTCGTTTGATCTTATATTTGTCCAGCAAGGCTTGTGTTTCCGCTCGAAAGTGAGAGCCTTGATTGCTGATGATTTCATGGGGTACCCCATATCTGCAGATGATGTTGTTTTGGATGAACTTGGCCACTTGTTTGGCGGTCAAGACTGCATATGACTGCGCTTCTACCCATTTGGTGAAGTAGTCGATGGCGACGAGGACGAAGCAATGCCCCTTAGTGCCTATCGGGTTGACTTTTCCGATGATGTCGATGCCCTAGGTAGAAAAAGACCAGGGTAATGTCATGGTGTATAAAAGGGATGGTGGCATGTGTTGTATGTTGGCGAAGATTTGGCAATTGTGGCAATTGTGGCAATGTTTGATGTAGTTACGGCAATCGACTTCTATGGTGGTCCAATAGTAGCCTAGCCGCATGATCTTTCGATTCAGCAGCATTGCGCTCATGCGAGGGCCACATTCTCCGCCTTGAACCTCTCTCAGGACTTTTTTGGCTTTGTGATGGTCAATGCAAAGGAGGAGAATTCCTTGGGGTGTTCTTTTGTATAATTTGTCTTGGTTTATCACGAATTGTGATATAAGTAAACGGATGGCTCTTTGTCCTCTTGGATCAGAGTTAGGAAGGAATTCATTTTTAGTTTTGTAGTTGAGGATGGCTTGGTACCAAGGTTCGACATGGTTTTCCTCGTCGTTGTTGATGGCACAGATGTGAGTGTTGGGAAATGTGTCCTCAACAATAGTGCGATCACATGATTTAAATATCATTATTAAATCTCATTTTAAGAATACAATTGGGAAGTAATTTTGTTACTGTCAACTGGTCAACATATATCGGTAATGATTGGCTGACTAGAGTTTGACATTACTGTCGTGTGACGGTGGTGATCAGTTGACCCCCTAGGTCATACCTAAAGGGCAACACTCTTAATTGATTATTTAATTGATCGTATAACGTTGCGAGTTAATTAAATTACTTGAAAATTGACGGACGATTTTGGAAGTAAAATTTACGTATCAAATTGAAATGTGATTAAATGAGATACGGTCTGAGTAATTGAATTGTATCATTACTCGGATGAAATAATTGTTTAATGTAACAATTAAATTTGAATGAATTATTATAAATACAATCCGTTGTGATTTATAAATGGTAAAATATTTTGGCACAAGTAATTATGAAATTACTAAGTCGATTTTTGTATGTGACGTATTTTTATTAATACGTTGATTTTTAATATGTTAAAAATACATAACATATTTATGTCACATATGACATGTGACACATTGACAATTGACAAAAATAATATGGGATCCATATTATATAAAGTGCCGAAAAAATTGGAGAGCATTAAGCTAGTTAATTGTTTTAATTAGTTGATGAAACATAATGATGAAAAAGCAAGTCTAGGCATGCAAACCTATTGTTCCTTGTGAAGAACAATTTTTCCATGCATTGGCTCCCCAATAGCTCTCCTCTTACACGGTTTTGGGGAAGAAAAACTATCATTGTTTTTCTATAATTTTTACATAATAATATACTAAGAGTAGTGTATTATTTTTCATTCTATCATTATCATCCAAAATCAAGTTCTAGTGAGAAGAAAAATCCTCCTCATCTTCTCTCATAAAACCGAAATAATATAAGTGTTTTATACATTTTTGGTTCAATTTTCTACCTAGATTAATATTATACTAGATCAAATAATATTAATTAGATTAAGAGAAAGCCTTGGGTATAATACATAGGGAGAGATCTTACACTTAGATCTTTGTTCTTCCATAAGGAAAGCTCAAGAACAAAAGAAAAGGAGATTTCTTTTGTGCCCTTTAAATCCGAAATACCCATTGTAAGAACATGATTTCTTCTCTTTGTTATTTTGTTTGCATGCATAAAATCCGTAATTAATTTTATGACAAATTATTTTGACATATAAGAGTATGTTAACATGTATATGAATCTACATTTCCTTCAATTGGTATCAGAGCCACGGTTGTTTGCATGCAAATTGGTTAAAAGTTTTTCCGAGTTATATGAATAACAAATAAAACTTGTAAAAATTTGTGTTATTATGATATATCACAAAATAATTACATGCATGTTAATATTTCTGGTCCTAAAGTGTTTTAGGATATTTTGGTTAATTTTTCGGATTTTTATTGTTCATAATTTACAATAATGGCATTTAAATGTGATTTTATGAGTAAAAATGTCATTTTTGGTCGAAAATTAGCTATACTTCGAATTTTCACTTGGTTTTTGGATATGTTGTCACATATATTATTTTGAGATAACCTGTAAATTTTCATAATTTTTGGACTAGTTATGCTCGAAAAAAGAATTTTTCATTATTTAATACGGATTTAAGTGAAAAATAGGTTAATATGAGTTAAATTTCGAATCTGGTCATAGAAAATTAATATGTTGTCACATGCAATTTTACAAGATGTGTGTAAAATAATTGGCTATAAAGAAGTCTTTTAGCATGATTTATGAATTTTTGAAGAAAAATAGCATAAATAGTGACATTATTAGTGAAAATTAATAAAACATAATCTATGACTTAGGAAAAACGTCTAATGTTGCATTTTATTATCTTTTTCAGATCTAAAATTGAAAAGTTAGTGAAAATATTTTTTCCATGTTTTTATGATTATTTTATTAAAAAATCGATAAACCGCAACATTGTTTTTCCGGAAAAATTTCGAAATTTTTAACCTAAGATTTTGAACATTATGAGTGTCATGGATTTTTTCCAGAATGTTCATGAGTTTAAATTTCAAATTTCAAATTTATTTGAAATTTTGTGATTTATTTGAAGTATATGGCTTATTTTTGTAATTTTTGGTCCATTTATGAACAATTTTATAAAATAAGGGTTAATTATGGTCAAATTATTAGTGAAGACTAAATTTTGAGTCCTAAGAGGTTAGGGTAATTAACTTATGCATAAATATGAGTTTATGTATTTTTGTGATTATAAAATGTTGAAATCACGCAAATCCGTAAAAACCGAGTAATATATGATATTGGCTATTAAAGGCGATTTAGCATAAAAATTGAGCATGTTCATACATATTATAATGCTGCATTTTGTTTATGATTGTCATAATTTTAATTTATGTAATTTTGAATTATGTAATTTTACTTAGTATGGCCTTAGATTTTAATTGGTATTTCCCGAAATGTATGGGAATATCGATTCGGTTGTAATTTTTATTGTGATCTCGTATCACCGTTTTGTAATTTAATAGATTTATTTTATTTTAGTTACAAATGTATAATAGGAAATTATGTAATTTATTATGTAATTTTATTCATTCCGGAGTTCCAAAAGACGGATTTCTTCAAGAATGGCGATACATAAAGACGGTGTTACCTCGAGATGTGTGCCACAACCGAAGTTCAAGGGACCAATGGAGTTGGTTTCCGAATATGTAATAGATTAATAGTTTTTCTATTTTTAGGAAAGGCCATACTAGGATTTATTTTTCCTTTATGCTTGCATTTTATTTTATGTCACATGCATCGCTAAATCGCCATATCTAAACATGCATTGTCTTTTATCGAGTTTATCGACCGTGTCAATTAGAATTATCGTAGTTCACCGCTTTAGTTCACTTAAAACGTGATAGATAATAAATTGACATGACCTCTCGCTAAAACTATCAATTGAGACATAGCCTTACCAAATAGTAGAAACCATGAAAACCTATTTCGTGAGGGAGTGCACTCGGCTACCCCGGGGTACAAACCTTGTTACGTAGGGGAAGTGGGTGATAAATGTTAATCCACCGAATTCATGTTGATGAGGGTTTCATCGGCTACCCCGTGCCTAAGTTAATGTGGGTTTGGATAATGGACACATTTATTCGAAATTTGGATTGAACTCAACAAAAGTAATTGATAAGGGTTTCATCGGCTACCCCGTGCCCTTGTTGATGTGTTTTGGGCTATAGATAAATATTAGAGTAATTTTATCGACCGAGAGTTCTAAAAGTAGAATCGATTAAAGAGTTAATCCACCGAGTTATATTGATAAGGGTTTCATCGGCTACCCCGTGCCCAAGTTAATATGAATTTGGATCTTGGAATCATTTATCATAGTTGGGTAGAGGTCACTATGTAAATGCTATACTTGTTTACAAGTATTAATAAAACGATAAATGTTAAGTTTTCCACTATTCCGTTTTTATATTGTTCTATTTCTTTACCACTATTCATATACGATATCATTTCGTTTTTGATTCAAAACTACATTAAAACATCGTAACTAAAGACAAAATTTGTTTTTTCTTCTAAAGACCTCAAATTAACCATTGTTAAGGATCTCTTGTAAAGAGTATAGATTAAAGTTATTCATTATCAAACAGGTTTTTGATTCTTGACTAACACATCTACTTACAATGTATTGTTTTTCATATACTTAATTGAATTAAGTACCTTGAAGCGACAAATTATTTTGGTAATTAGTTTTGTCAAGAATTCGTAATTGACCAAAATATCGCAACCACCTCAATGAAAGTTTTTAACACTAAAACGAACAAATGAAGAGTGTTCTTCATGAATTCAATTTTGCTTCTGAAAGCAAAGACTCATTGAAATGAGTGGGAGCATTCTCTTAAACCGTTAAGATGAGAACGAGGTTCAAGAAGTAAAGATAATAATGGAATTGATACAAGGTAATGTTAAAGGTAAAGTTGTTGAGAATAACGATACTAAACCTATCAATCCCAACCGATATAGTTTCCATTGTCTTAAATGTTGGACACGAGAAAGGAAACTACCCTAAATTATTGAAGAATCAACAAGTTAGTTGTGGGACATCTAATGGGACCTTCTTCTTTAAAAGGTGTTTATTTGATTAAACATAAATTTTGCCAGTGCCACTTCGTCAATATTAGAAACCAGTGGAGGTTTTCATCATTGTATTCGACACATAAGATGATTAGAATATGACGACTAGCAACAATAATGTTGAGAGATAGAGTAATTGTGTACTCAATCTAGTTTTTGGATTTAAAGTGGTACTTAATTGTGACTATTAAGTGCATAAACTCTAAATAAGAATATAAACTTGTTAAGATACAAAAGATGTTTCACTTTTGTGACCCTATACACCACGATTTGATGTATGGCAAGCCCATTATCAAGGTGATTATATTCTAAACCAAACTTGAATGATATATCATGTAGATGATGTAAGATTCAAATTGGTAACCCAAGATTAAACCTTAAATTTTGGAATGATAAACGCAAAGAGTTATCGAGTACTCTTGAAACCATTAGATTGTTAATGGTATATGCGTATCTTGTATTCAAAGCAAGATGTCTCGTGCCTTTTGGTTGAAAAGGAGATCGAGGTTGTATATCATCGATCCAAAATAGGTTGATCATTTTCTTTTACCAACGATTTAAGTTGACGCTAATATGTTCACTTAATAAGGTAAATTGAGAAATCTTTGAAGAAGTTCAAAGACTTCAAGGAATCACGATTTAGTCGTGATGGGATTATCAAAGTGAAGACTTTGATATAAGCCAAATGAATTGTGATATAGTATCACAAATTAATCTCTCTTAACACGTATTATGGGATAATGTATGATTGGATAAGAATTCAAACGCTATTTGATAAGGTTTGGACTTCGATCAAGTTACTTTGAGTTACTTGATCCTTTTGGGGATTTTATCATTTTGTCTAGATTATTTTTCCACTAAATCGAATCATATGTGATATGAAAAGGTAAGGATACCATGTTTGTAAGTTTTCACAAGAAACAAATGCTCAATTTTTCCTCTTAAATAATCACGAGTATGACGGGTTTGCGGCTCGTGAAGCTGTCTTTCTAAAATACAAGTTTATTTTTAGAAGACAGAGTGGGAGAAATTATTCAAGAGCCACAAAGAATGCCACAAAGAATATTATGTCGCAAGAAACTGGTCTTTCTTGGCTACATGAGACATTTTGTGTAAGACGTTGTTTCTTCAAAACCTAGGAGGTTAAATTCGTCACTTGTTACAAAGAATATTATGTCGCAAGAAACTGGTCTTTCTTGGCTACATGAGACATTTTGTGTAAGACGTTGTTTCTTCAAAACCTAGGAGGTTAAATTCGTCACTTGTTAAAAATGATGAAAATTCATGCTACTTTTAAGAAAGTAAAGAGCTTATAACTTACAAAAGAAATTGTTTGATTCAAGTTAATTACTCCTAGAAAGTAATGAACGAATGACTTACATAAGAGTGTTTAAGTCACAACTCAATACAAGGCTTAGAGTCATGAGAATCCGAAATAAAAGGCTTGATTAGTGACAAAGGGTTTTGCACTAATAAAAAGATATTTCAAAGCAAGATTGGTTGCAAAGGGTTTTGCACTAATTGAAATGCTTAAGTCTATTTGGATCTTCTTAAGGATTGTGTTTCATTATGAGATTATGAAATACGTAGCAAGTGAATCTAAAACCCGCTTCTTTAAAAGAAGGAATGTATTCAATACATGTCATCGGTTTGTAGATTCTTGCAATCCTAAGATAATGTGGAACTTAAGAGAGGGTCTTAAGTAGGACATCAATGAGTTGGAATCAACATTTTGATCATGCGATAAAACATTTCTCGATAAGTCGAGAAGTTATGTTTATACATGGAGATTAGTGGGAGTTACGGAATTTTTAATTAGTCCAATATGTGGATGACATATTGATCATTGAGAATGATTTAAGACTTTTGGAGTATTATAATACATCTTGAATATCCGGATTTATGAAGATAAATCCACATGATATTAGCGTCAGTAAGAAGTCTTATGTTGATAAGATTCATGACTAGTTCAATTAAATTGAACATATTTGATTGATTTCATTTGCTTCCGCTGCCGAATCAATTAAAAAGAAATGATGTATAACACTTCATATACTTTGAGTATGATGAATTGTTTTCAAAATCGAATTTAAGTAATCTTTGCCAAGTACGCCATAAAGATTGTCCTTAAGTGCTTGCAGAAGCATTAAGGCTATAATGCAAAGTGTTTATGATGCAATTTTGTGTAAGGGTGTTACACAAGTGACAATTGACAATTGAGGTTGCGCATGGTTTCCGACAAAACCATAATCAAAACACATTAGGATGGTTAAGATACCATTGTGGTTATGATGGTTAAGATACCATTGTGGTTATGATAATTAAGAAGTAGATTTTCTAGAATCGTTCTAGGCAATAAAGAACAATGAGAGATTTTTATAACGGAAATTAAGTACACTTGCGATCATGAGATGTGCAAGAAAGATGAGTCCCGCACACTGTGAAAACAGTGGGAGCCATTCTTAGGCTAGAGGGCCTATGTCTTGATTGGATCTCGACATGTACTCAAGAAGTTTTGTAATGCAAATGTATACATTACAAAGGAAAACAAGTATGTAGTGAGGATGAGTAAGGTACAAGAAATTGATAAAACCTACTAACCAAAACCTTCTCAAAGGCTAAACATGATGAGTCATGCCATTTCAACTGAATTGAAATGAACAACTACATACAAGATCAAATTAGATTATAGATTATGAAATAGTAATCAAGCATTGACTATTCATATGTGATAATCGCATTTGTCGTTCGAGTTTTACTTTAAAACTCTTTTATTATACCTTGTTACATCCAAACGGGTTGTAGAGACAATTGAACCCCGTTAAAGTGAACACGGATTAGCATGGTATTCGCCCATAGTCACTTGTATGTGGTGACGTCTCGAAGTGACTAGAGTGTGATGCGATTGATGGCAAGTTCAAGTGCCATACAGTCATGTGAGATGACTAGTCGATCACATAGGCAGATGTTAGGAACACCTTGTCGGGCCTTATGACCGCTTATAGAGTTCTGGCAAAATTTATATAGCCTGGTCGTGGCGAGAGCTGCTATAGTATTCTAATGAGTCGATTCTTTTAACTAAAGACTATTCACCTAAGATGGCACAGTTTCAGATTAACTTTGATTTGTGTTACTACGACCTTCGTAAATGGGGTCAAATGGGCATATTTTGGGTTATGATGGCTGTGGCTAGTCAAAGGGAATGAGTGCGATAGGAATTGTCCATCCCCTTGTCAGGGTTAAAACAATATCTCGGGGCCACTCGAGGAGTAATGAATCGGAAATGCGTGGCCACGCTCGGAAGGTATCCGTGGATAAATCCGGTCAATCGATTATTCTCCGGATCTAGGAAACCACTCTCGATATGATCACTTGCAAGTACGACCTGAAAGACACCTTGCATTGAGTGGGAGATAGTAATAGGACAAGAGAATTGGTGACGCACACTTGTCGAGGACAAGTGGGAGATTGTTGGGAAATGTGTCCTCAACAATAGTGCGATCACATGATTTAAATATCATTATTAAATCTCATTTTAAGAATACAATTGGGAAGTAATTTTGTTACTTCACAACCGGTCAACATATATCGGTAATGATTGGCTGACTAGAGTTTGACATTACTGTCGTGTGACGGTGGTGATCAGTTGACCCCCTAGGTCATACCTAAAGGGCAACACTCTTAATTGATTATTTAATTGATCGTATAACGTTGCGAGTTAATTAAATTACTTGAAAATTGACGGACGATTTTGGAAGTAAAATTTACGTATCAAATTGAAATGTGATTAAATGAGATACGGTCTGAGTAATTGAATTGTATCATTACTCGGATGAAATAATTGTTTAATGTAACAATTAAATTTGAATGAATTATTATAAATACAATCCGTTGTGATTTATAAATGGTAAAATATTTTGGCACAAGTAATTATGAAATTACTAAGTCGATTTTTGTATGTGACGTATTTTTATTAATACGTTGATTTTTAATATGTTAAAAATACATAACATATTTATGTCACATATGACATGTGACACATTGACAATTGACAAAAATAATATGGGATCCATATTATATAAAGTGCCGAAAAATTGGAGAGCATTAAGCTAGTTAATTGTTTTAATTAGTTGATGAAACATAATGATGAAAAAGCAAGTCTAGGCATGCAAACCTATTGTTCCTTGTGAAGAACAATTTTTCCATGCATTGGCTCCCCAATAGCTCTCCTCTTACACGGTTTTGGGGAAGAAAAACTATCATTGTTTTTCTATAATTTTTACATAATAATATACTAAGAGTAGTGTATTATTTTTCATTCTATCATTATCATCCAAAATCAAGTTCTAGTGAGAAGAAAAATCCTCCTCATCTTCTCTCATAAAACCGAAATAATATAAGTGTTTTATACATTTTTGGTTCAATTTTCTACCTAGATTAATATTATACTAGATCAAATAATATTAATTAGATTAAGAGAAAGCCTTGGGTATAATACATAGGGAGAGATCTTACACTTAGATCTTTGTTCTTCCATAAGGAAAGCTCAAGAACAAAAGAAAAGGAGATTTCTTTTGTGCCCTTTAAATCCGAAATACCCATTGTAAGAACATGATTTCTTCTCTTTGTTATTTTGTTTGCATGCATAAAATCCGTAATTAATTTTATGACAAATTATTTTGACATATAAGAGTATGTTAACATGTATATGAATCTACATTTCCTTCAGTGAGCTGGCTCGCTCCTTTTCTCGACACATAGGGGCATCGATGTCATGTCATCAGGTATGTTGACGAGCGTGGCAAGTTTTGCCAGGGCATCAGTAAATTGATTTTCCTCTCGTGGCAAGTGGAAGTAGTCGACTTGGTCGAAGAACTCGGCCTCTTGATTGATTTTTGCTCAGTAAGGAGCTAAGCAGTCACTTCGGATTTTCCATGATCCGGACACCTGATTGATGATGAGTGAGGAATCGCCGTGGACCCTCAGTCTCTTGATGCCGAGTGTTATGGCTGCTTGTAGGCCGATGAGGCATGCTTCATATTCGGCGGCATTGTTGGTGACGACAAAGTCTTGTTTGACCGAGATCGGAACATGTTCTCCCTCTGGCGATATCAGAAGGATTTCTACCCTGAACCCTCTCAGATTAGATGCACCATCAAAGTATAGGTCCCATGCATCGGTGTCGGCACAAAGGATGTCCTCGTCAGAAAGTGACCATGTGTCTGTCGTTGGATCCTCGTTGACGGGATTCTCCACCAGGAAATCGGCGACTGCCCTTCCTTTGATAACCTTGAGGGGTACGAACTTGAGATCAAACTTGGACAGCATGAGTGTCCATCTAGACAGCCTTCCGTTTAGTACGGGTTTTTTGAAGATGCATTTGACTGGGTCCATCTTAGAATAGATGTGAACCATGTAGCTCAGCATGTAATGTCGCAGCTTCTTTGTTGACCATACTAGGGCAAGGCATGTCTTTTCCAGTTGGGTGTACCTCGTCTCATACTTGATGAACTTCTTCCTGATGTAGTAGATGGCTCATTCTTCACCGTCGACTGTTTGCGCTAGCATTGCTCCCATGACTGTGCCGGTGGCAGTCAGGTTTAGGGACAAGGGGATCCCTTGTTATGGTGGCATGAGGACAGGTGGTTTGGATAGGATTTCCTTTATCTTGTCGAAGGCCTTTTGGGAGTCGTCGTCCCAATCGGTGTGATCGGAGGAGCGAAGTTTCTTGAATATTGGTTCGCAAATCATGGTGTGCTTGGCTATGAAGCGGCTGATGTATTGAACCTGACCGAGAAATCCCCGAATCTCCTTCTCGTTCTTAGGCCGAGGCATTTGCTGAAGGGCTTTGATTTTGGTTGGATCAATCTCAATGCCTCTTTTACTGACGACATGTCCCAAGAGTTTTCTGGAGGTGACCCCGAATACACATTTCTGAGGATTTAGTCTCATGTTATATTTCCACAGACGGGCGAAGAATTTACGGAGGTAGTTGATGTGGCCGCGCATCATATCATGTAGGAGAGTGGTAGCGGTTCTTTGATAGGTTTCTCCGGCTTTAATGAGACCGAAAGGCATGACCGTATAGCAATATGTAGCCCACTGTGTAGTGAATGCAGTCTTCCGCATATCTTCCTCAACCACTTTGATTTGGTTGTACCCAGCATACCCGTCCATGAATGATAGGAGGGCGTGCTCGGTGGTATTGTCCACCAGAATGTCAACATGTGGCAAAGGGAAGTCGTCCGTTGGACTCGCCTTGTTCAGATCCCTCAAGTCGACGCAAACCCGAATTCTCCCATCTTTCTTTGGTACAGGAACAAATTTGGTCACCCAGTCAGAATACACAGACACTTTGATGAAACCGGCCTTGAACTGTTTATCCACTTCTTCTTTGATTTTCAGGGCCCACTCTAGGGGCATTCGGCGCAGCTTTTGCTTCACGGGTTTAGCTCCGGGCTTAATGGGTATCCGGTGCTCGGCAATTTCCCTGTCAATCCCAGGCATATCTTTGTAGGACCAGACGAATACGTCCTTGTATTCGTGTAGGAGGTCAATGAATTGTCGTCTTTCCGAGGGGTCAAGGGTTGTCCCTATCCTAAGTTATTGAGGTGTGTTGTCAGTTCCTACGTTAATAGGTTCGGTCTCCTCAATGATGGGGGTCCTGGTTTCCCATTTGTCAAGTTCTTTGGCTAAGTGAGGTGGGTAGTCACTCAAGTCAAATTCCTCATAGTTATTCAGAATTGCATTGTAGTTAAATTGAGACGAGTCATAAGCAAACTTAGCGTTCATTAAGTTGACTCGAGCGAAAAGCTCGGATAGGATAGACATCTCATGGTCGGTCAGAGGTGACACAGCAGAGGAGGTGGCCCCTAGAACAGGCTCCAGGTTGTCACCTTCAATAGGAGTGGGGACGACCTTAGTTGACTCAGCCTATGAAGCAGCCACAAGCTTATGATAAAAAGCGGGAAGGGGACCTTGACTAGGATATCGGGAGTGCTAGGAGCTAAGACAGACTCTGACTCCGACTCAGACTCAGATTATTCTTCACTTCCCTCTTTGAACATAGGGCTTTCTCCAGTTGTGATCTTGAGAACGCGGCCTTAGCAATCGGTCCACTTGACAGTTTTCCTCCAGCCTTTTGTAGCCTTCTCCGGGTCAGTATCGGAGATCAAGGCGGTGGGGTCAAAGTTGTTGTCCCTTAGAGCAATTTTGATGATGTCCTCATAGTCGAGGTGCTTGATGTTATCCTCTCCGAAGAGGAGAGTGACAGCATGTCCATCGAGGCATGGGGACGACTTAGACTCGGTTGATGCAGCTTTGGTGTTGTCGGGGATGAAGTAGCAGTCTTGGAGGACTTCTACACCCGGGTGCCTGACCTTGGCCACAGAGTCATAGATCGGCTCCGGAAAGCCGTGGTAGAGCTCGGACTCTCCCTCGGGGACAAAGTATCCATTGAGGGTCAAATGGTAGGGACGGAGAATGACTCCGTGTTTCTTGCGCTTCCGTATTAGGAGGTTCATCTCCTGGATATCTTCATCAGTAGGTTCATAGCGCAGCCCGAAGGGGATATTAGGGACCTTAGCCTCTTTCAAGGGAGGTAAGGTGCTCTTTAGCGGATTAAGGGGTAAACCCGGGAAATAACCCTGGCGCATCGGAAAGCGGTTAACTGTGAGGTTGGCAAATGGATCACAATCAGAGGGTGCTGATTCATCAGTTAGGGCATTCACAGGATGAAATCCCCACATCTCGTTGTCGTCCTCCTCGATGGTTTGGGAGGCTATTCCCTTTTTCATGATGGCTTTGATCGGGGAAGCAGGAATCATGATCGTTTTCCCGTTAAGGGGGACCCTGATTTTCTGATGAAGGGTGGAGGTAACTGCCTTGACAGCGTGGATCCATGGACGTCCCAAAAGCATGTTGAAGGAGGCGTCGATGTCGACTACGTGAAAACTGGTTTGCCTTTCTAGTGGTCTGGTTGCAACGGTTAGAGTGATAAGCCCTGCTACCTTACGACGAGTGCCGTCATAAGCGCGTACTCCTTGATTAGTTGGGACCAAATCAGTTTCCTTGATACCCAGTTTGTGAGCTGTTTTGAGGGGAATGACATTAACCGCAGATCCGTCATCCATAAGAACCATAGGCACATTCTTTTTGAGGCACTGTACGGTGATGTAAAGGGCCAGGATATGGTTGGCTCTGAAGGGAGGGATATCTTCATCAGAGAAGATGACCGGGTTGCTCAAGTCGGGGACATCCCTTGTCACATGTGCTACTACTTCTTCGGGGGAGGAGGTAAAGGGCACAGTCAGTTTTCCCAAGGCTTGTAGTAGAGCTTGCCGATGCTCGAAGAATGTTGCAATTAGTTGCCAAATTGAAATTTCGGCCTTTGCTTTCTGCAGTTGTTTGAGGATCGAATATTTGGGAGCCTTCGGTTGAGTGTCCACGTCTGGGACAGTTTTGTCATTCGTAGTTAGAGCAACCGTTTAATCGTTCGGGTTTTGATAGGGGCGTACGGACCGGGTAAGATGACCGATCTCTTTTCCCCGTTTCTCTTTCCCTTGGACTATATAGATGTCCTCAGCATCATCTCTCCAAATACCATTGATTTCGGGATCTCGAGGGTACCTCGGAGGGATATTCCTCGGTGGGCAGTTTTTGTGAGGGAGATTTTTGTTAGGGTAATTTTTGTGAGGGTAGTTTTTTTGAGGTTGATTATGGTGGGGGTGATTATTGTGAGGGTGATTATTGTGAGGTGCATGCCAGAATGGTCGCGGGAGCAATCCTTCCTGGTGAGGGTAGTTTTGGGTGCTTGGGGGACCCTCCCTTTGGCGTGGTGTTGGGGGATTGAAAATCAGTCGTCAGTAGGCGTCGTCAAGTCGGGTAATCCTTTCGGAGAGACTGGCTATAGCCTCCTTAACTTGTTGGAACATGGCAAGCATAGTTGCGGCACTGAACATGAATACCCCGTCCGAGGCATCCTTCTCCAAGGAATTCATCTCGTCATCAATTAGTGAGATGAGGTGTGAGCAATCTAAAGTCGGCTCATCATCGGAGATAGCATGGATTCCTAAAGGGTTCGTCTTGTTGTTTGGTTTAGTCGGTGGAGGCAAAGGTAGTTCCCCTTTCTCGATCATGTCCTGAATGACGTGTTTGACTTTGGAACAGGTTTCCGTGTCATGACCTTTCCCTTGGTAGTATTGGCACTAGGCATTAGGGTTCCAGAAGCGGGATTTCTTAGCATCAAACGGATCCGGGGTGGGTCCGATCATTTGTAACTTCCCTTGGTCCATAAGCCTTTTCATGGCGCTTGCATAAGTTGACCCTATGTTGGTGAACACTCTTTGAGGGCGCTCAGCTCTCTTGGCAGTTGGCTCGAGGAGGTTGACCTCGTCAATCTTGTTCGTTTGACTAGAAGGGTGAGATCCCGTTGACGTGGATCCCTGGTAGCCTCTACCGGTGGTTTTGGCTAGTAGACCCTTTCGGAGGTCGTCTTCAATGCGGGTTCAAAGGATTTGCAGATCCTGGAACGTCTTGATGTTTTGGTACCTCAGTAAGTTGGCATACACCGGGCAGATATTGTTGACAAAAGTTTCCACCAAAGTTGACTCATTCGGCTTGCTGACCAACTGGGTGCTTACTCTCCTCCAACGAGGTAAGAATTCGGTGAATCCCTCCTTATCATTTTGGGTTAGGAACTCAAGAGTATGGGTATTGGCTTGGATTTCGACATTGTCGGCATATTGCTTAGAAAATTCAACTGCAACCTCATCCCAGGTAGTGAGGTTCTTCAGGTAAAGGGAATAGTACCATTGGCGAGGGATCGGTTCCAAGGATGATGGAAAGATCCGGGTGAAAAGTTCCTGTTTGACCCCTTTTATGGCCATGTAGTCTTTGAAGGCTCGAATGTGATTGACTGGGTCCTCCACTCCCTAGAATTTGGGCACATCAGTCAGGGTAAAGTTGTCAAGTAGTTGATCCCCAACGGGTTCAAATCTTCGATTGTTTTCAAGGTGGATATTCTTACCCCGGGCTAGGAGTTGTTCTTCCAGGAGTTTGAGCCTTTTCTAAGTTTCAGTCAAGGGCGGAGTGTTGTGTTCTCCAATTTACATGTTTTCCAGGGTGTCGATATGGGTCTCAACACGATCAAGAGTGACCTTAAGAGCAGTGAGTAGGCTGGTTAGCTAAGCAGTTGTGACATCTCTGTTATCGTTCTTGTTATTGTTGGATGATGCTGAAGACGGGGCCATGGTTCTGAGGCAGAAAAACGGCTCACATTACAACTCAATCCGACACGGTTCAAAGACTGAACGCAGACAACACGAAGGACGGGACAAAGATCAGACTCAACAAGACGAGGGTGACCGTGTGTGGTACCTCGGCGCTGACTCGATTTATAATGTGACGGTGTTGACCGATCTTCGACTAGCGCCCAACATAGTGGCAGGACGCCGTTGGACGAGTCTTGTGGTGAGATGACCCATAAGTAAAGACCCATAAGTGCGTTTGCTCTAACTCGATAGACATGAGGCAGAATTGGAAAAGTGGACTGAAGTTTTCGAAAATAGAAATTTTCAAAAAGATTCGTTTGTCGCTTTATGGACGACATCCGAAGATAGGGATCTCCGCAAGTCGGTCTAGTTAAAAGGTCGTCTTAAGTTTGTTTGCAAAAGACGGTTTGAGTTTGAGTCGGCTCGGAAAACAAAGTACTGTTTCCCAAGACGGTTTTTGAAATTCAAAATTGTATGTTTTGAAAATCGAGTTTGAAATGTTTGAAAAGGTCTCGGGAATGGTGCATGGTCCTCGAGATCTGGAAAGTGTCTCGAGAAAAGGGTGTGTCCTTTTCTGAAAGAGCCATTGTCGGCGCGAAACGGGTTAAAATCCGTGTCTATACGCGGCGATTATAACGGCCTAGAAAGGTGTTTTGAAGTGGTTTTAAAAAACCGAGTTTGAAAATCGTTATTACGACGGCCTAGAAAGGCGTGTTGAAATTGTTGTAGAAAACCGGGTTTGTAAATTGTCGTTACGACGGCCTAGAAAGGCGTGTTAATATGGTTATAAAAACCGGGTTTGAAAATCGTCATTACGACGGCCTAGAAAGGCGTGTTGAAATGGTTATAAAAACCGGGTTTGAAAATCGTCATTACGACGGCCTAGAAAGGCGTGTTGAAAAGCAACGAACGCCGAAAGACCGAGGTTTGAAATGGCCATTATAACAACGCAAAAGGGTGTTTTTGAAAGTTTGAAAATGACACGGAAGGACTTCTGATCATATAGCACATAAGCACTCACAGTTTCATTAAATTATGCATAATGTTGACACGAGTTTTGGCTTAAAAGGGTGGGTTACACACCAAGCAATCAAACCCCGATTTGCGAGAGCGATACCAATCCAAACAAAATGTGTAAGAAGGGTGCCCTAGCCTCGTGCTCGAAGGTGATGAAAGCTCTTTGACGAAACAGAAATGTGTATCATCAACGGTATGCTTCACTCAATCGGAATTCGAAACGAGGGGATGAGAAAACTCACGCCGACGAGACGAGCCAATTGGTCGAAAAGGGTTAGGTTGTGGGCCCGGACAAGGAACTCGACCGTGACCGTAATATCAATTAATGCATTCCAACCAAGACCTCGGTCGAGTCTCACCATCTAGGGATCATAAAGACACAAGTGTCCCGGTCTTCCCCAGCGGAGTCGCCAATCTGTGGACATGGCCCACCAACACGCCAAGCCGATCTGTTGGACGTATAGCAGTCTTTTGAAAGCCACGCTCGGTGGTGTAAAAATGCTTTCGACCGGATCATTTTAGATCGGTCGGTTTCGTCTCAGCAAGGGTCTCGAAACATTAGAGATGTTCGGAGTCGCCACCAAGCATTTGTGGGATGCTTGGAACCGGTTCGAATCCACTTTATACCTCGATCAAACGAAGCACAAAGCAGGGTTTGACATAGGTACTAAAGATAAGGAATCGTCCCTCTTTCGCATCCTATCTCTAGAATGACTCTCGTACGCCCTTTAATCAAACACCCAATCCCGCCCACGGTAGCAGCCTCTACTGATCGATCTTGGTTGGTTGAATGCAAAAGTTTATAAAACGGTTTAAATGCATGAATGCTCATCCATCAGTTTAAACCTAACATGTGAGAGCTTTCTATGTCGGTTGATTTAATCCAAGTATCAAGTATAAGATGTCAATTTGGATTTAATGTTGATCTGCATGCAAGATGGAAATTAAACACCCATTTACTGAGTTAGGTTTACGGTGCATCACGTGATCCATTTGTCTTAGTAAGACGTTTTGCAAATACGAGTTTTGAATGAGCAAATTAGTCATCTGATCCGTCCTGTATTCGGGTTAACCGAAGTCGGGATCGTCCTAGACTAATGCTGGAAAGGAAACAGACCCTACATCAGGCAACCAGAAGAGGCGCGAGCCTATTGACGATGCAAGAGGGTCGGCCCTGGTTTGAAAACAGAAAAAGGAATGGCCTGTTTAGGCGCGTGTCAGTCAACGATAGAAGACGCATTCTGACCATTGAAAAACATTTGTAAAACGTGTTGAAAAATGGGTATTTGGACCCGTTTTGGTTTGAAAAGGCCGTGTAGGCCGCTCTGTGTTGATTTGAAGAACGAGACTTGAATAATCATCATTGTTTTGACGATATTCGATGTCGGGTTCGACTTTGCAAGCTTTGTGAGATTTATCTGTACGCATCCCTTTAAATTTAAGGATTGTAACGAATTATAATGATGAATACTAGTCATAAAATTAAATTACATAAACAAAAAAGTAAAGAGATGAAGAATCAACCTTCGGTCCTAGCAAATTCGGCCTAAGAACAATATCACAATAATATTCGCCTATTAGTTGCACCCAAGACGATATGAGATATGCCCTTCACTTGTTGCTAGAATCGAGCCCTCAATTTCAGTAAATTAATTAGGGTTTTCGGTTTTTGTGTTGAGATGAGAGGCAAGAATGAGTTAAGGGGAAAAAAATAAGGTTAGAAAAATTCCTCCTTAATCTCCCTATAAACCGATTATTAGGAGTAATTAGGGTAGATTTTTCTTCTTCTAATGTTTCGGCCCATTTCCGAAATTAGGAGAATAAATTTCTCTTTTTTTCGGTTTTTGTACTTACCCAAAATAAGGAGATTAAATCTTATTATTTTGGTAGTATGCAAAATGTATAAAATGTATTATTTATAAATTGTCATTTAGTGAGGATCGATCCCATAACCTCTTGGTTTGAGTACCCTTACTATTACCACTATGACACATTCATCTTGTTGATTAAATATAACCGATTTTATTTAATTACGAATTAACATATTAATTCGTCCAAGCTTAACATTATATACATTAATTGAATATAACATATTATATTCAATTTACGAATTGACAGTTAACTCGTCTCAGCTAATATTATTTAATCGGCATTAAATAATCGTCTCATCAACACATTGACTAACTTTTTAGTCATATAAGGCATCAATGTGATTACATTTCCATAACCACATCTCTCAAACACATCCTTTAGGTGTGACCTTTAGGGACCAGTTGATCACCGCCATCTGTATGATAATAACGTCAAACTTTCTAGCAAGCCAACCGTTATTAGGTAATCGTTAATCAACTGATAAAATACGAAGTATACCCTTGTGAACATGTAAGAGATTTACAAATGTTATCACACTAATTTGTGGAGGACACAAGCTCCAACAAACTCCCACTTGTTGATGCGACCATAATTGGCGCATATTTAGCCCCCGAATTACCATTGTTTCCATGCTTTTTAGTGCCTATTTGGGTCATTTCTTATCTTTAGTTCTTTGTTTTGCATATTCTTTGAGATTTTGATCCCTTGGTAGGAAAGGAGTAAGAATCTTGCATTTTCATGGCAAAACAAGGCTAAATTGATCATATTCAATGACCAAGCATCAAGGAGAGACAAGACTAGAAGGCCTTTGTACATAGCATAGTAGAAGAGCATTGTTGAGAAAAGGATCCTTGAGTCCCCAAGGAAATCCCCAAGGAATTCATGAAGAAAAGGGAAGAAAAAGAAGAAGGAAAGCTGCTGAACTACAATCCGAACGGATTGTAGAGAATCCGCCCGTCCTCGCCAGTCCGAGTGTCCTCACCAGGAATCCGCTCGGATTCCCCATGCCCAGTCCGAGCGTCTTGTTCCTTGATCCGCTCGGATCGTCCATCCTGCATCCGGCCGTCCCGACTCCCGCCCGCACGGATCACAAAGACAAAGACAGCTGATTTCGTTCTTCAAGCTACGAAATGGAGAAGCCCTTCTCTCGGATAATCCCGGAGGCTCCTTGCTCAACTTAAAAAGTGTAATTACTAGTTTAGCCCTTAGTTAACCCTAATGCATCCTCCCTAATTTTCACTATAAATACCCCATTAGTCTAATTAGAGGAGCATGTTCTTTTTATCAAAAATTAGAGTAGTTAATATCAATCAAATCTCTCTTCAATATTGTAACCAAATATTAATCAAGTTTTAATCCAAGTTTTAGTTCTTCAATCTCTCTCTTGTTCTTACTTTATTTTGGGTAATTAGAAGATTATTGGGTTTATTGGGAGATTGACAACCTTCCATCAATCATCAAGTTCTTCTATTATTCTTTGCATTATTATTTTGGAATCATTAGTAGGTATAATCTCTTAATCCCTTTTTAATTATTGCTAATTACTTTCATTTATTCATCATTTTTCATTATGTTAGTATGATTGACAACCTTTCTAGCATGATCAATATGATAATGAGTGAGTAGTCTCTTAGCTAGGGTTTAATGGGTGATTAGGGGAAACCAACATGGGGAATGATTCATGCTTAAATTAATATGCTTTCATATCTTATTTGCTTGCTTGTTTTGATCTTAATACATGCACATGTTATATTTGATGAAATGCTAAGCCTATGAATCCTTGCATTTACTATCATCTTCTATCCTTTCAACTTGACTTGTAAGACATAACCCAACTCGAGTCTTGTTAGATCATGCATGTGTTAAGTAGGGAAGATTAAGTCGACTTGTAGGTGTTGTACAATCCAAGAGATTCGGCTCCAGGACCCAAACTTTCCTAGGATTGTAAGATATAACCCAACTCAATCCATCACAACAATAATTGCTTGCTTATAATTTGAGAACATGTTTGTATGATCATATCCCATGATTCCCCTATGAACCCATGACACCCTAGTGTTTTTAATCAATTGTTTACACCCTTATTTCATCTACCTTGTTAGTTTATTTTCATTGCTATTTTAGTTTAGTGACCTTCTACATCAACCCAATTTGTGACACCCCTAGACACCACTAGTTACAATAGAATCTTCATTTCAATACCCGTCCCTTGGGATCCGACCTTTACTTGCCTCTTTACTAATTGTAGAGTTGTTTGTGAAGTATAAATTGTGTTTTGTATCGACCATTGACCAACGACCACATATGCTTAATTGTGAACACCAAATGGCTCCGATCAAAAATGGCGTCGTTGCTTGGGGACGGTGTTTAATTGATTTAAGATTTCTTTTATTGTTTTTAGTTGTGTCTTTTTCACCTTGGGGAAGTAAGACTCCTCAAGGTTTGTTCTAATTGTTTTCTAGTTGTTTGATATTTTGCATGTCTAGAAGGTTACAAAGAGATTTGTTACCTTTTGACCGTGAAATCGAAAGAACCTTGACGAATAATAGGAGACTTGTTAGGAGGAATTTGGGAGGTGTTGGTGAAGTTGTTCAACCCACTAGTGAGTTTGTCAATCCTTTCGCAATAGAAGGAGAAGAGAACCCATTAAACAATACCACACAAAATCCACCTACAATGCCTAAATTCTCGTCACACTCTATACCCACCGAGGAGGATTTACCAAATGGTACTCCTACCCCACAACATCTTACCGGAAACTTTATTGCCAAGTCCGCCTTCATCCAACTAGTTGAGAGGAGCCAATTCGGGGGAATGCCTAGTGAGGACCCTCATTCTCATATGGAAACATTTTGTGATTATTGTGAAGCTATCTCTCAAACGGGCGTGACTCAAGACCAAATAAGATGGGTCTTATTTTCTTTTTCGTTAATCGGCACCGCAAAGCAATGGTTGAAGGGCCTTGATAAGGCCACCCTTGGAATAGATTCTTGGAAGAAGCTAGCTCTAGCTTTCTACAAAAAATTCTACCCACCGGAGAAGACCAACATGCTAAGAGCTCAAATTACGGGTTTTAAGCAAAGGGATGAAGAATCTTTGTACGAAGCTTGGGAGCGGTTCAAGGGTGTTTGTCGCTCATGTCCTCACCATGGACTTAGCAAATGGTTTTTAGTGCAACAATTTTGGAATGGTTTATATGAAGATTCAAGGAACATTCTCAATATGGGATCAAATGGAATGTTCACCGAAGTTGATGACAATCAAACATGGAACAAGATTGAGGAAATGGCGGTCCATAATTCGCAATATAGTAGGCCTCGCAAGGCTACTAGAGGAGGAAAGTATGAAGTGGACACCGTTACTCAATTGGGTGCTCAACTTAGTGCTCACATTGACACAATCAACTTGAAGTTTGAACAAGCTATGGCTAGACTTGAGGAAAGCTCAAAATCATCAAAGCATCATGTCAATGCCATGACGGCATCCTCATCAATCCCAAGCGGGATATGTGAGAATTGTGGAACCTTGGGTCATGACTCAAGTGAATGTAGGGGAACAACCGAGCAAGTCAATGCTTTCCAAGCTTACAAAAGTGGTACCCCTTATTCAAATTATTACAATGAAAACACCAAGTTCCATCCAAATCTCTCATACAAAAGCCAAAATGTCCAAAACCCTCAAACAACATACACTCCACCACCCATGAGAAATCAAAATCAAAGACCCTTTTTCAATCAAAACCAAGGCTACCAAAATCAAAATCCATACAATCACCACAATGACCAAAGTTTTGATGTCCAAAAAGCGGTCCTTCAAATGCAAAAAAATCAACAAGAATTTTTCACCCAAATGCAAAAAGATAGCCAAGCAAAAGACACCACCATCAACAACATTCTAGCTCACACCAAGATGTTGGAAACACAATTGACCCAACTAGCATCTTCAAACTCACAAAGACAAAAGGGGCAATTACCACCTCAAGGTAATCCCCTAGACATGAAACGGTTAGTGCCATTCACTTGAGAAGTGGTACAAGATATGAAGCAATCAAGAAGCAAGTTGAGGATGAAGTTGTGAGAGCTAGTGAGAATGAAGTTGTGGTGCAAGGTCCCAAGGAAGGGGAATCATCAAAAGAAGAAAGTTCAAAGAAAAATGAAGACAAAGCCAAAGAAAAGGAGCCCATTGTGATTAGACTTCCTTTTCCAAGTCGTCAAGCCAAGCCTAAATTTGATGATCAACTTGGAAAGTTCATGGAAATTGTGAAGAACTTAGAAGTCTCAATTCCTTTCACGGAATTAATCAATCACGTTCCGGCCTATGCAAAGTACATGAAAGATATCCTCACAAAGAAGAAGTCAATCCGGAAACTTGAGACTATCGCCTTCACTAAGGTGAGTAGTGCAATTCTTCAAGGGAGTTCACCTCCAAAGTTAAAGGATCCGGAAGCTTCTCAATACCGTGTACCATTGGCGACACAACGATCAACAAAGCCTTATGTGATCTAGGGGCTAGTGTGAGTGTCATGCCGTACTCGGTAAGTAAAAGGTTGGGAATGGGAGAGCTTAAATGTACCAATATCACTCTTCAAATGGCCGATAGATCGACGAAGACACCGCTAGGGATATGGGAAGATGTCCCCGTGCGAATTGGGAAGTTTTTCATCCCGGTGGACTTTGTCATAGTTGATATGGAGGAAGATTCCAACATTCCAATCATCTTAGGAAGACCTTTCCTACACACCGCGGGTGCGGTGATTGATGTGAAACATGGAGAGCTCACTCTAGAAGTGGGAGATGAAAGCATAACTTTTAATCTTGACAAGACCATGAGAGCTCCTCGTTTGCATGAGCCATGTTTCATGATTGATCATTATAGCCGAAAAGATGAAAAGAAGAAATCGGAACTCCAATGGAGGAAGAAAGTTGAAGATGATCCATTCAAAGAGCAAGTGAATTGTGAAAAGGAGAGCTTGAAAAGCTCATCAAAATCAACCAAGGAAGAAGATGATGGCCTCATTGGCCAAGAGAAGAAATTGGGAGAGTTGTCTCCATCCAAGCAAGAGATTTTCAATGATCAACTCAATGAAGTTTGTGGTCTTTGGGACAATGAATTTGAAGTGATCTTTAATCCCTACATTGGGCATGCCATCGATCATGATCAACAACAAGGGCCACGGTCTATTGAGGACCTCTACCACAACAATGAACAAGCTTTTAATTATTTCTTCGAGGTGTTGAGCAACATCAACAACACCTTGAACATGCCTCCTTGACATCTCATCAAGAATGAGAGTTTGGTGGAGTCCTCCCTAAACCACCACTTGTAAATATTTCTAACTCCCTAACTTACATTCAATTTTTGTATTGCATTTTTTGTCATTTTTGGATTTATTTACTTTGATCAAAATAATTGTCATGAAAAGAGAGAAGTGAGGGAGGGACTAATGATTTTAATTGATGTGTAGTGCTTTACCTTAGTGTGGGGATGGCAATTGCATAGGCTATTCATGCCTTAGTAGTGCC